>NC_090657.1:24426887-24729387 GCF_040937935.1 Hyperolius riggenbachi
GCGCCCAGAATAAACAAGGAAGGCCGCAATGAGCGGCCTTCCTTGTTTTGCTTATATCGTCGCCATAGCGACGAGCGGAGTGACGTCATTGACGTCAGCCGACGTCGTGACGTCAGCCGCCTCCGATCCAGCCCTTAGCGCTGGCCGGAACTTTTTGTTCCGGCTGCGCAGGGCTCAGGCGGCTAGGGGGGCCCTCTTTCGCCGCTGCTCGCGGCGAATCGCCGCAGAGCGGCGGCGATCAGGCAGCACACGCGGCTGGCAAAGTGCCGGCTGCGTGTGCTGCTTTTTATTTCATCAAAATCGGCCCAGCAGGGCCTGAGCGGCAGCCGCTGGCGGTGTTGGACGAGCTGAGCTCGTCCAGACCGCTCAGCTGGTTAAACAATACCAGTTGCCTTCAGTCCCCCTGATCTCTTTGGCTGCAGTTGTGGTTGTCACACACCTGAAACAAGCATGCAGGTAATGCAATCTGACTTCAGTCAGAGCACCTGATCTGCATGCTTGTTCAGGGGCTGTGGCTAAAACTATTAGCCACACAGGATCAGCAGGAGAGTCAGGGAACTGGTATTATTTTAAAAGGAAAAATCCATATCCTCCTTAGTTTAGGTTCCCTTTAAAGCGGACCCAAACCAAACATTTTTTTAATTCAAAATACTTAGTTGCACTATTCTGACACATACAAAGATAAATAAACACTCCTTCAGGCCTATGAGCATTTCAGTGCATGCTTTTCCCCCTTCTCTTTGCATAACTAGGGTTATACTGGTGGCAGCCATTAGCAATTCCTCCTATGCTGGACACTATCTACTCCAGCATTTTGCCGGATGCTGTCCCGGCAATATGAAAGGAAGGGAGGGGTTTCTCCACTAAATGTAAAATATTTTATATTTGTCATCACGCAGCTGAACAAAGGCTGCTATTTATTACTATAAGTTAGAAAATAGATTTTATTTCTGAAATCTTGTATTTTTAATTTGGGTCCACTTTAACCACTTCGCCATATCTGGACGCATATATCCGTCCAGATAGGCAGTGGTGCTGCAGCCGTGTGGTGCGCGCGATCGGGCGCGCGCTCCCGCTGCCTCCCGCTGCCCCCCCCGATCAGTGAATGGGAATATAATTCCCATTCACCGATCTAAGTCCCCGGCAGAAATACCGACGCTTTCTCATCAGAGAGCGTGGTATTTCTGCCCCCAGGAAACTTCTTCTCTTCTTTTTAGTTCCTAGATGCGACATCGTTCGCATCTAGGAATTTTTTGAATGTGGCCATCTTGTGGCCAAATAGTAAACTGCACCCACATACCTGTATTGAATAAAAAAATACATTACATTACATCTAAAATTGGCTATTTACCTCCCAAACTAAAATTACCCAAATACATTTTTGTATTAAAAAAAAAAAAAAAAATTACAATTAAAAAAAAAAATACTACATAAATAGTTACCTAAGGGTCTGAACTTTTTAAATATACATGTCAAGAGAGTATCTTATTAAATTTTTTAAAATTATGAGCTTGTAAATAGTGATGGACGCAAATTGAAAAAATGCACCTTTATTTCTAAATAAAATATCGGCGCCATAAATTGTGATAGGTACGTAATTTAAATGGCGTAATAAGCGGGACAAATGGGCACATAAAATGCATGGGTTTTAATTACTGTAGCATGTATTAATTTTAAACTATAATGGCCAAAAACTGAGAAATAATGATTTTTTTCCATTTCTATCTTAATCTTCCTGTTAAAATGTATTTACAGTAAAGTGGCTCTTAGCAAAATGTACTACCTAAAGAAAGCCTAATTAGTGGCGGAAAAAACGAGATATAGATCAATTAATTTTGATAAGTAGCGATAAAGTTATTAGCGAATGAATGGGAGGTGAACATTGCTCGGATGCATAAGATTTTCGAAGCTGTAGGCTGAAGTGGTTAAGTAAACACAAGACAAGATCTCCAGTTCGGATGCATCCAGCTTTCCCTGCAAGGAGCTTGTAACTCCTGTGTTTAACCCTTTGAATGCTGTTCTAGTAAAAAAAAAAATTGATGGTAGTATATAATGTGCTGTAAATAATATTTTAGAGAAAAGGAGCAATGCTGGGTTTTATACCACTTTAACAGAGCATACAATTTCAGTTAAAGGGAAGAAAAAGGATAGAGTTCTTTGTTAAACCTTTAGTTATCTAAGTGTTTTTGTACATGTTCAATTTATTTATTTATTTTTAAATGTAAAAAGTACAACAGATGATTTATAGGAAGGCACCCCTGTGTGACTGGATTATGTTATACTATGTTTTCTTACAATGCAAATACAACCTTTGAAACAAAAACAATAATTATTTGAATATATTGACATTATTGCAAGGGTCAGGTTTTCATTGTTACATCACCCTCATCTGTAACATTTTGATCTTCTCAAATATGTTTTTTTTTTTTTTTTTGAGGGCTGCAAATTTCAATCCCAATGTATTGTGTTCCCCAGCTGGGACTTAAGACCAGTACTCCCTGCTAGATGGATTGGGGAACGCTCAGCAACTTGGCCCGACGAATGAATGTTCCCCGATCCATCTGTCTACCTGCGGCATCTCGTGACAGCACGCAACGGGTGTGAAAAAGAGTTCACTTAATCTTGGCATTTTGCACGGGAGTCGTCTGGTATCTTAAATATTTAATCTGCCTCTGTTTGTTATTGACGCACATCGCAAATTGTCCGCCTAATTTAACAAGCTGACACATCATTGCATTCCAGCAGATCTGGAGGTGTGTTTAGCTGCTAAGAGTAATAGTGGTTAATTTGCATATATTTAGCAGTGATGCTCTGGGAGACATCTCAAGCTCACTCCAACCTGAATTATCGCAAATTCTATCTGTGTTAACCACCTTAGCGGTATGGACGAGCTCAGCTCGTCCATTACCGCCGGAGGGTGCCGCTCAGGCCCTGCTGGGCCGATTTGCTCCCTGTAAAAAGCAGCACACGCAGCCGGCACTTTGCCAGCCGCGTGTGCTGCCTGATCGCCGCCGCGGCGATCCGCCGCTTGTAGTGGCGAAAGAGGGACCCCCAGCCGCCCGAGCCCTGCGCAGCCGGAACAAACAGTTCCGGCCAGGGCTGAGGGCTGGATCGGAGGCGGCTGACGTCAGGACGTCGGCTGACGTCCATGACGTCACTCCGCTCGTCGCCATGGCGACGAGCAAAATGAAACAAGGTAGGCCGCTCATTGCGGCCTTCCTTGTTACTGCGGATCGCCGGCGGCGATCAGAAATACGGATTAGGAGCGCCCTCTGGTGGATTTTCATGCAGCCAACTTTTAGTTGGCTGCATGAAATCGTTTTTTTTTTATTAAAAAAAAAACCCTCCCGCAGCTGCCCTGGCGATCTTAATAGAACGCCAGGGTGGTTAAGAAAGCAAACTTTTGTTTTTCTTAACATCTTGGTAAGGGGGCTTTTAGGACCATTGTAGTCCCTTACACACTCCAATGAGTTCTGGGTCACCATGAGCTTGCTGGTTAGTCTGTACCTATCAGTGTTACAAGCCCTACTGCATAGAGCCAAATTAATCCATGCCATGCACTGATGAGGATCAAACAATCCAAAACAGTCGGTATGCATGTTGGATTATTATGGCTCTGTACAAATTAACAAGCTGACACATCATTGCATTCCAGCGGTTCTGGAGGTGTGTTTAGCTTCTAAGGGTACAATGGTTAATTTGCATATATTCAGCAGTGGTGCCTGGGAGACATCTCAAGCTCACTCCAACCTGAATTATCGCAAATTCTTTCTGTTCTAAGAAAGCAAACTTTTGTTTTTAATTACACACACATACCCATGTCGTGAGATAGAGGATCAATCGCTTGTCATGTAAAAAAAAAATGGCGGTTGTGGGAAAATTAGTTCTAAAAATTGCAATGTGGGTACGTAGCATTAGTGTTTTTTCTCTTAACATTTATTCAACGACCATGATTGCTATGAATAGCCTAATTGCAGAATGACTACCATGACTCTGGAGGATGCACTGTTGTACAAAGCCAGGTGGATCCCAGCAGGGTATATGCACAATACATGCATGCATGCATGCATTTACAGGTTTCTGAATGTGTTATCTGAATAAAGGCAAATAAGCATACCCTTTCAGAGCATGCATATAACCCATAGTGGGTGGCAATGCCCAGAATAATACAATGAGGATGCTACCAAATACAAACTAATGTGGAACTCTGGGCTGAGCTCAGCAGGTTTGCAACAATACCTCTGTAATTGGCATTAAAAACACAGGGATTAGTTACACTTTGTTTCCAAATAGGTACAGACTAACCAGCAAGCTCATGGTGACCCAGAACTCATTGGAGTGTGTGAGGGACTACAATGGTCCTAAAAGCCCCCTTACTAAAATACTAAGAAAAACAAAAGTTTGCATTCTTAATTCGTTAATTTGCATACATTCAGCAGTGATGCACTGGGAGACATCTCAAGCTCACTCCAACCTGAATTATCGCAAATTCTTTCTGTTTTAAGAAAGCAAACTTTTGTTTTCCTTAGTATTTTAGTAAGAAGGCTTTTAGGACCATTGTAGTCCCTCACACACTCCAATGAGTTCTGGGTCACCATGAGCTTGCTGGTTAGTCTGTACCTCTCGGTGTTACAAGCCCTACTGCATAGAGCCAAATTAATCCATGCCATGCTCTGATGAGGATCAAACAATCCGAAACAGTCTGTATGCATGTTGGATTATTATGGCTCTGTACAAATTAACAAGCTGACACATCATTGCATTCCAGCGGTTCTGGAGGTGTGTTTAGCTTCTAAGGGCATCGATGGTTAATTTGCATATATTCAGCAGTGATGCCTGGGAGACATCTCAAGCTCACTCCAACCTGAATTATCACAAAATTCTTTCTGTTTTAAGAAAGCAAGCTTTTGGTTTCCAAATAGATGTTTATTGATGGAGGCTGCATCGTGCCTGTTTTGAATCTCTTAGCCCTAGTCTAGTGCCCTAGAGCATGACGTGTATTGTGTCGCAAGAAATAGATATGCCAGACATGTGGCCCCTGTGACTTCTGTATTTGCAAATATGTGTAACTTAGTGTTAGGGCTGGTTCACATGGGCGTCTGCTGAGCTTTCGCTTGACGCCGAGTTTAAACGCCAGTGTTTAAAAGCTAGCTTTTGAAGGCTTTTGGGAAGCGTTAAATGCTAGCAGTTCTGGTCTCTGCTATTGTTTCCTGGCGTTTACCGCCTCTGAAAGCAACATGTTGCTTTCGAGACTAGACGCAACGCCGGGATCTACCGCCAGTCTTTAATGAAAGCCTGCAAAAGCCAGCTCTAAACGCTCCTATTCACTTGAATGGGACGGCGGTAGATCCCAAAAAACGCTGCCTCTAAAACGCTGCATAAACGCCACAAAAACGCCCATGTGAACCAGCCCATCATTAGAAATCTATTCTGTTGCAGACCGACGGTGAGGAGCAGAGATCCATTTTAGCTTCTTTGTGGTAGTATCCATATTTCATTTAGCAGCACGGGCTGTAAGGTTGCTCAGAAAAGTGCTTTTTCCATTAGTATGGACTCTGCCACTGGACATGTGACAGAGCTCATGTCCTCCGTGGATTTGAATGGTAGCTTCCTGGTAAGTCTCTGGCACAAGTCAGGCAAAAATGGCGCTGGAAATTTGGGTGCTGCCATAGGCCGTAATGTGAATAACACCTATAACGGCACGGTCAGTAATTTGGGCATCATCAAATATGGAGCCCAAATTACAAGAAAAACAGCTTAATCCATCTGCCAGCAATAGTTAGAAGCAGAATTACATCTTTCCCTCGTGTCAACGGCACTCTGGAGGGGGAGTAGTAATTTACGCTGTCAGGATTTTTGTGGAAGCAGGGTGAGCTTTTTTTCGGCTTTACCCTGCACCCAAATTTCCTGGTGCCTTAAAGCGGAAATGAAGAGCAAGAAAATTGTGTTTCACTTACCTGGGGCTTCTGCCAGCCCCTTGTAGCCGTCCTGTCCTATGCCGGTCCTCCACAATCCTCCGTTCTCCTGCCGCCAGTCAGTTCCTTACCACCAACTTGTAAGTTGACGGCAACTGCGCGGTGCTGGCCACACGTATCTGTCTCCGCATTCCTGCCAACAATAGCATCCAGTGCCGCCAGCTAGCTAAACTAGCCGACAGCTGGAGAATGGAGCATTGCGGAGGACCGGTGCAGGGCTGGCAGAATACCCATGTAAGTTTTTTTCCTTCAGTTCTGCTTTAATTACATGTAGGAAAGTCTCTGGCATGTTTACCCTTTGTAATACTTGCCCTGCTTTAGGACACTAGAATAGATACTGGGGGACATACAGGAGGCTTGGTGGGTTCTTTTGTGGCTTATTGTGTATTAGCAAATAATGCGTAACTAATGCTTGAGCTTTCACTGACTCCTAAAGGTGATTACTGCTGTAGATCTGCTGGGAACAACCCAAACGTCCTAATTTAAGAAGGGCCAGTGAAGTTCTGCAGCTTGGAATGCACAGCAGATAAGGATTTCAGTATACACTATGGGGTTAATCCACTCTCGGTCGCACAAGGATGTATGTCTTCTGTAATGAGCCCTCTGCTTTGGGTGCGTGACTAAATCTGTATACTCATTATTCTTGTTACTTCTTATTGTAATGCGTTTTGCTTGTCTGAATGATGGAAAAATGTGTTGCATTTGCATAGCTCATTTAAAAACCATTTAGTATGCAGTGAAACCCTCCGCGGTTCTGGTGATAATGCATATGTAGCGTACAAGCTTATCCCCAAACACAGATCTTTTACCTTCTACATGTAGCTTCTGTGTTATTGGAAGACCAGTCCCCCCTGCAGTGTTAGATGTACTGCTAGGGTTGTTGCTCACTAGTGACCAGCCTGCAGTGGGCTTGGAAATAAAGGCCTAAAGGGAACCTAAACTGAGAAGGATATGGATTTTTCATCTTAAAATTATACCAGTTGCCCGACTCCCCTGCTGATCCTGTGTCTCTAATACTTTTAGCCAAAGCCCCTGAACAAGCATGCAGATCAGGTGCTCTGACTGACATCAGACTGGATTAGCTGCATGCTTGTTTCAGGTGTGTGATTCAGCCACTACTGCAGCTAAGACATCAACAGGAGAGTCAGGCAGCTGGTATTGTTTAAAAGGAAACATCCATATACCTCTCAGTTTAGGTTCCCTTTAAATAATACAGGAGTCTGTTAGTCCACAAACCTCAGTGAACATCACAATTCAAATATTGCTCAAATTATAGAGCATTGCTATGTCAGCTGCTAAATGTTGTGTGCTGCTGTAAATGATGGTAAAGCAGCGTTAATGTGTGTTAGATTGCCTTCTTCGGAAAAAGTCCATTAGAGGCTCATTCATACTTGACAGCCTGATTGATGTGCGTGTCTGTTCCTTTGCATTTCTTGCCATGATAGCCTATTGCTACCACTGGTATTGGGTGCCAGTACTTGCATTGCATAGAACAGCAACACAACCAAGGGGGTGACAATTCACTTGAGATGTCGATGTCTTAACACCACCAAATGAATGTTTAAAATAATTTTCCACATCTGATATATGCTGCCTGTGACTGTTTTCAGCCAAATCTGGTGGGCAAAGCACAGTGAAGGAGATGCTGAACTGACTGACCCAGGTGATCTGCAGAGCAGAGGTAGATATTTTTGCTGTGTGATGGAAATGGTGAAGACCTTACATTTTCCAAGGATGATCATCTTACGTACTTAGGGGTGGCACTCATATCATAAAATGCTTCAAAATGGTTTAAAAGGTAAGCTTAACTAAAGTGAACCAGAAATGAAGCGCCCTCATGTATTTTGCCATATATATCAGTGGGAACATTAGAGAAAACACCTACCCTGCTCTTCGTTTCATTATTTACTGTTCAGCCTGCTTCTTATCAGCCCTGATAAAATCCCTGAGTGAGCATTCCGCCTGGCTTTGCTCAGGAATCATTATAACAGAGTCTGTCTTCTCTGATGTCTTTTCAAGCCTAAGTCTGTCCCCTTCTGACTCTGCTATAATGATTCCTGAGCAAAGCCAGACTTAATGGTCAGTCGGGGATTTTATCAGGGCTGATAAGAAGCAGGCTGAACAGTAAATAATGAAACAGAGAGCAGGGTAGGTGTTTTCTCTAATGTTCCCACTGATCTATATGGTAAAATACATGAGGGTGCTTCGTCTCTGGTTCACCTTAACTCAATGAGGGGTAACCACAAATAGGTGGAGAAATGATACACATTTTATCAATCACTTGACGGCGTGTTTCGCAGGTGTTGCCCGGCTTCTTCAGGTAGAAGAATGGAACATAATTAATGTAGGTGGAACATAATTTATTTACATAAATAAAGACGCTTTTATTGACCTGAAAGAAGCAGGGACAACGCCTGCAAAACACGCTGTCAAATGATTAATAAACCTTTGTATTATTTTCCACCTATTGGTTTATGTCATTGAGGTAAGAACTGGTTTTTAGCATTTTATCTTTATTGGGACACCCTCCTCTAAGTAGGTTAGTTTCCCACCCTTATAGGGTTATTTCTGTTGGCTATTATTATTTCTAGGGTGAACTATAAGATTTTCTTACTGTTGGGGTGTGACCTATTGTTTGATCAGATTCCAGTGTGGAGCCACACTAACCACTAAAGCGCTTCATTGCGGTGGCCATCTGCAATCATTGTGAGTGCCCAGTGTAATTTATTCTATTTACCTATATAAGGGGCCCTCAGTCTTATTGGGGTTTTTTTTCCCTGGAAGACCCAAGTTCCTCCAGTCTCCTATTAGCACTTGTCCTAATGTAATCCATGGGGCTTGTTTTGGAGAATTCAGATACAGATTTATTATATACAGTCAGCTAGTCCCCCATTAACACCATCACCCATAAGGTTCATATGGCCGAATCTGGCAGCATTCTTTGAATATGTTGAGGACTCCATCACGAGAGGATGACGTTTGCATTTAAATCTTTCATGGAATGTCTGCGCAATCGATAAGTTGTCTATTAAAACACCTCATTAGGGCTCAGCAGTTTGTGTCTCTAATCTGTTTGCTACAGACTAAGTTTGGCACAAAACACAAAAAAGTTTCCACTCAGCGCATTGTCCGTTCTCTGTAGATGATTGCCAGTAATGGCGCGACTTATTCCTTACAGTTCAGCTAATAATAAGGTGGCAGTAGATTAATGTGACAGGCTGGCAGGCCATTTGCCCATCATGAAATACGCAGGTGTCTACTGCAGTGTACCTTGTAACACAGCCAACAGATATTCCTGTACAGATACCATAAATCTCACATGCAGCCCAGACATCTAAAGGGTCTCTGAACAGGCTGGCATCCATTAAGTTGTCCATATGCTGGTTGATTGTCAATAGATTTGGCGATAGATTCCATAAAATCATCAAATGTTAGTCTATTAAAACTGATTTCTTTATGCCGGTATTTGGTTCAGTATGACAATCCAATATACTGTAGATCCAACATGTTCTATTCTGCACTTGATCTGGTCGGAGTGTGAGAGGCCTATGGATAAGCAGCCGTGTACAATCAGTGTTTACCATACAAATCAAAGCTAGCAGGTCAACAAGATTCCTGCTGCAATTTTATCCAATGTCAAAAGTGCAAGATGATGCAAATTGTGGATTGCCGATGCCCACAAAGAGATGGGTTTGGACAACTATGAATATAAACATAATTCAGAAGAACTCACCACGCGTGGCATTGTCCATGTGACCACTTCGGCAGGATCTGCTCCTGATGAAATGGTCACGTGGACCGCGCCATGTGTGGAACAATCTTGTGCCTCCCTCTGCCCGACTAGCTGCTGTAGTTCAATTGCTCTTACCATGGATTCTGTACTGGACTTAGTATGTGTACTTCCCACTTGTTTCTCTCATGACAATTTATAAACCTTGTTTCATCATCATTTGTTTCATGGTATTTATGAAATATCATACTATATAATACTATTCATACACTTTATGGCACTTTTGGTTCTCATTCTCATATGTAGCAACCAGGGCTATGGAGTCGGTGCAAAAATCCACCGACTCAGACTCCTCGACACAGACTCCTCTAATTTGCATATTACAATGTTGTTGATTGAAAGTATGTTAGATGAAATGCATCCCTTAACTGCCAACGCTAAGGAATTTTTAAATACAACTGAAGTGAGCGGGATATGGAGGATGCCATATTTATTGCCTTTTAAACAATGCCAGTTACCTGGCTAACTGGCTGATCTTCTGCCTCTAATACTTTTAGTCCTAGACTAAAACTAGTCCTTGGTAAGAGTACTTGTAGAAGGTACAGACCGGAACAAAGAACATCTATCAGGCCCTAGGCAATGTAACTGTGGGTACATGTAAGAGTGATGTGCAGGTACCCTGCAGGGGAATAACGGGATTCTTCCTCTATTACACATTCTTCATGCACCATCTGAACATGGATCAGGCCCTAGGCAATGTAACTGTGGGTACATGTAAGAGTGATGTGCAGGTACTCTGCAGGGGAATAAGGAGATTCTTCCTCTATTACACATCTGAACATGGATCAGGCCCTAGGCAATGTAACTGTGGGTACATGTAAGAGTGATGTGCAGGTACAAAGGTAACAAAGTAAACCTGAGATAGATGAAATTAAAGTTTTATACACTACATGCATGGGGCTTCCTCCAGCCCCCGTCAGGCTAATCAGTCCCTCACTGTCTTCCTCCACCACTTGGATTTTCGGCTATGGGTCAGGTACTTGAGCCAGTCTGGTGTAGTGCGCATGCACACACTCCGCCGCCAGGAGCGTACTATACCTGCCAGGAGCGTACTATACCTGTTCCTGGCTGTGGGAGCTGCACGCGGCCGGACTGCACTGACTGGCTGAATTACTGGGACCAATTGCAGAAGATCCAGGGGGTGGAAGAGGACAGTGAGGGACTGATTAGCCTGAAGGGGGCTGGAGGAAGCCCCAGGTACTGTAATTATAAAACTTTTCTTTTCATCCGTCTCAGGTACCCTTTAATATGTAGTCACCAAACCAAATGTTAACATATCAAATGATTTGATTTCATGAGCAAAGGAAGTGCATACATTTGCATAAACCAGCATCAACACAGAATTATTTCCATTCATTGACCATCTCTATTAGTGACACGGCTACACATCAGGCTTTATTCTTACAGCATAGATGTTATTTAAATATTGCAAAAGTATGCTGCGCCGTCTGCAATGCAATTGCACAAACCCAAATGTCCACACACAATTAGGAATTAGTAAAAAGTCCCGCCCGTTAAAAAACGGACGCTAGGCTACGGCCACTAAACCCGGGCAACACGCATACCGATGCGTCCTGCTCGCCCGTCTCCCATCACCACTGTTTGAAGTATATGCACACAGGGAGATGTTTGCTTAGCGGTTGAAAAAAGCTGTTATTTCCCACAATGCAATGAGGTTCACAGACAGCAAACTGTCAGGTCTGGAGGCAGGGACACACACACACACACACACACACACACAGGGACAGGACGCAGAGACACAGGGGTTTCATTATATAGGATTTCCTGTTAGCGCGCTGTGTTCAATCAACTTAAATATGTATTCTTAAAGGATACCACAGTCGAAAAAAAAGTTTGCAGCATAAAACAGCCAAATGTTCAAGAAACGTCTCCTTTAAGGCACATACTCACGGGGGACGGCCGTCGCCGCAACCGCGTGGCACGCGCGTGTTGCGGCGACAGTTCCCCCGTGTGTATGATGCGCGCGCCCCGAACCGTCGCCCGTCGGAGCTGTCGCCAGGCGATTGACATGTTCAATCGCCGGCTACAGTCGTCGCCGCAACCTCGCCGGAACTGTCGCTAGCCCCGCATGTGTATGCGGGCTAGCGACAGCTACCCACACACACCACACGGAGCTTCCGGCGGGGGGGAGGAAACTCGGCGACAGCTTCCGCCGCATCGCTAATCCCTCTGCTGCCGTGTGGATGCAGAGGGATTTGGCGACGAGCTGTCGCCGAAGTGCCGCCGAACTGTCGCGCACACGCTCCCGTGTGCGGCGACAGCTACAATTGTACCCCCGTGGGTACTTAGCTTAACAGAGACCTCCATTAAAGTGATGTTCAGAACATATTTAACCCCCGAGAGAATGGCCAGATTTTCTAGTAACAGATCATCCAATTGCTTTAGAGGGTGTGGCCTCTTGGGCTCCTTTAAACACATATGGTGGGATTGTACAAAGGTATCGGCATTCTGGGAAAAGATTTATGAAGTTGGTTCAGCCTTGTTTGAACAACAAATTGTGAAATGCCCAGCAAATGCTCTATTGAACACCCCAATCCAATCTCTGACTGCCCAGGAAAATAAGCTGCTAACTAAGCTAAATACAGCCGCCAAATCCCAGATAGCCAGAGATTGGCTCCAAAAAGAAATAAACTGGGACCACTGGATAAATAGGGTTAACTCTATGATCACCAATGAATATCTAACAGACATATTAGGAGAGAGCACTAACACATTTTTTGAAATCTGGGAACCCTGGCTAGACCACCCATTAGGCCAACATCTGGCCCAAACTTTAAGAGTTTTCTGAGGGCAAAGGGAAGCTAATGATCCAACCAGAAAACGATAGGGCTGGGCAGAGCAAACACCTCGGATAAGATAAACTCAAACCCCCAATAGGCGGAACATAAATAGGAGTTAAGGTAGGAGAACAGTTACCTACCAAGAGTATTTGGTATAAAATAGAAAACAGAATAAGACAATAGGGAATTTATCGAAAGGTCTACTGAAAATACTGTGATTAAGGAAGACATATTAAGGGTACGAATTATACTACATAAGTATCAGTATCAGTTCTAGCTTCGTGTAAGCACAATTGTAGGACGATACACCTGTATGATCTTTCACTCATGTATATTTCACAAATATGGGTTTTTATGGTTTGCTTTTTTGTTTCTGTTTGATATGACATAAGCTTAATAAAACCATTTTTGAAAGTAAAAAAAAAAAGTTTGCAGCAGTGTGTGGGGGATTAAAATTACATACCGTTAGCCAATCCTGACCCCTCCGTCTGCCGCCGTTAGTCTCCTATAAGTCCCGGCGACTTGATTGACCCCCCAGCGCGCAGTATGTCCTCCCCTTTTCAGTTCTGGCTGGCGCATAGCGATCAGTTCAGAAGCACGTTCATTCCTCTGCCTCCTCTGCGCTGCGTGTGCGCTCCATTACACTTCGTGTCACAGCTAACGCCGATAGGCGTCGGAAGGTCTTAAGTGGATTTCCATGGAGCGGCCTTTCCATGTCAGTTCACGGAGGGTGTCTCCGATTACGGCTCACACGCTAAATGTAAACACGCGGGGAAGAAATCCCCCGCTGTATACATAAAACAGCGCTGCTGCGCAGCAGCGCCGTAAGGCAGATCGGCGATCCCCGGCCTCTGATTGGCCGGGCTCGCTGCATACTGATAGGCCGGCATCTATACTAGGCAGCGCAGGATGGATATCCGTCCTGCGCAGCCTATTGAATGAGGGAGAGGGAGGGAACGGGCGAGAGGTCGGAAAACGCTGCGGAGGGGGGCTTTGAAGAGCCCCCCCCCCGCTAAGCAAATACAGCTGGGGGCGATAAGACCCCCCCCCCTGCAAGACATCCCCCTAGTGGGGAAAAAAAGGGGGGGGGGGAAGTCTGATCGCCCTGCCGCATTGCTGATATGTGCTGTGGGCTGGAGAGCCCACTCTGCACAGATCAGCTCAACCTAGCCCGGTTCTTAAGTGGTTAAGTTCATTAGGAGTCAGAGTTGGTGCATTTTTTCCCGACTCCAGGTACCCAAAAATTACTCCGACTCAGACTCAACTCCGACTCTTGACTCCACAGCCCTGGTAGTAACACTTCTTTGCACTGGTCACTTTGGAATGTTAGCTATACTGAGACCCGGGTCCTTAATCCTCATACAGGGCTCTTATCAAAATCTTGGTGGTATTCATTAATGTCTTGGTGTCATTTAATACTTTTTTTTGTTTTTACACTGTTGAATTTGTGGTTCAATAAAATTACATACCGTATATGCTGGCGTATAAGGCGACTGGGCATATAAGACGACCCCCCAACTTTGCCAGTTAAAATGTAGAGGTTGGGGTATGCTCGCCGTATAAGACTACCCCAGTAGGAGTGTCAGGGTGCCTGGTATCAGGCAGAGCTGTAATTACCTTATGCTGCAGTCATCCGGTAATAAGAAAGATAGATTGCGTTCTCAGTTTAAAAAATAAGTTGTAACCGCTTCTTGCGAGCAGCCTCTCGCACGGGTAGCAGTGCAGCTTCCTGCGTCCCTTGACTGGTGACGTGTGTGCTCCACTGATGAGGCTCACTCAGGAAGAGATTGCCGGGCTGTATTGTGGAGCACACACGTTACAAGTCAGGTGACGCCGGAAGCTGCACTGCTACCCGTGCGAGTGGCTGCTTGCAAGAAGCTGTTACAACAAGTTATTTTTTAAATTGAGAGCGCGATCGATCTTTCTTATTACCGGATGACTGCAGCATAAGGTAATTACAGTTCTGCCTGACACACGGCACCCTGACCAGACCTGACATTCTGACACTCAGCGTATAAGACAACCCCCGACTTTTCAGAAGATTTTTCAGGGTTAAAAAGTCGTCTTATACGCTGGTATATACGGTACTTATTGCTTACAATCTTGGTAGTGCAGCCCATGTTTTCAAGATTTCTTTTTCTTTATCACTAGCGTCCACTTTTAACGCAGTTGCAAGACCATTTTTGGTATTTGGAAGGACTAGATGATAAAGAAAATATTGGTAGAAGGAACCTTGTAAAATGGACCTGAATTCTTGCACAGGATAGAAGGAAACAGAAAGAAATTCACCCTGCATGTGTTTAGAGTTTTTAACCTGTTTCATGTTCCTTCATTTGTGTCTACTCACAATTTGTATTTTGATCTCTCTGTGACACATGACTGCCATGGCAGATAAGCTCATTTGAAAGCACAGGCTGTTAGTATGTCTGTTTCCATGAATCAGGAAGTAGAAACAGTGTAGATTTATTTTAGGATTTGGTATTAGCTGTAACAAAGAAATGTTTAAAGGGGCACTATGGCGAAAAATTGTAAAATGTAAAATATGTGCAAACATAGACAAATGAGTACATTTTTTTCCATAGTAAAATAAGCCATACATTACTTTTCTCCTATGTTGCTGTCACTTACAGTAGGTAGTAGAAATCTGACCGAAGCGACAGGTTTTGAAGTAATCCATCTCTTCATGGGGGGATTCTCAGGGACTTATTTATTTTCAAAAGCACTTAATGAATGGCAGTTGATCTGCCCAACTGCCAAAAATTGTGTAGCGAGCAGGAAAGCTGGCCAGCATCATTGTTTTAAATGCTTTTTAGGGAATATCTTTATAAAGAATAAAAGCCTTGCTGAGAATCCCCTATGAAGAGATGGACTAGTCCAAAACCTGTCGCTTCAGTCAGATTTCTACTACCTACTGTAAGTGGCAGCAACATAGGAGAAAAGTAATTTATGGCTCACTTTACTCTGGAAGAAAGATACTTCTTATTTGTCTGTTTGCACATTATAAATTTTACAATTTTTCGCCATAGTGCCCCTTTAAAGGTTATTATCCATTGTGTATATTTTAGAGCGGAGATGTTCGGAGTTCAGGTCTGCTTAAGGATCAGAGGCATTCCTTCAAATAGTGCAGTCAAACCAGATTTTGTTCACATCCTCCTTAAAGGGACTCCGTAACAAAAATTGCATCCTGTTTTTTATCATCCTACAAGTTCCAAAAGCTATTCTAATGTGTTCTGACTTACTGCAGCACTTTATACTATCACTGTCTCTGTAATAAATCAATGTATCTTTCCCCTGTCAGACTTGTCGGCCTGTGTCTGGAAGGCTGCCAAGTTCTTCAGTGTTGTGGTTCTGCTATGAACTCCCCCTTCCAGGCCCCTCTATGCACACTGCCTGTGTATTATTTAGATTAGGGCAGCTTCTCTCTTCTCTCTTATCTTTTACAAGCTGGATAAATCGTCCTCTGAGCTGGCTGGGCTTTCACATACTGAAGAATTACAGACAAGGGCAAAGCTGTTTGCAGGAAGAAAAGAGCAGCCTGAAACTTCAGTGCATGAGAACAGGGGGAAAGAAACACACAAATGATCTCTTGAGATTCAAAAGGAAGGCTGTATACAGCCTGCTTGTGTATGGATGTATTTTCTATGTGTGGACATACTGTACATCAACCTACTTCCTGTTTTGGTGGCCATTTTGTTTGTTTATAAACAAACTTTTTAAAACTGTTTTTAACCACTTTTAATGCGGCGAGGAGCGGCGAAATTGTGTCAGAGGGTAATAGGAGATGTCCCCTAACGCACTGGTATGTTTACTTTTGTGCGATTTTAACAATACAGATTCTCTTTAAAGAAATGTGGGGACCGGAGGTGCCTTAAATGGAACATGGACAGCCTGCCAACATTGGCAAGTATCAGTAGCCTAGTCAGGACAGGTAACTGACAGGGACACAAGCATGCAAATCGCTGTAGTCGTGCATGTCACTGTGAGTCGGTGTGCGTTTCAACACTAGTGGAAACGGATCATTAGGCATGTTGTTTACTAATGTTATTAGTACAAAGGGGAAAAATCTGTGTATATTTTTCTGGACTTGAGCAAGCGATTGTTCCCAAGCTTTATTCTCCTCTTATGCTTCTTGTGCTTAGGATGAGTTCCAGGAGAAAGCTGCAGGAGCATAAGGTTTCTGATCACTTGAGATAGTTGCCTGAACAAAGAGTCTATTGTTTTCTTTCATAGGAGCCCTGTTCAGGTAACTGTAAGGAAACAAAAAGGGCTAAACTATGAAGCAGAGCTGCATAATAAATAGTCAAACACACGCAAAGCTTTTATTAATAATTGATGTGCTTCGACATAATCATTAACCTCTAGAAAATCTCTTCAACAACAATATCTGTGACAGTCTTGCAGTATACCGTATATCTGAGGAGTAAAAGTTAGTTTTTCATTGTTTTGAAATCTCTAATGGTAAAATTTACAAAAGAATGTCTGGAAGTATTAACTAAAACGGTTATGCTTTACAGCAAACCTGAAGTGAAAATAAGCGAACAAAAGAGAGACCATTATATCTTTAGCTCTACCGCTAGATAGCGCTTTCCTTGAAACTTATAGTATTATTTTGTAATGGAAGGTTAAAAAAAAATCTAATGTTAATATTTTAATTCTCTCACGTGAATGATGAACGTTTTCAGCTCCCTAATTTGCAGACAAATATTGAACTTTTTTTTACCTGTTCCTGTATTTTTAAGGCCCATTCAAATGTTAATTCTATGTCACATTCAAAAAGACTATACAGTGTAAAGTAAACACTGTATGGATCGTCTTCCCAGAGAGTTATCTCTTGGGTCTGTTTGCTGTAACTCACATATGTGCCTGCTTCTGGTGCTTGCCTCCACCCCCTTTCAGAAAGATTCTGTGGAACTCTATCTCCTAAAGGGAGGGTGCCATGGCATTCATCTGAAAGGGGGCAGGGCTAAGCAACAGACGCCGGCGCATTCGGGGACTCGAAGGGGGAGTTACAGAAAAATGAGCTGGAGATTCTTACAACTTTCTGTACAGTGTTTAGATTACACTGTATAGTCTCATAGTTTCTAAATAAATATGGTGATATTGCACAGTACGAGGATGGAGGAGGGGCAATGGGGTGGCCCATGAGCAGACTGCTTTTGGCAGGCAGGGTAATTGTTAAACAGTGCTCTTGTGCATTGCTGCTGTTAGTGAGTTAAGCTACAGTTTGACTGTAGAGAAACTGTAATTTACAGTCCTTGATTCTTAAAGGACCACTGTTGCAAAAATCTTACATTTTAAAATATATGTAACCTTTTACAGATAAGTGCATTTCTCCCAAAGTGAAATGAGCCACACATAACTTTTCTCCTATGTTGCTGTCATTTAAAGTAACTAGTAGAAATCTGACTGAATCGGCAGGTTTTGGAGTAGCCCATCTCCTCATGGGGATTCTCAGGGAATTCTTTATTTTCAAAAGCACTTAACCCCCTTGGCGTTGTGATTCTTTCCGGATTTTAGAATCTAAAAGCGGTGCAATTTTTTTGCACCCTTTCAGACCCTAAAACCTGGAAAAAATCATGCTGCCAGGGAGATCTGCAGCAGCCCAGCAATCACTCACCTCCCTGGCTACAGCGCTGCAGTTAGGCCTCCATCCTCCGGGTGGCGCTGCAACTGTAAAGTGAAATTGCCGGCTGTAGTCATGACGACAGCCAGCGATCTCACCAGCAGGAAGCAGAGCCCCGGAGGAGAGGAAGAAGAATGCCAGCCGACATCTCACCAGCAGGAAGCAGAGCCCCGGAGGAGAGGAAGAAGAATGCCAGCCGACATCTCACCAGCAGGAAGCAGATCCCCGGAGGAGAGGAAGAAGAATGCCAGCAGACGTCGGGATCCCCGGGAGGTAAGTCGAAACGCTCCCATTGCGCGCATTGCTCTGCATTCAGCCTCCAGCGGCTACCTCGAGCAGAGGTCGGGATCACCGCTCTTAGCTGCGGTTTTCCGCCCCGACCCTAGCGCGGGATAACCACCAAGGAGGTTAATGAATGGCAGTTGCTCAGTGTACGGTGAGCAGGGAGGCTGGCCAGCATCTTTGTATAAGTATTTTTGAGAAAGTGTCTTTATAAAGAATAAAGGACATGCTGAGAATCCCCTATGGAGAGATGGACTAGCCCAAAATACAGGATCTTCTCACAAAATTATCATATTGTGATAAAGTTCATTATTTCCTGTAATGTACTGATAAACATTAGACTTTCATATATTTTAGTCATTACACACAACTGAAGTAGTTCAAGCCTTTTATTGTTTTAATATTGATGATTTTGGCATATAGCTCATGAAAACCCAAAATTCCTATATCAAAAAATTAGCATATTTCATCCGACCAATAAAAGAAAAGTGTTTTCAAAACAAAAAAAGTCAACCTTCAAATAATTATGTTCAATACTTTAGAGAGGGATAGAGATTCCAGGAGCAGCTCACCATCACTTTAAAACACACTGTTTAATCCAACATTTTAAAAAAACAAGACCAATAGCAGTACAGTCTGTATAAAAATACTTATCAGGCACAAGAATTGAGGAAGAGGTGCAGAGGATGAGTCGACGGCCGTTTCGCCCCCACTTAGGGCTTTCTCGAGACCGAACCACGCCAGGAGGCCGCAATAGCAGCATAGGGATCACCCGCATTCCCATGCCTGTCGGCCGGTGACGGCCAAACCGGAAGTGCTCGCCTGCGGGTCCTGGGCCATCGGAGCGGGGCTGCGAGGGCACCGATCGTCTGCAGGGAGCTGAGGGAAGCCCCAGGTGAGTCAATCTCATTTTTTTTTTGACTTTAGGTTATCTTTAAAGAGAATCTGTATTGTTAAAATCGCACAAAAGTAAACATACCAGTGCGTTAGGGGACATCTCCTATTCCCCTCTGTCACAATTTCGCCGATCCTCGCCGCATTAAAAGTGGTTAAAAACAGTTTTAAAAAGTTTGTTTATAAACAAACAAAATGGCCACCAAAACAGGAAGTAGGTTGATGTACAGTATGTCCACACATAGAAAATACATCCATACACAAGCAGGCTGTATACAGCCTTCCTTTTGAATCTCAAGAGATCATTTGTGTGTTTCTTTACCCCTTCTGCTCTCATGCACTGAAGTTTCAGGCTGCTCGTTTCTTCCTGCAGAGTGCAGACAGCTTTGCCCTTGTCTATAATTCCTCAGTATGTGAAAACCCAGCAAGCTCAGAGGACGATTTATCCAGCTTGTAAAAGATAAGAGAGAAGAGAGAAGCTGCCCTAATCTAAACAATACACAGGCAGTGTGCACAGAGGGGCCTGGAAGGGGGAGTTCATAGCAAAACTACAACACTGAAGAACTTGGCAGCCTTCCAGACACAGGCTGACAAGTCTGACAAGGGAAAGATACATTGATTTATTACAGAGACTGTGATAGTAGAAAGTGCTGCAGTAAGCCAGAACACATTAGAATAGCTTTTGGAACTTGTAAGATGATAAAAAACAGGATGCAATTTTTGTTACGGAGTCTCTTTAAAGTCTGAAATTCCAGAAGTGAACCGGAGGCGGGGCCGGAGCATCAGTGAGTGGCTGCGCGGGCACAGGATGTCTGCGGGGGACCATTAGAAGCCCCGGGTAAGTTAAACTCTTCCCCCCCCTACCCCCCTACAGTAGTGCTTTAAGGTACCCTTTAAGATGCATTCACTACAGCTTGCTTGATTTTCATCCATAACAGGAGCATTAGAGGGGCAGGTAATTTGGGGACTTGAGACAGGCGTTGCTACTCCTGGAGAAATGGAAAGACTGCAAGTTTGTCTCCAGGGTGAAGCAGGTTTACAGCACGAGACAAGCTGATGTAAAGAACTACTGGCTGCAGAGGAAGAGCGAACAGGCAGTAGCTGTTACATCTGGTTTTAAACCATTTTCTGTTTCCACTCGTAAGTGTTTGAATGGAGTGTTTCTGTCGCTGTCACGTCTGTATACTTGTTGTTCTCACATTTGTTTGTCTAATGAGCTTGACTACTTTCTCTCCTATTATTGTTTTCTCATTTGTGAAAGAATGTTAGATTAGTTTGACTTTCATATCTTGTATAGAGTGTGTGAGCTGAGTGGGTGTGTGAGACGAGAGATAATAGAGCTAGCATGAATAAAACCATTTCTGAAACTCACGGGCTGCATCATGAGAGTTAATTACGACCTCCTTCAATTTGATCGATATTTGGCCATAGTGGTGGTCAGGAATTGGGGAAATGAATTGTGTGTGTGTTATTTATTTATTTTAAAAATAAGTCATACTGTGGTTGAACTGGACTCTCCACATTTACTGTTCACTTTCATTTGGATATGGGTTTAAATATACTCATCCTTAAAGGGACACTTAAAGAGAACCCGAGGTGTGTTTAAAGAATGTTATCTGCATACAGAGGCTGGATCTGCCTATACAGCCCAGCCTCTGTTGCTATCCCCAACCCCACTAAGGTCCCCCTGCACTCTGCAATCTCTCATAAATCACAGCCATGCTGTGAGGCTGTGTTTACATCTGTAGTGTCAGTCTCAGCTGCTCCCCCGCCTCCTGCATAGCTCCGGTCCCTGCCCCCTCCCTTCCCTCCAATCAGCAGGGAGGGAAGGGATGCAGGCGGGGACCGGAGTTCTGCAGGAGGCGGGGAGAGCAGCAGACTGACACTATAGAGATAAACACAGCCAGCTCTGACAAGCTGTTTGTCAGCAGCGTGGCTGTGATTTATGAGGGATTGCAGAGTGCAGGGGGATCTTAGGGGGGTTTGGGATAGCAACAGAGGCTGGGCTGTATAGGCAGATCCAGCCTATGTATGCAGATAATATTCTTCAAACCCACCTCGGGTTCTCTTTAAGCCAGAAAAAAAGTTTTACTCACCTGGGGCTTCTCCCAGCCCCCTGCAACAGTCTTGTGCCCTCGCAGCCACTCACTAATCCTCTGGTCCCCCGCTGCCAGCTAGGTTCGTTTTTGCCGACCGGACTGGCCACGCGTAGCTTTCTCCGCATTTCCGACTGTAATTAGCGATATTACAAGAATACGCGTGGCTGCGTTACGAACACATAGATATGCGGCAACGCATATTTTTGAACGTGTTGTGGCCCGCAATAGCGCTAATTACCGTCGGGAATGCAGAGAAAGCTACGCATGGCCAGTCCTGCCGGGACTGTCGGCAAAAATGAAACTAGCTGGCAGCGGGGGACCAGAGGATTAGTGAGTGGCTGCGAGGGCACAGGACTGCTGCAGGGGGCTGGTAGAAGCCCCAGGTGAGTAAAACTCATTTTTTTTCTGGCTTAAGGGTCACTTTTTAATGTTTAGTTTCAAAGGTTTTTATTGTTTCAAGAGAACAGGCCATAACGATACAATAAAATACCAGCGTAGAGTATTATGTTATGGCAAGTTCTTATACTGTATATGGCATGACAGAAAAAATAAAGAAATATCAGTCATTATCAAGACATATTTCCAGCATCAAAAATAGATACACTAGTTGGGCTCTTATACCTGGCACACACCATGCAATTTCCTGTCAGATAATGATACAATACCCTATTGCTACTACTATAGAGGAATGCACAATGGTCCATAGCTGATTTTATACATTGAGGCAAAGCATTTACTTAACACCCAAATAGGTAATGAGATCGGTGCTGAATATCAAGAGGCAGAAATCTGCCGGGCATCAGATGCTGCAGAATTACAGTAGAGGGCCTCTGTTACAGATGCATTCATCTTTAGCCCAGAGATTTCCCCAGACTGCTTACAGACGGCTAATACGTTAGCCACAGATACGTGGGGATTTGTATCAGTTAATTGTGTATCGTTGACAAATAGTTGATTTTTATGTTCTTAGTTGCCAGTTGTATGCTCGCTAATATTCTTGTCCATCCTGATGGACTACTAGGGGTTCCATCATTAAAGCAATTATTGAAGGTGATAGAGGGGGCAGCCCTGTCTGGTGCTTTTACTTGCATGATGGGATTCCACCCCTAGGATTTATGATGAGGCTCTTGGCTCTGACTATAGATCAGATCCACTTGAGGAACGCTCCATTCAAACCCCACATAAGAAGTTTTGAACATCTTATTGAACAGTAGGTGGCGCAGGTGAACCCCTTTTCAAAGCTACGTGATAAATCGAGGCCCCTTTCAACCTTGCAACGTAGATAAAACAATTGAATACTTTTAACACATGTTAGAATAGACAACTCAATGTAAACAACTTTTTATTCTCATAGTCTGGTTTAAAATATTATAAAAGCACATATATAAAAGTTTCACCAAAGAAAAACCCACCACACTTAACCATTCTCTCTGACTCCACTTATCCACCACAACCGTTACACATAAGGGCCCCTCTGAGTCCTCACAACATGTTAGATTGTCAATTGGCTAAAGGGCATAATGACCTCCTGTCCCCCCTTCAATGATATTTAGCAGTGCAAGGAATAAACATAGCGGCATCCAGAGATCTTCCTCTGCATAGGGGTTTTAAAGGAATTGTCAGGCAAAAAAAAGTGTTTCACTTACCTGGGGCTTCTACCAGCCCCATGCAGCCATCCTGTGCCCTCGTAGTCACTCACTGCTGCTCTAGTCCCCCGCCACCAGCTAGTTTAGTTTTTGCCAAACTCGGGGTCGGCGGACCACATTGCGTACATTTTTACACATTGCTGCTGGTGCAGGAACATTCACACATACATTTTTTTAGCATTATCGGTGAAACGCAAAATTTTTTTAGTGTCCCATCGCTAACGCAAAAATTTTCCGTGTTGCACCGCAAACGCTAAAAAAATGTTCCTGCACCAGCGGGAATTGCGTAAAAATGGACGCAATGTTGCCCGCCGACCCAGAGGATGGGAAAAACGAAACTCGCTGGCGGCGGGGGACTGGAGCAGCAGTGAGTGACTACGAGGGCACAGGATGGCTGCATGGGGCTGGTGGAAGCCCCAGGTAAGTGAAACTCTTTTTTTTTTTTTTTGCCCGACAATTCCTTTAAGTGTGTAGTCAGTGGCAACCTCCATTTGACAACTTCCATCTATCAGCTTAATACTGTTAAAGTCCTCCGGAGTTGGCTCTGCATATAAATTTAAAATGATTAATACAGTTCTGTCCCATCCATTGGCACTCACAAGCCTTGCCAATCTGCCCGCTTCCGTGCTCGCCCATGGGTCTCCCTGGTGTACGCTGTCCCCTCCAGTATGTTAGCTCCTGCAGTCCACCCTCAACCCTTATTTAGCTGTTCCTGCTTGCTAGACCCTCCTGCAGAACAATATCATTTGAAATGCGAAGAGGACTGTTGATCTGTAGGAGTCAGAATTTAGTATGGTGTGTGAGTGCCCGCAGCACCGGACTACAAGCAAAGTTCCAAACACCTTATGGTGGCGGCACCAAACAGAAGCCAAAAGCCAGAACAGCTGAGCAGAAGTGCTGAGGGTGGACTGCTGGAGCGAACACACTGGGGGTAACTGTGTACACTGAGCAGAACCGCGGGCAAACACGTCAGCAGGCAGATAGGCAAGCATCGTGAGTGCCAATTAATGAGACCGGACTTATGAGTATTGATCCTTTTGAATATACTGTCTATGCAGAGCCAACTTCGGAGGACTTTAAGCTGATACACAGAAGATGACAAACAGAGGTTTTTCACTGGCTGTAGACTTGAGAGCCCTATGCTGAGGGAGAAAGTTAAACAATACAGTATATTGCCACACGATCATACTAAAGGCCTTTTCAATGCCTAAGGCTAACAGCATTAACTTTTTCTAGTTTTGTTAATGTAAGTGATTAATCTGAAGACCCACCTGATGGTCTGTGCCTTGGCGCAACGTTATGAACCCTACTTGGTGCTTAGTGTTTAGAGCTGTCAGTAGCCTGTTTTGTATTATTCATTTTGTATCGGTGTACCCTGTATGCGGTTGTACAGCGCCAGGGAAGATGCTAGCACTATATAAATCAATGATAATAATAGCCTGTTCAACCTAGTGGTCTAAATTCCCTTGAAGATTTTGTAATCTACGTTAAGTAAAGAGATGGGCCTATAATTCTTCACATCCAGTGGGTCTCTTTTCGGCTTTCACTTTTTCTTAATTTTTAAGTGGCATGTGTTTAGATTCTGTCCTAAAATACTGATATCTTCAATTTAAAAATCAGTTTACATGGGACAGAAATGTATACGCCTCCACAGAGCCAACCAGATCAGTAGCAAACTGATCTAAGTCCTTCCGCTCATCACTAAAGACCTGCTCTAAGGCGTAGCTGGAAACTGGCTTTATGACCTGTGCCCAGGAACACCAATTTTTACCCATTCAATTGTTTTGAACTTGATTGTAGTGCACATTTCTTTCTATGCTTCTTATTAAAGTGAACCTGATGTAAAATTAAAATGAGATAAATAATTGTATCAACAGTATAATCCTACCCCAAGGACGTTCATGGCATCCCAGCATATAACTTTGGTTTTAGAAGCTAAACATCTAAGTTTTTATGGTCAATGCAGGCCGATTCCCGATATATTTCAAAATAAAATCTTGCGGGAATCGCACTGTCCCCCCAGTGTAAAATGTGCCTATGTGCGGAGTCAGAGGCGGAAACTGACAGGTAAATTATTCATGCACGGGCATGGGGGGACACTGTGTCTAGGGCTCTGTTGAGTTTGTTGCTCGTTCTGATATTGCATGCAGTTACCACAGCGCACCTGGTCGAGCACGTTGGCCCGACCTCTTGCAGCGATAGACACTTGCAACCAATTTCGGCCCAAACTTGGTTGCATCGTCAATCGGACATGTTTTTGGCGGCACTGATTTTCATTTGACAATCATCAAATCAGATGGTCGATCGGCTGCCAAGTCGCCTGATGTATGCCTACCTTTAGAAATGTTTCTCTGCCAAGCAAAAGTTGTATGGCCTGTATATAGTTACCATTGAGAGTCAAGTCAGACTGCAGTGAGAGTGTCATTTACACCCCCTGATTCTTAACACTTGCAGTATGAGACAGCCCAAATATAAGTAGGCTTGGGGCTGCATACATCTCATCATGTAACGTATCACATTAAGTACTCTTTAAAATCCCTGGTCTCTTACTAGAAGACTTGTGCAGCCCTGATCTGCACTTATGACAATTTTATAACAAAAACTGTTTTTCCCTTTAATGCAGGAGTATAGTCTAGGCACTGAAATATTTTGATGGCCTGTCTCTTTAAACGGTTTATGTTCTTTATTTACTCATTGAAAACTCCAGCTGTGCTTTAACTTACCAGTTATTTTACCAGCGTTATTCTGAAATTTTCCATTCTGTTACTTTCTCAGATGAAAACTCTGTCTGATAACAAAATTACACGGTTGTTCCTGACATGCCCAGAGTTTATGAAATGCAGAATTGTGAACATACATACAGCGCTGCCAGAATCTAGCAAAGTTGTGACGAGAAGCGTGATTTACTGGTATAAATCCTGATTCTGTAGGCGAAGCCATGAAAACCTCTGTAAAAGCTCATCCACACATACAGCAAAAGCGTGGGACTAACCAGACGACATGACCAACTGCACGACCAAGCAATTGCATGACTTGTATTTTCCGCGCACCAGCCAACTGAGCGACCAACTCATTTGCATACTGGGCACGCAAACAAAACGACGGACTGCACAAAAGGCTGCACTCAAAACAAGTCATTTAGACGACTTGTACACACGGCAAACTGCACTATATCAGCCCAACGGTCGTGTGAGTTGATCTGCAAGCCCTCTGTTATCTGTCGCTCGTCTAGTCGTTTGTCACACATACACATGCCCGGTTAACGTCCAATAGACCAAGTTTGGACAGTAGTTGGGTGAAAAAGTTGCACGTGTGTAAAAGCTGTAATACCCAGAATTAAATGTTTTAATTACCATACAAAGTTATAAAACCCCACAATGGCACCAACATTTGCTTTAGTATTGAAATGTGCAGCCCATTCACTGTTCGCTAAGGCACAACTGAAGAGGGATATTGGAGCCCGCCATAATTTCATGTAAATAATGCAAATTGCCTGGTTGCCCTGCTGGTCCACTACATCTAATAATTTTAGCCATAGACCCTGAACAAGCATATGCAGATCAGATGTTTCTGACAAAAATCTGACAAGATTAGCTGCATTCTAGTTTCAGGTGTGATTCAGAAACTACTGCATAGCATCCTTCATATCACTCGCACTTCAGTTGTCTTTTAAAATATCACCCCAGCCAGTTTAGAACTTGTTTTTTTGTCTCTGTAGAAGCTGTTTGATCAATTCACTTTAAACTACAAAACCAAGACCTCTCCTAATCAGCCACTACCTTTGTCATTGCCAGCCTGTGCTTTATGCCGCGGTCTTAGGCAGGTTCGGTCTTTTCCTTCCCCTTGCAGGGGGAAGGGTTTTTCAAAGGTGGGATTCCTGAAAGGTCTCCCTCAGCCTTGCACAATACAGTATAAAAATATGGTAGGCGATCATGCTGGCTACCGGCAATGCAATTTCCTGTCCAACTGACAGGATCTGACCTTTATTCCCAACATGTCCGATCTACAACAATGGGATCGATCAGGGCGTCCGTGTGATCTCGCCGGCGGGAGACTTGAGCGCAGGATACAGCCGGTATGGCTTATCCTGCTTCTGCACAAGTTCCCAGTGGTGTTAAATACTATTCCCCCTCCAGGTCTACGTGGATAGTGGGGAATGATGTCATTTGGCTTTCAGCTATTGCTGGCGGGCGAATTACAGTGTTTAAAAGTAACTTCAGCTCCGTCTTCTGACAGCGCCGAAGTTACTCACTGTGCCGCTATAGCTGTAATTCGTACTATGGTCTATGATGGCGCCAGCTGCGCCTTAAATCTCCTTTGCTTATTATAGTGCAGTTTGGAAACAGATAATGACAGCTGACATTGGTAAGGGCTGGTTCACACGGGCATCTGCTGAGCTTTTGCTTGGCATTGCGTTCAAACGCCAGCGTTTAAACGCCAGCGTTTAAAAGCTAGCTTTTGAAAGCTTTTGAAAAGCGTTCAAGGCTAGCAGTTCTGGTCTCTGCTATTGTTTCCTCGTGTTTACTGCCTCTGAAAGCAGCATGTTGCTTTTGAGACTAGACGCAACGCTGGGATCTACTGCCAGGCTTTCATGAAAGCCTGCAAAAGCCAGCTCTAAACGCTCCCATTCACTTGCATGGGATGGCAGTAGATCCCAAAAAACGCTGCGTCTGAAACGCTGCGTTAAACGCCATAAAAACGCCCGTCTGAACCAGCCCTAATGAAGGGGAAAGTGAAGCAATCATGCAGCAGGGCACAGGGCTGTGCTCATACCTGACTCCTGTGCTCTAAGCTCCCCTGAGCTGCTTCATGCTCTGTACACACGCTGCTGCTCCATGCTCTGTACATTCACTGCTGCTGCTACACCCAAAGTCAACTGTTGCAGGGAAAGAAAGTGGGCGGTGCTGTGAGCTGCAGGATACCTGCAGATATTCTGGTGTCTCAGCTTCTGACTGTCCACAGACATGAATGGCCCTGGTCTGGGAGGGGATTATTGGCAGCTGTAATCCCCCCTGAACTTGCCTATGCCTTGCAGTCTGAACTGTGGGGGTGATTCAAACAGTTGCAGCTACAGCAGCCACTAGGGGGCCTGATAGAAATCCCTTGTACTCGTCTACTTCTGGTCATTGGATCAGGATTTTTAGCCACAGAGGCATAATTTCGAACAAAAAGGTAACCTCTTTGTTAACTAAGCTATTAGGTAATGCTTTTAGATCTGTGCATTTGGTGTAGATCTCCAGTATATGATTATCAAGTTGCTGTACAATTGTACTTTTCATGCTGTAGATGTAAAGTTTGGAGTCCCCTTCTTTTTGCATCTGTATTGTAAATTGTTGCTGTGTAAAAGCAAAGAGTTATACCAGTAATAATAATGCACAGCAGTAGCTCTAATCCAGGGACCACTCTGCAATATTTCCATGTAAATGATCATTGTGGTGTTCTTTCCCCGACAGCATGTTTTTCTATTACCTACAGGAGCACAATTAGCAGCAGTGTCCTGGGTCTTGTACTATCATTATAACTTTAAATGCTGTATCTGTACTGTTGTTTTACCAGTTCCATCGTCATAGGTAGAAGTGTTACAAAGCTTTGTTTGGGGGTGGCAGGGGGGGGGGGGGGGAAACAGTCTACAACAAAAATGTAATTCACCTGCAATGTTGGTATAGTGCAGTGATGGCTAACTTTGGCACTCCAGCTGTGACAAAACTACAAATCCCATCATGCCTCTGCCTCCCCGAGTTATTCTTAGCAGTGCTGGGCCTAAATTACGCATGAGCGTAATTACGCATCGTAATTCAGTGCAAAATTACGCGTAAGCGCTACACGTAACTTACGGTCTTGCGCGTAATTATTTACGCGTAAGCCATAAAGCGGTATCGTAATTATGCTGTCTACCGTATTTGCTAGGTATGCGTAATTTTTACGATGACTTACACGTAATTTTATGCGTAATTACTAACGTACAACTCCCCTTTTCTAAGAGTAGCCAATCAGTCAACATCCTAAGCAACCAATAGTATCTTCTCCCGCCCTTCAGTATATAAGCGTACGTTTTGACGCATACGAATGATGTGTACGCAATAGCTGTCACATTGACGGCTATTGTGTACACATCATCCGTATGCGTCAAAAAGTATGCATTAATGGGTATTACGGCACTACGCGTAACATCGTAGCGTAAGCGCCTACATTACGGTATCCTTACGCGTAACTGCGTAAATTAACGCGTAATGACAGTGATGAACCGTAGATAATTTCCTACGCCGTAACCGTAATTGCGAAATGCGTAATATCGTAAAATTACGCGGAATAATCCGTAAGCGTAGATTTTTCCATTACGACCAGCACTGATTCTTAGGGCTGTCTGAGTATTGAAATGCCTCATGGGACTTGTAGTTCCACCACAGCTGGAGTGCCAAGGTTAGCCATCACTGATATAGTGCGATAGTCTGTTCTTAGTGTGCCCTCAGTATTAGGTGTGTTGCATTTTACTACACCCATCAGTGTTCTCCCCAGAAATGTTACCTAGCTGGGAAAGGTAGCTGGGTGGGAAGTGACAGAGGAATACAGGGTTGGTACAACTCTGGTGCAACTCTGCTTACAGTATAGGAGGAGGATGAGGAAGTTAGCTGACCACAGCCGGGTGCTCACCAAAATTAGTCGGGTGGAGCACCCAGCTAAAAGAGCCTGGGGAGAACACTGTCCATGATGGAAACTTTACTGACGCTCCAGGGCGGATTTCTAAAAAGGCTGGGAATGACCTGGCCTAGGGCCACTGTAGCCCAAGGGGGCACCTGGTCATGAAAGAGGTTGATGCATGTAAAAGAGGAAGCTGCAAATGGGTAAAAAATTGGTAAAAGGGAAGCTAATGTCCATTGCAAGCTGTTCATGAGAAGGGCTACAGTACATGGAGGATACACGTGGAAGAGGGGGCTGCACGTAGAATCGGAGGGGCGCTGCTGCATAAGGAAGGGGAGTCGCAACACATTAGACCTAGGGCAGTGATCTGCAAACTTGGCTCTCCAGCTGTTTAGGAACTATAAGTCCCACAATGCATTTGCCTTTATGAATCATGACTGTGGCTGTCAGACTCCTGCAATGCATTGTAGGACTTGTAGTTCTGTAACAGCAGGATTGCCAAGTTTGCAGATCACTGTCCTAGGGTAACAAAAAGTATAAATCCGGCCTTGCTGATCCGTAACTTAGATTTGTCATTGCAGCTTTATTTAATTTCTGTGCTTGTGAACGTTTGGTGTTCATGTAGTCTAGGGCTCTTGCAGATGAAGTACAATCAAACTTCGCTTCCAAATCTTCTTAAAGAGGCACTACAGCGAAAAATTGAAAAATTTTAAATATGTGCAAACATATACAAATAAAAAGTACATTTTTTCCATGGTAAAATGAGCCATAAGTTACTTTTCTCCTATGTTGCTGTCACTTACAGTAGGTAGTAGAAATCTGACAGAAGCGACAGGTTTTGGACTAGTCCATCTCTTTATAGGGGATTCTCAGGAATATATATTTATTATCAAAAGCACTTAGTGAATGGCAGTTGCTCTGTCCAACTGCCAAAAAACCGTAGGGAGCAGGGAAGCTGGCCAGCATCATTGTTTAAATCCTTTTTAGGGAATATCTTTATAAAGAATAAAAGCCTTGCTGAGAATCCCCTATGAAGAGATGGACTAGTCCGAAACCTGTCACTTCTGTCACATTTGTACTGCCTACTGTAAGTGACAGCATTATAGGAGAAACTTAATTTATGGCTCATTTTACTCTGGAAAAAAATGTACTTCTTATTTGTATATGTTTGCACATATTTTCAATTTTAAAATTTTTTGCTTTAGTGCCCCCTTTAAGTACAGTTCTGGGTGTTGGATTATAAGTAGAGCATAGAAATGTAGAGGTGTGCAAACAAAACAAAAGTGATTGGAGCTCTGACTTATTCCTACTGTTATTACTATTATCATAAACTAATATCCAACTGTTAATGATAGCTTGGAAAAAAGTGGTTCACTTATAAATCTGATATGTAGGTGTACAGATGTATTTTATATTGTATAGGGTTACATAATAGTGATGCTTTAAAGAGGAACCATAATGACTTATAGTATAATAAAAAAAATAACAGGCTTGGGTCATACATGTTAAATCAGATGTCAGTCGTATTGGAAGGATTAGGCAGATTCATAGACGAGGCAGGCAAAGGTCGGTACACAATACAATATACAATATTACAAATAATACAGTACTGACTGACTAGAGTACATATATATCGTGCTGATGCACAATATATGAAATGTAGCTCTCAAATAACTCACTAGCTAAAGCACAAGTAATGACAATTAACAAGACAGGCAACCGACAGACGGAATGCTCAGCCAATCTAGTCGCTGTTTCAGCGACGGCAACATTCACACTGAGATAGACAAGACTAAGTGGTAGGAGCGAACTAATGGCAACCACTGCTTTCGTTACGTCCTCAAGAACAAGGCTAGAAGGAATACTATCAGTCACCAACGTGGTGCTGGCAGAATCTAACTATATCAGGATCAGAAAGACTTCACTGATCCCCCGCAGGTCAGCAAACGTCCAGCAGAAATGACAATTCAGAGCAAAGCATTATACATTTACAATAACTTTTACAGCATAGACCCAACGACAACTCAGAGAGCTGAACGCTATGTCGGGCGTGGTCTGAAATGGGAGGCAGACTTTTATGCTGGCATCAGCCAATGGATGCAGGTATGCAAATTCCCACACAGCTGAATGGTAATCATTCAATCCTGAGCTGGTTTAATTACCATTTGCTAGCTGAAAGACTAATATAACAAATGCATGCAGTACTATGCAACAACATGCATGCAGGAAATCCAGGGCTATCTGGCTGGAGTTCAATTGCAGCAAACCATAGGAGGAATCCTGACCGCATCCCAAACCGCTCTGAACTGCAGAGTGATTGCAAATGACTATAAGACTCACTGCGAATGCGCAACCAAATGGAAGCAGACAAGTCAGAACTGCCCAGTTGCAGCTCCACTGCAAGCGACAGAACATGCTACAGGAGAGATCCTGACAGCTAGTCTCTATATCCCTCTTACTTCAGATTCCTGTTAATTATTCTGTCTTCAGCACCAGAAATATTTCTTACGGTATATCTATATATTGCTGTGTAATAAATTTAGGTGTCAAAAATCTCTTTATTTAGCGCAAGTTGTAACAGGTATCATTTGTATGATCATAACACCTTATAGGACACGCAGGTCCAGGTGGATAAGCTTAAACCAAAAAAAAAAAACAAATAAAACAGATAACATGTCAACAGCTGAAATAAACTCCATAGCGAGGTATGGAGTAGCTAATACTATAATTACTGGTTACAGTAGCATAAGGTGCTGATTCCAGGGTTCTTGTGTTTGGGTTTATTGCTAGGGTATGTACAGATGATATAAAGCACTTAAGGTTGAGTAACAATGTGATCTCATACTAATTTTTGGTTAACTGAGAGCAATAACAATGGGTCGCACAGATTATAGGGGTGAGAGTCCCATGAAGAGCGAAGTATGGTAGTTATTTGGGAAGGATCTAGGTGGCTAAGCCCCTGAAGGTTAACCATGGTTGCCAGGTGTTTTCAAAGTTATCTAATTTATCGTCTATTCTAGCATTGATCCGTTCAGAGATCATAGTTGAGTCGATATTTTTCAAGATGGTTTGATAAGATAATAGGGGGGTCCTCCAGGATGCAGCAATATGGACCTTTGTAGCATTTGCAATATGTTGCGTAAGTCTATGTTCTGGTTGGGTCATATGAGAGGGTTTATGCCCTAGTAACAAAGTTCGAGAGTCCTTAATAATAGGTCTGCCAAACACCCTTGTAAGGAGGGAGTTAATTTTAGACCAGATTCTATCAACTTTAGGGCACGTCCAGAATATGTGTGAGATAGAGCCATCAGCAAGACAGCCTCTGAAGCAAGCCCTCGAGTTGCTAGAGTCAATTTGGTGGAGGCGAAGAGGAGTAAAGTATGTCCTATGGAGGACTCTCAGCGAGACCTCTATATGAGTGCTATGGAGGCTACCCTTAGCTAGGGTCGTGAGAGATTCCTCCCATTCCTCGTTACTCAGCTCAAAACCCAAGTCAGATTCCCATTTTAGGATATAAGAAGGTTTTACTTCCCGGTTAGGTTGGTTTTAAAGTGAGTATAGTAGAGAAATTACACCTTTTTGAAAGGGGTCAGATCTACATGTGACTTCAAAATGTGTAAAGGGGTTATCTAGCGTGTTGATTGATAAAGTACGCAGGTAGTGTAATATCTGGTAGAGCCTGAAGTGTTCTGAAGATGGAATGTTGTATTTGGAGACCAGTTGCCTGCTAGTGGGTAGTCTTCCCCCAATCAGAAAATCTTGTAGAGTCTGGATATGGTGCGATGACCACCAGGAAAAAGCACGTGAGTTAGTTCCACTAGGAAAGTCAGGGTTATGTAAGATAGAGAGGAGTGGAGGGTATGGTGTTTGTAGCTTGATAAGGTAGCGTGCTTTGCTCCATATGAGAAGGGTATGATATGTTAACGGGGAGATGTTCCTCAGTTTTTTGTGGCCAGAAAATGAGGCCCATAGAGATCCTTTCCAGGAATATGGATGTATCATTTCATTCTCGATTTCAACCCAAGCAGGCACCTGATCTCCCCCATAAATTAGAGGAAGTTGAGCTAGTTGAGAGGCAATAAAGTATTTTTTAAGATGAGGGACAGACAGACCACCATCAGTTTTATGTAAATGCATACAAGATTTAGGGATGCGGGGCTTTTTGTGATTCCAGATGAAAGTAAAGATCTTTTTTTGGAGTAAAAGTATATCTTTCGGTATGAGAGGAATGGGAAGTACTCTAAAATAATAGGTTAGCTTGGGAAGAAGGGTCATTTTGACCGCTGCTATGCGCCCTGTCCAGGAAAGTTTATATGTATGCCAAATGTCAAGGTCCCTAAGCAGACCAGGTATGACCTGTGCATAGTTCCACTCATAAAGCTTGGCATTAGAATTGCATATGTTAACACCCAGATATCTAAGGAAATGTGGGTGATGCTGGAATTTAAGTGAGGAAGCGATTTGTGCAATCTCAGAGTGGGGTAAATTACATGAGATCATTTCTGTCTTGTCTACATTGACTTTTAGACCTGAGATCTCCTCAAATTTCTTAAGAGCTTGCAATAAATTTGGGATGGTTGTGGAGGGATTCTGGATTGTCATTAAAATATCGTCAGCAAACATGCTAAATTTAGGTTGCAACCTGCCCAGGTCATAACCCTGAATGCCTGGATCGGAGCAAAGGTGTGAGGCCAGAGGTTCCATGGCTAACGCGAATAGGGCTGGTGAGAGGGGGAATCCCTGTCGGGTCCCTCTATGTATATTGATTATTGCAGGAGATTCACATGGTATTTTAAGTGTGGCAGAGGGGTGTGAATAAAATTTGTTCTATCAGGTTATGAAAAGTGCCTGTAATGCCCATTGTTCTAACCGTTGCTAGGAGGAAGGACCAGGTGAGGCTGTCAAAAGCTTTTTCAATGTCTAAGCTGAGAATGACTAAAGGTTTCTGGTGAATGTTAGCGTGTTGAATTAACAATAGTGTGCGTCTGATGTTGTCAGAGGCTTGACGGTTTGGTATAAACCCCACCTGGTCCCTCCTCACAAGCCCGGGCAGACGTTTGTTAAGTCGAGCTGCCATTATTGCAGTAAGTATTTTATAGTCTAAATTTAGCAATGATATGGGGCGATAGTTTTTAGCAAATAGGGGGTCTTTGCCTGGCTTGGGGATAAGGGTGATTTTAGCTTCTAGAAATTCCGATGGGGGCTTGAGGGGTGATTTAGCTAGGAAGTTCAGTGTTTTAGTCAGCGGGGTACTAGTAGATCCTTAAATTTTTTATAATAGGTCGAGGTGTAGCCGTCCGGTCCCGGGGCTTTCCCCTTCTTGAGGGATTTGATAGTTTCGAGGACTTCCTCCTCAGAAATTTTAGCGTTGAGGGATTTAATAGCTGTTGTGGTTAGTCTAGGGAGGGCACTTTGTCGTAAATATTTTGTAGTTTCTAATAATTTATCACTGTCGGGCTGATTATACAGTTTGGAGTAAAAGGAATGGAATGCTTGATAGATTTTGGCAGGGTCACTGGTGATTTGTCCATTGCTTAATTGAATCTTGTGGATAGTGTTAATTTTTTCCTGTTGCCTCAGTTTTCTGGCTAACCAGGCATCAGGCTTATTTGTGTATTTATAGCAGCGTGCTTTGGTCCAGGTAAGGGCTCTCTCTACGTGTCTGGACAGGATGATGTCTAGTTGGAGCCGTAAGTCTGAAATTTGTTTTGATAGGTATCTGCTGGGGGACTGTTGATTTACCAGTATAAGTCTATGGAACCTGTGCTCCAGGTTGGCTTGAGATTCGGTATTTATACGGTGCCTTCTTTTGGCTGCAGAAATTAGATAGCCTCTGGTTACTGCTTTGTGGGCTAGCCAGCATGTGAGAGGGGAAACTTCCTCTGAATCATTTTCAGAGAAGTAGTATTGCATTTTTTCATTAATGTCTGCTACAATTGTAGAGTCTAGTAATAGGGATTCATCCAGTCTCCAGGTACGTTGGAGTTTCAGAGAGAAATTCAGGTCAAGCCCAAGGATTAGGATGTCATGGTCAGACCAAGCGGGGGGAATATGTCTGAGAAATAGAAGGGCTCTAATTAAGGTAGTTGAGACAATGAAATGGTCTATCTTAGAGTAGGAACCGTGAGGTGGGGAGAAATAAGTATAGCCCCGTTTGCTAGCATATAGCTCTCTCCAAGAATCAGCGAGAGAGGCTGCAAAAAGAGATGAGTTCAGGGAGGCTCTCTGTGACTTTGAGAGTTTGTCAGGGGATTTGTTAGACTTATCGAGAGAGTCATTCAAAGTTAGATTGAAGTCTCCGCACCAAACTATTCGTGTGCCAAAGGACAGATCGATTTTATTAAAAATGAGTTGAAAAGTTTTGAAGGCTAGTTCTGGGGGAGAATAGCTATTGATAATGTATAATTGTTGTCCTTGGAGAGAAGCTTTTAAAATAATATATCTACCCTCACTGTCTATAGTTGCATCTAGGATTTCAAGTGGAAGGGAGTTGTGGATCAGGACAGCTACACCTCGACGTTTAGTTTGGGCATTTGACAAGTAATATTTTGAGTAATGGCGAGATAGGAATTGTGGGAAGGAGGAAGTTGAAAAGTGAGTCTCCTGCAAACAAATGATATCAGGTTTGTGTTTTTGGTAATCTAAAAACGCTTTCTTCCTCTTCTGCGGGACATTAAAACCCCTAACATTATGTGATAAGATTTTTAGAACCATTGATGTAATAGGAGAGCAATGCTGAACTATTGGTGAAGATACATGAGACCACTTGTGGATTATAACAATTAACCCTGTTTGGAGAAAAGCATAAGAGGTTACCCTGGAATCGAGAGTGTAAAGGTTCTAGAGCAGCCTGTAAACGAACAAGCTGCACTAGGATGTCACTTAGTGACAGGAAGTAAAGCCAGAGGAGGTACATAATCCTCCTTAAGACCTCTTCAGAGGGACAGCATAGCCTGCCAGCCAGGAACTGAGCCCTAAATAACATAAATTCTTGGGGCCCATTGACCCCCACATAACTGATTTTTCTAAACATTGAACAGCAGTTTAGGTAACACATAAAGAGAACAGTGAAAAAAGCACATTAAAACAGAAGGTACGGTTCTTTCCCAAGGGTGCTAGTGAGGCACCCTGCGGTTCAGCCCAGGGTCCCCGGAGCAGGCCCGGGCCCAGGGGCCCAAAGGGTGCGGCGGCGACGGGGGGACACACCCCGCCCGTAAGCGGGACCCGTCCCCCCGACCCCGCCGCCCCCAGGGCCCGGGCGGGCCCCGGCGTCCCCAATCCCCCCCCCCCCCCCGCAAGCAAAATCACCATCAGCAATGGGGAGCAAATAGCGCGCGGCCAGCATCAACCTCCAGGATTGTTGTGGGAAGGGGCGACCATGCAGGCCTTCTTGCAACGATCAAAGTCAGTAGCACATGAGTAGGCCTTTGGAGAGGGGTTTCCAAGAGCTTTTGCGGATAAGTCAGAGTTCCCAGTTCGAAATGAATTGCATGCAGGATTAATAAAGCGTAAAGCGTCAGGCGCCTCACCGGGAGGCATCAGGGCGAGACCCGGGAGCCTAGGCAAAGTTAGTCATAAGGATGATATGGGAAGAATCCGTAATCCGTAATACAGGCATAACATTAAGAGTCAAAGGGGAAGCTAAGCAGATCGTGGGCTAGAAGAGCGATAAGGTACCTCAGACCATTCTCTACGGGGCCTAGGGCCTCGCTGTGGTTGTGGGGGAGCTTCAGGTACCTCAACTCGGATGCCGGCCTCTTCAAGAACGGACTTACCCTCTTCCAGGGACTTGATAGAGTGAAAGTGGTTCCCCAGAGTGAAGTTCAAGGCGAATGGGAAGTTCCACCTGTAGCGTATTCTTTCGCGGGCGAGTGAGAGGGTTATCGGTCTGAGTAACCTTCTCCTTTGCAAGGTGACCGGAGATAGATCCGCGTAGATGTGGACGGAAGATGGTACTCCCGGTAAATCCTCAAGATCCCTGGCTGCTGTCATGATTTGTTCTTTCATTTCTCCATAGTGCAGTTTTAGGATGACGTCTCGCGTCATTTGGGGTTTTTGGTTTACCCAGGGTTCTGTGTATGCGATCAAACCGCCGCATCTCCGGGTCCACTTGTGGGAGCAGTGCTGCAAACAGGTTGGTAGCCACCTCTTTAAGTGCTTCGAAAGTTTCGGGGAGGCCGCGGATACGCAAGTTTGATCGCCTGGCCCGGTTTTCATAGTCCTCGAGCCGAGATTCTGCGGCCTCTACCCGGGTTTCAAGTTGTGTAATGCGCCTCTTGTCGTCGGTTAGTGCATCTGCCGCCGAATCCATGCGGTTCTCGAGAACTCCCACCCTTTGGCCGACTAAATGCAATTGGGCTGAGATGTCTTTCACAGCTACCGCTAGCTCCGATTTAAGCATCTTGCCTATATCAGGTAGTAGCTCCTGCTTGTCCCAGGGGGGGGGGGGGGGGGGGGGACCGCTGGGCATCCCGCAGGGGTGTTCTTAGGGAGCCATCAGTCTGGCATTGCTTCGTTTTGGTGGAGGGCGGGGAGTTAGTGCGTGAGGCCGAGTCATCCGCCATCTTGAGAGCGCTTCTCGTTTAGACCCGGGAGGAAGTAAAAGAAGGTAAAGTTCCCTTTGAGCGTGTTTTCTTGCTTTTTGCCATTCGGTTCCCCTTCTGTGTCATATCATGCAGGCTTGGCTATGATCCGGGGGTCTTAGTGTCCGTGTTAGCTGTATTAAAGCCTCTTTTGTTCCTGGCTGTCGGCGGAGCTCACGCAGGACAGGTCATGCGCCCCTGTGTAATAAATTTAAAGAGGAACTCCAGTGAAAATAATGTAATAAAAAAGTGCTTAATTTTTACAATAATTATATATAAATGATTTAGTCAGTGTTTCCCCATTGTAAAATCTTTCCTCTCCCTGATTTACATTCTGACATTTCACATGGTGACATTTTTACTGCTGGCAGGTGATGTCACTGGAAGGAGATGCTGCTTGCTTTTTTTTTTTTTTTTTTGGGCAGTTGGAAACAGCTGTTATTTCCCACAATGCAACAAGGCTCCCACAGTGTGATGCCAGTCCTGTGGGAGGGGTATCGCCACAATATCAGTCATACAGAGCCCCCTGATTCGATCCGATCCGAGAAAAGGTTTCTCATGGGAAAGGGGGTATCGGCTGCTGAGGAACTTCAATTCTTGGTTACGGTTTCTCTTTAAGAATGTAAATCAGGGGAGTTAAACATGACTGACTAAGGTTAGGCTTACAGTGGTCTGTTGCATAACGCATGTGTTATGAGTGTGAACTGCAATGAAGACTGCACATAAACTTTCATACAAAGCCTGCATGCAGCGAATTAGAATAACGTGATTAGCTAGAACGCAGTACTGTGAGCCGCCCCATATAATTGTATGGGCAGTGAGTTGTTGTTATTATTAGACAAAGGAAAGATGAAGACCGGCACCATCCAGTATAACTTGCTCTTTAAAATTTATTGACAAGACATCTTGATATACAAAACGACATTTCGGAGGGTGATCCTCCTTTCTCAAGTTCCTGTCAGTGTCACGTCGTTTTGTATGTCAAGATGTCTTGTCAATAAATTTTAAAGAGCAAGTTATACTGGATGGCGCCGGTCTTTATCTTTCCACGAATAGGGCCCGGAAGTGCTGCTGGACCTTTTGACCTGGCACATCCATTTGCAAACGTTGGGGAGTGCTGTCTGCTACAAATTTACTAGTTGTTATTATTAGAATTATTGTGCAACACAACTGAGCACTGTGAACGAGGTCTGAATGTATATTATTAAAAATAAGCAACTTCATTCATAAAGTTATATACAGTAAATATTCATTCATAACGTTATATTCAGGGGGTGTCCAACCCACCACCTACTACACAGTGACTCTCTACTGATTACTTATTCTACAGCTGTACCTAGTGTGTCCATCTCCCCTCACTTAGATTGTAAGCCTTTGGTAGGGTCTTCCATACCCCAGTGTTTTCTACATGATCGTGTGCTCCTTTCCTATGACAGCCTCGTACTTTTATTGCTGGAACTACCTAACCAGCCCAACATTGCATGATCATGTGTATTTCTTCCCTGTTTGCCTTGTATAGCTTTGACCTTGTTACGTCTGTCATCCTTATATCATTGTATGTATTTATTGTTAGCACTTTATAAATATAAATAATAGTAAAGTAGCTGTCTAACTCTAGCTCACCTGACTTATGCAAATCATTGGCCTCAATTTGCAGCTTAGACTAGTCTACCGATGGTTTTTAGTCTACTGATGGTTTGGTGTAATGTTTTAGACCTGGTCTAAAACATTTGGTAATTAGGTCGGTAAAGCAGGGGAAATGATCAAAAGATGCAATTCACAAAGGCAAACAAGGAGTAACCACACCCACTTTTTCTGACAGGGATTAGACCAGCTGATGTCTGTCGGTAAAGTAATTTTTGACGTGAGGATGGAACCTTTTGAATTAATTATGCAGGAGTTTAATTGTATCCAGAGGAGAGCTCATGAGTGGAGAAGGATGTCAATCATAGCTACTCGGTTGTGAATTGCATCTTTTGATCATTTCCCCTGCTTTACCCACCTAATTACCAAATGTTTTAGACCAGGTTTAAAAACAGGTCTAAAACATTTGGTAATTATTAGTGAATTCCCTTTTGATGCAACTGATTTACATCAGACCATCGGTAGACTAAAAACCATCAGTAGACTAGTCTAAACTGCTTAGTGAATTGAGGCCATTGACTGGAAAGCAGTTGAAAACCTCTTCTGGTCAGTAAACTCTGGCAGTAAGCCTGGAGGATTGGATGCAGAGAGGCGGAACAGTAGTGAAAGAGTCACTAATTCACTTTTGTTCCACATAATCCTTCCTTTTCATTATAAGGAGTGGGAGTTACTGACAGGCATATGTGAGTAACTGATCCCCTTATTAAGGCGTTTTCAGTGGCTTAATGCACAGTTGGTATAATTACGGCCCACAAGCAGGCATCCAGACGCTGTTCCTTTCTGTGCCTGAGCAGTGACAGCACAGGTGCACAGCTGCTACAGGAACACACAAGCGGCTGGAATAAATAACTTTTATGTGCAGAGAAAATGTAAATAAAGCTTTAAGTAAAACTGCTTCATATTTGCTACACTTAGTCTGTTATTTCATATCCTGCGGCAGTAGGATTACCGCTCTGCTGAGGGTCAAGTATGCCTCCGGTATAAATATCTCATCAGTCCTTAAAGGGATATTATTTTTCGTTGATAAGCAGCGCCTGTAGTCCAGATCTATACATGTTGAGTGATTTTGGATAGTCCATGTCAGCTTTCCTGCCTGAAGCTGTGTACACGCTAGATGAAACTGCTTTGAGGCGGCCGCCTGTGCTGAGGATCCAGCATGTGTACAGCAGCTCCGGCTCGAGTAGCAGTCAGCCTGGTGGTTCGCTTCAGCTGAACAATGGACAAGAGCATTGCTCACCCAGCTCCCCCCATGACGTCACACATTGGCTGCTTTGTCAGCCCTCTGCTCCCCACCCCATATGCTTAGCAACAGAACGCAATGCTAGCCTGCCTGCAGCAACACATCTGTACTGCCTTGGCCCCGCAATATCGCTCAAGGAATTGGGTCCCTGCTGGGCCACATGTTTCGTACATATGTACGAGTCTTGAGTTTTATCTATAGAGGTTGCTACATATATAGAATTATCTAAAAAGCTAGCTACAGGGTTGCTAATATGGCGATTGGGTGTGTCAGTTTTGCTCACTCTGGGCTTTTTTGTGTCTCTCTTCTTCCTCGGGATTTCAAAGATGGTGTGGAACCAGGAGATCCTCAACTGGAGATTCAAAATCTGTTTAAAATGTACAGAAATGCACAGCTCATCCTGACCATTTTTGTATGATTCTTGTCTGATGTCCATAGGAATCGTACATGTCTGGTTTATTTGTTGAGCTTACACAATGGACAAAAACAGATCACAGATTAGTTGTGTGAATAGTCGCATAGAAAAGCATTGGGTCCATTTGTCCGCTATCTTCTGGTGTAGGAAATGGTCCAGCTCTGGATCCAGGGGGAAATGACCCCTTTGACTACTGCACACATTCCGGATTTCCGTTGCAAAATTCCAGTTTCAAGTGGGAATGTCCCAATGTACTGGCATATAGCCTACGTTTACTCATTACTTAACATGGGCAAGAAATCAGATCTAGGAAATGATAGACCTGCAAGCTTAACATCAGAGGTGTGCAAGCAATTGAGGGTTTCCTAAGAGATGCTATTCAAGACTTAAGGTGCCCATACACTCGTCAGATTGGCAGCAGATAGATAAGAAATGCATCTGATGATCTATCTGATGCGTTTTTAGAACATTTTTTATCAGGATAGAATTCCAATAGATTTCAGTTTGAAATCTATTGAAATTCGATCTGATGGCATTTTTTTGCCATCAGATTTCCATTAAGGCCAATGCAAAATGATAAGCAATCTCATCAGATCGACCTAAATTTTCCACCCTGCCAGTTCGATGGAAATCCATCGAAATCGATCGAAATCGGCCATCGATCGGTCGATTGGCCATCGATCGGTCGATTGGCCAACCGATTTGCAATCGATCGATCGGGATCGATCGGTCGGCCAGAAAATCGGCTGAGTGTATGGGCCCCTTAAATAGCAGAGAATAATCTAATTTCTCAGCATTAGCGAGGGTTTATGAAGGACAGGTCTTGTTTGGTAAATGGTAATGTGGATATTGGGAATGCCAAAGCCTTCGATATTATTCTCCACAATAGTCTGGTACAGAAATAGAGGATGCAAGGTCTAGGCATGAATCTGTGTGCATGGATAAGGAACTGACTAAAGGCTTGTAACTACACTCAACCAAACTGCCAGATTGTCATCTGTTTATGGTGTGTTGGGTGACAATCAGGTGTGTGTATGTGCGTCAAACGACAAGAAGACTGACTGATAACATGCAGTTTGGCGATCCGGCTGGACGGGTGAAGGCTGCATCTGGAATATGGAATACTGTCCTGGGAACCGCATCACAGGAGGGAAATTGCCGTTTTGGAGCATTTGATGGGCCACAAAATTGATCAGAGGGATGGAAGGTCTCACTTACCAGAAGAGGTTAGATAAACTGGGCTTATTTAGTTTGGAAAAACAATGCCTTAAAGCAGTAGGATCATCCATACTATGCCAGGGAAAAAAACACATATATAACTAGATAAATACTTGACCTACTTAAATAACACATGTATTGTACTGGCCACGTTTTGATTTCAGTGAATGTTATATAGTAAATTACGAGAATTCTGTTCCTGGTGGGAACCATGTCTTTTGCCCACAGTTAAAGGACTTCCGAGGCCAAAATCCGGGCCCAAAACATAAAAAAAGTTCGCTACCTTCATGGCTTTGTAAGGCACGGAGGACACCGTCCGCGCCCTCCGTGCCGTTACGCCTGGTCCCCTCTGGTGAATAGCCCCCCGAAAGGCTGCGACCCCACGGTCCGGGTCGGCATCTTCTGCCCCTATAAAGATGGCCGCCGGAGCTGGCCACGGCTGTGCAGTCCGCATAGCCGCTACTGCGGCTGCGCAGCTCTAGGGCCAACCCCCTGATCACGTAACAGGCAGCGTGGATCGGAGGGTTGGCCCTAGAGCTGCGCAGCCGCAGTAGCGGCTATGCGGACTGCGCAGCCGTGGCCAGCTCCGGCGGCCATCTTTATAGGGGCAGAAGATGCCGACCCGGACCGTGGGGTCGCAGCCTTTCGGGGGGCTATTCACCAGAGGGGACCAGGCGGAACGGCACGGAGGGCGCGGACGGCGTCCTCCGTGCCTTACAAAGCCATGAAGGTAGCTAACTTTCTTTATGTTTTGGGCCCGGATTTTGGCCTCGGAAGTCCTTTAAGGCTAACTCGTGATGTCATTTCTGCCCTTTACATTTTTCCTTGTCTTCTCCAATCGCTGAGTCGCCTCAGCCTTGCTTGTAAACACAAGTGAGTAGGGGATTGGGTTTCAGATAAGCAGCTGGCAGGGAAATAAAGGTAAGAGGAGGAATAGATTATAGATAAAAAGAACCCCCAGCATGCAATTCTTTGGCACCGACTACTAAAGGGCCAGTGCTCCTTAAGTATGTGATAACTCCAAATCATAACAGCAGAAAACGTTGTGAAAGTTTTGCATACAGGATTAGCATCTTTATCACTTAATACACTCAGACCAGTTGCTGTTGAAATTTGATTTTTATGGTGACGATACCGCTTTAAGGTGCCCATACATGGTATAATTTGTCATTTTTTTCTATTAGATTATTTAGTTCGATTATCTCCGTTATATCGAATATAAAGGTTTTTCCAACATGTCTGATAAGATTTTTCTCGAAAAAACAGGATAATCGTTCGAATTTCTTGATCGAAAAAAAAATATTTTCGACTTTTGTTCGATTCGATCATTTAGATCGAATAAACGGGAAAATCGAACGTTTTTATTGTACCATGTATGGGCACCATTAGAGTAAATCTAATTAACGTATTCATATAAGGGGACAAAATAAAACCTCCACAGATGATCTTTTTGATCCTAGGCTTTTATAAAGGAAAACGGGGGGGAAACATTTTTGTCACATATTTAGGAAGGTGTGGAATATATTATTTCAGGAAGTAGTTATGGCAAATTTTATATCTGTGTTTAACCTTTTCCCTGCCAGACGTTTTGTCCTAAACGCAAACCTCTAAAGCCGCATCTACACGCGTAGATGCGGCCGCGATGCTCCTTATCAATCGAGCCGCTGATGCGGCTCGATTGATAAGATCCGACAGGACGGATCTCCGCACCGCCGATTCCCTGCTCGCTCCCCGCGAGGGGACAATGGCAGGGAACCGAGCGGAAGATAAGCGGCGCCGGGGGGACGAGCGGGCACGAGCGGGGAATCGAATGCGGCGCACGCGCGGTGAGTGGGGACGCGGCGGGCACGCGGAAGAGGCGATCCGGCGGCTAATCGAGCCGCCGGATCGCTACAACCTCTCCCCGTGTAGACGGGGCTTTACCCCCAATGAGTCTATGGCTAAAATTACTCGGTGATTCCTGTCATTGTTTATCTAGTGATTTTATCTGATTGTCATCTGCAGTAGGGAAGGAATTTTTTTCACTTTTAGGGCTAATTGGTCTAAAGGTGGCCACACACCATTTTTTTTGTTTTTTTTTTAATATCTGTTCAATTCAAGAATTACAATCAATTTGTCTTACTGATTGTAACATTTCAAAAATCTGACCAATGTACCACACATGTTAAGTTTTTCCCCAATTATGATAAAAATGATAGGAAACTCTGAGAAAATTGCTTGGGTGTGTATATTAATAAATTGACAATCTAACACACATCATACGATCTAGAAAAATTGAAGAAAAATTTCCGGTATTTTGGATCTAAAAAAAGGAAATCTGATCGGATTTTTCAGTCGAATAAAAAAAAAAAAAAAGCTTTAGACTTTTTTTTGGAGATCCGGCGATTTGATTTATCAAATTGCTGTAAAATTGTATCATGTGTGGCCACCTTAAGCCTTGTAAGGGTTTTTCCCCTTCCTCTGGATCAATTGGGACAGTGATCTGCTAACTTGGCTCTCCAGCTGTTAAGGAACTACAAGTCCCACCAGTGGCGTAGCTAAGGAGCTGTGGGCCCCGATGCAAGTTTTACAATGGGGCCCCCCCAAGCACTCTATACATAACAATTGCTACGGCGCACCAAAACCTGCCAATGGCAACCACAGTGTCAGAGGTGCAAGAAGGGGATGGGGAACAGTTTGTTAATGATTACTACTATCCAAATTATCTATAGAAGTGATTATTACCAGCACAGGACCAATAGAGAGCTAATACTGTAGTTGAGGGAGGGCCCTTCGGGGCCCCTCTGGCCCAAGGGCCCCGATGCGGTCGCTACCTCTGCACCCCCTATTGCTACGCCCCTGAGTCCCACAATGCATTTGCCTTTATGAATCATGACTGTGGCTGTCAGACTCCTGCAATGCATTGTGGGACTTGTAGTTCCTTAACAGCAGGAGAGCCAAGTTAGCAGATCACTGAACTGGGATATGTAAGAGTGCAAGCTAGCATTAGTGCTATGCTAGTAACCATATTTTCTGGTTGAACTGAATGGATGGATGTCTGGTTTTTCAACCCCAACTACCTATGTAACTACCTATGTTACAAGCAATTGCTTATGCAGGAATAAGGGAGTTACTGGGTCGTTATTTAAAAGGGCATAATTTAGTAAGCACACAAAAATGTTCTAATTTCATTCATGTATTACCTGTATAATTATTGTTTGTCCAAGTAATTTAATCTATCTCAAACAGAATTGGTAGGTACTTGGAATTAGCTAGAGCAGCTTTCCTCATTCTGCTCCAGCTTGGAGTTGCTTTGAATGGAACATGATCCCATTCACAGCTCAATCGCATACAAAACGCGGCAGGACGACGATTGCGCTTTGACCAAAATCGCATCGCAATCGGATCGCACTAATAGAAATTGCTGCTGCAGTTTCCATTAGTTTAATGTACCTTGCGATTTGCGATCAGAAGCAAATCGCAGGCTAGTGGAAAAAGGCCCTCAGGCTGTTAGGAGACAGAGAGCGGGGGGGGGGGGGGGGGGGGGTTAAATAATAGCTGTTTGAGAAGTTTCTTTAGAGGAGGTAGAAATATGGAGTCATTTGAAAGTGTTCTGATTGAATGTAAAGCTATCTCAAGTTGAAGCTGGGAAACTGTTATACTTAAAGAGGAATTCCAGTGAAAATAATGTAATTAAAAAGTGCTTCATTTTTAGAATAGTTATGTATAAATGATTGTCATTGTTTGTCCATTGTAAAATCTTTCATCACCCTGATTTACATTCTGACATTTATCATATGGTGACCTTTTTACTGCTGGCAGGTGATGTCAGTGGAAGTAGCTGCTGCTTGCTTTTTGGCAGTTGGGAACAGCTGTTATTTCCCACAATGCAACAAGGCTCCCACAGTGTGATGTCAGAACCATGATCCTGACATCACACTGTGGGAGTGGTTTCACCACAATATCAGCCATATAGAGCCCCCTGACAATCCGTTTGTAAAAAGGAAAAAAATTGTCATGGGTAAGGGGGTACCAGCTTTGATTACGGTTTCTCTTTAAAGATGCATCTAAAGATACATCTCATTGTTTGTAAGAAGTATTTCATGATTCGAATGAGACATCAATCATTCTTTTACATTATTTAACCACTTAAAGAGAGTCTGAAGCGAGAATGAATCTCGCTTCAGACCTCATAGATAGCCCCTGCTAAACCGCCGCTATCCCGCGGCTAAACGAGGGTCCCTGTCCCCCCAAATCCCCTCCGTAATGTGAGGGAGCTACCTGGTTGGGGCAGGGCTAACCGCCTCAGCCCTGCCCCACACGTGTCTGTCAGCGCGTATCTCCGCCTTTATTCGCCCCTCTCATTCTTCCTTCACTGAGAGGGGCGGGGGAGAGGCGGCGATGCGCCCGCTGACAGACGCGAATGGAGGCAGGGCTGCAGCCGTCAAGGGACCCTCGTTTAGCGGCACTATTGCGGCGGTTTAGCAGGGGCACACGTCAGCCGCCTCCGATCCAGCCCTTAGCGCTGGCCAGAACTGTTTGTTCCGGCTACGCTGGGCTCGGGCGGCTGGGGGGACCCTCTTTCGCCGCTGCACGCGGCGGATCGCCGCGCTGCGGCGGCGATCGGGTAGCACACGCGGCTGGCAAAGTGCCGGCTGCGTGTGCTGCTTTTTATTTCATCCAAATCGGCCCAGCAGGGCCTGAGCGGCAGCCTCCGGTGGTAAAGGACGAGCTGCATTCAAATCCTGCATTCAAAACTTTCAAAACTTTTTCTGCTGTTATGATTTGGAGTAATCACATACTTAAAGGAGAACTGTAGTGAGAGGTATATGGAGGCTGCCATATTTCCTTTTAAGCAATACCAGTTGCCTGGCTATTCAGCTAATCCTCTGCCTCTAATACTACAGCCACAGGCCCTGAACAAGCATGCAGCAGATCAGGTGTTTCTGACAAATTTAGACAGATATGACAAGATTAGCTGCATGCTTGTTTCTGGTGTGATTCAGACACTTCTTTAGGCAAATAGACCATCAGGGCTGCCAGGCAACTGGTATTGCTTAAAAGGAAATAAATATGGCAGCCTCCATATCCCTCTCACTACAGTTCTCCTTTAAGGAACACTGGCCCTTTAGACAAGACAAGACAAATAACATTTATATTGCGCTTTTCTCCTTGCGGACTCAAAGCGCCAGAGCTGCAGCCACTAGGGTGTGCTCTATTGGCAGTAGCAGTGTAAGAGAGACTTGCCAAAGGTTTCCTACTGAATAGGTGCTGGCTTACTGAACAGGTAGAGCCGAGATTCGAACCCTGGTCTCCTGTGTCAGAGGCAGAGCCCTTAACCATTACACCTTCAGCCAACTGCCTAAATAGTAGTCGTGCCAAAGAACTGCATGCTGGGGGTTCTTTTTATCTATAATCTATTCCTCCTCTTCCCTTTATTTCCCTGCCAGCTGCTTATCTGAAACCTAATCCCCTGAAGCGACTCAGAAAAAGTAAAGGGCAGAAATGACATCACGAGTTAGCCTTTACTGTGGGCAAAAGACATGGCCCCCACCACTAACAGAATTCTCGTCATTTACTATATAACATTCACTGAAATCAAAACGTGGACAGTAAAATACTTGATCTACTTACATAACACATGTATTAATCTACTTATATATGTGTTTTTTTTTCCCTGGCATAGTATGGCTGATCCTACTGCTTTAAGGACCAGAGCCTTTTTTCCATTCAGACCACTGCAGCTTTAACGGTTTATTGCTCGGCCATACAACCTACCACCTAAAATAATTTTACCTCCTTTTCTTGTCACTAATACAGCTTTCTTTTGGTGCTATTTGATTGCTGCTGCGAGTTTTAGTTTTTATTATATTCATCAAAAAAGACATGAATTTTGTCAAAAAAAATGACTTTTTTAAAGAGAAACTCCAACCAAGAATTGAACTTTTTCCCAATCAGTAGCTGATACCCCATTTTACATGAGAAAGACAATGATTTTCACAAACAGACCATCAGGGGGCGCTGTGTGACTGATTTTGTGCTGAAACCCCTCCCACAAGAGGCTCTGAATACCGCGGTACTGCTGGCAAACTGCCACAATGTAACAATGTTCAGAGACAGGAAATAGCTGTTATTAGCTGTCTGTAACAGACAGAGCAGCTAGAGATAGCTAAATAACCTGCCCACAGTAACAATGTCACCATGTAATACATGTCAGAATGTGAATCTGGGAGAGGAAAGATTTTACAATGAGCAAACACTGACTAAATCATTTATACATAATTATGGTAAAAAATGAAGCACTTTTTTTACTACATTATTTTCACTGGAGTTCCTCTTTAACTTTCTGTGCTGACATTTTTCAAATAAAGTAAAATTTCCTATACATTTGAGCGCGGAAGTTATTGTGCTACATGTCTTTGATAAAAAAAAAAACATTCAGTGTATATTTATTGGTTTGGGTAAAAGTTATAGCATTTACAAACTATGGTGCAAAAAGTGAATTTTCCCATTTTTAAGCATCTCCGACTTTTCTGAGCACCTGTCATGTTTCATGAGGTGCTAAAATTCCAGGATAGTATAAATACCCCCCAAATAACCCCTTTATGGAAAGAAGACATCCCAAAGTATTCACTGAGAGGCATGGTGAGTTCATAGAAGATTTTATTTTTTGTCACAAGTTAGCGGAAAATGACACTTTGTGACAAAAAAAAGGGGAAAAAAAAGGTTTCCATTTCTTCTAACTTGCGACCAAAAAATAATGAAATCTGCCACGGACTCACTATGCTCCTCTCTGAATACCTTGAAGTGTCTACTTTCCAAAATGGGGTCATTTGTGGGGTGTTTACTGTCCTGGCATTTTGGGGGGTGCTAAATTGTAAGCACCCCTGTAAAGCCTAAAGGTGCTCATTGGACTTAGGGCCCCTTAGCGCAGTTAGGCTGCAAAAAATTGTCACACGTGGTATTGCCGTACTCAGGAGAAGTAGTATAATGTGTTTTGGGGTGTATTTTTACACATACCCATGCTGGGTGGGAGAAATATCTCTGTAAATGACAATTTTTTGTTTTTTTTTTTACACACAATTGTCCATTTACAGAGATATTTCTCCCACTCAGCATGGGTATGTGTAAAAATACACCCCAAAACACATTATACTACTTCTCCTGAGTACGGCGAGACCACATGTGTGGCACTTTTTTGCACCCTAACTGCGCATAAGGGCCCAAAGTCCAATGAGTACCTTTAGGATTTTACAGGTCATTTCGCGCCATTTGGTTTCAAGACGAGATTTTATTTTTTGTCACAAGTAAGCCGAAATTGATTTTAATTTTTTTTTTCACAGTGTGTCATTTTCCGCTAACTTGTGACAAAAAAGAAAATCTTCTATGAACTCACCATACTCCTAACGGAATACCTTGGGGTGTCTTCTTTCTAAAATGGGGTCATTTGTGGGGTTCCTATACTGCCCTGGCATTTTAGGGGCCCTAAACCGTGAGGAGTAGTCTTGAAACCAAATGTCGCAAAATGACCTGTGAAATCCTAAAGGTACTCATTGGACTTTGGGCCCCTTAGCGCAGTTAGAGTGCAAAAAAGTGCCACACGTGGTACCGCTGTACTCAGGAGAAGTAGTATAATGTGTTTTGTGGTGTATTTTTACACATACCCATGCTGGGTGGGAGAAATATCTCTGTAAATGACAAATTTTTGATTTTTTTTTTACACACAATTGTCCATTTACAGAGAGATTTCTCCCACCCAGCATGGGTACGTGTAAAAATACACCACAAAACACATTATACTACTTCTGAGTACGGCGATACCACATGTGTGACACTTTTTTGCAACCTAGGTGCGCTAAGGGGCCTAACGTCCTATTCACAGGTCATTTTGAGGCATTTGTTTTCTAGACTACTCCTCACGGTTTAGGGCCCCTAAAATGCCAGGGCAGTATTGGAACGCCACAAGTGACCCCATTTTAGAAAGAAGACACCCCAAGGTATTCCGTTAGGTGTATGGTGAGTTCATAGAAGATCTTATTTTTTGTCACAAGTTGGTGAAAAATGAAACTTGGTGAAAAAACAATAAAAATCAATTTCCGCTAACGTTTGACAAAAAATAAAATCTTCTATGAACGCTTCATACACCTAACAGAATACCTTGGGGTGTATTTTTTCTAAAAAAGGGGTCACTTGTGGAGTTCCTATACTGCCCTGGCATTTTACGGGCCCAAAACCGTGAGTAGTCTGGAAACCAAATGTCTCAAAATGACTGTTCAGGGGTATAAGCATCTGCAAATTTTGATGGCAGGTGGTTTATGAGGGGGCAAATTTTGTGGAACCGGTCATAAGCAGGATGGCCTCTTACATGACAGGTTGTATTGGGCCTGATCTGATGGATAGGAGTGCTAGGGGGTGACAGGAGGTGATTGATGGGTGTCTCAGGGGGTGGTTAGAGGGGAAAATAGATGCAATCAATGCACTGGGGAGGTGATCGGAAGGGGGTCTGAGGGGGATCTGAGGGTTTGGCCGAGTGATCAGGAGCCCACACGGGGCAAATTAGGGCCTGATCTGATGGGTAGGTGTGCTAGGGGGTGACAGGAGGTGACAGGAGTACAGTGTGGCTTGGCTTAGCCTGCACTACTACACATGCGCTGGACTGGTGGGGCACCTCCTTGATCATGCTCTTGTTTCCTGGAGCATAGAGTCACAATGGGCTGTAGTCACAATCGGGCATATGTGGTAAAGGAAGTTTTTTTTTTTACTGATAAATGGTATGCTTTTTATTGTAAGAATTTTAGAGTACAGATTCTCTTTAATTTAAAAATTCAGTTGCTTCCAGCATCATTAATAGTTTGCAGGTGGCTTTGCACAGCCTGTAGATGTGTTGTATTACCTAGTGTGGGCGATTGCTAATAATCTGTGTATACCTTTGTCACCTGCTTTACAGAATTCTGTCTGACGTGAGATCTGTGTCGCAGACATGTTCCGGAACAGTCTGAAAATGCTTCTCAGCGGTGGAAAATCCAACAGGAAAAACCGGTCAAGTGGTAAGGCTACTTTTTAGATTTTTCTTTTTCGAAGATTTTATTCCTCTTTCATTGATATTTAATGCCTTTAGTGAAATGTAATTTTTATGAACTATAATTAAAAAAAAAAACAACTGCAAAAATGTTTTTGCAATATAAAATTGCAAATGACCACTTGCAGCAGAGCACAGGTGTCCAGGTTCTCACCTCCGAACACCTTTTTCCTGCTGATCTCCACCGCAGGTCACATGGTAATTATAGTAAGGTTCTGTCTTGGAGGGGTGAGTGTGACTGTAATCACTGCCACAGCTAGATTTCGTCAGTGACTGCCGGCCATTTGCATTTATAAAAGCCACAATCATTAAATAGTGTAATAAAATAAGTTAAATCAAAAAGTGAGATGACTTTTTGTGGTCAGCTCTCTACTGCAAACTTCAGTTTGGGCCATGGCAGATGCGTCTGTTTGTTTGGAATGTCTTTGGAAAGGGGGTGGGGGTCAAAACCCCTCAAGGTGAATATAAACCTCTGTAATAAGGGTCTACTGCTTTGGTGAGTTTTGTATTGTAGAGAAATCTTTTGTGGCAGTGAAAGGTTATCTTGGCAGTGCTGGCTGGATAGTGTAATGGTTAAGGGCTCTGCCTCTGACACAGGAGACCAGGGTTTGAATCTCAGCTCTGTCTGTTCAGTAAGCCTGCACCTATTCAGAAGGAGGCCTTAGGCAAGTCTCCCTAACACTGCTACTGCCTATAGAGCGCGTCCTAGTGGCTGCAGCTCTGGCGTTTTGAATCCGCCAGGAGAAAAGTGCGATTTAAGTGTTTGTCTTTGTTGACACAAGTGGCTATTGAGGAGTAGTTCCCTAGTTGATATTCTGTGGTGTTAACGCTGTTAGAAATGATAATTTGTATATATGCAAGATACAGTGATCTTTATAATAATCTACCTGATTTATATTTATCATTAATCTAAGTGAAAGATTATCAGATATTTGCTTACTTACTGTTGTGCTGTGGATATAAAACATTTTTGTGCATAGCTCAGCTTCTTACCAGCACAGTGAGCGGCAAGGTTGTGTATTTATATTTCATATGAAGTTTGTCTATATAATAGTTTTAATTACCGTATACTTAAATTGTTCAAACCTGAAAATTATTTATAGCTACAAGACTTGTATTACAGACAGGCTATTAACATCAGCTGATGGCTTTTTTTTATAGGATTTTTTTCCTTATAATATTTTGCTGCTTGAATTCCTTTTTGGGATAACCGTGTATACTCGAATATAAGTCGGCCTTGTGTATACGGGTAGTCTATCTCGTGATCCAAGCTATTTCCAAACAGTGACCTCTAATGGCCGGAGGGAGCAATTGTGGATTTCTCAAAAGGTGGTCTTTATATTAACTCTCGGATCTCAGAAAGCAAATGCCAGACGCGATGGTTTTGTTTTAAAGCTGCATCACTGCGTCTTTAAAAGAACAATAAAAACACTAGACTACTGTACAATATATTGATGACACAGCTAACCGTTAAAAATGCTAATATAATTTTAGTGACTGCTTTATTTGATTATTTTTCTAGATGCATGTCTGTGTCGGAGGTTGTAACCTACATTTAAAATAGCTTGGCCTTGTATTGTAGACTGTTCTGCTGAGGACAGCAGGTGCCTGTGCTCAGAACTTTTGCCTTGTAGGGCATTATAGGCTGTGCAGTGGACCAAAGCCACCCTCAGGGGACCAAATCCAATGAAAAATTACACTTGGAGCCATGGTCTGTCTCATGAAAGCTGCTTTGTGTCAAATATTTACAACACGATTCACCTGGAGGCTTCTTCATGTCACGCGTCTATATATTTAACATGAACCGTAGTGTCGTGAGCTGTGCTTTGTAGAATTTCAATGCAGCAAGTTTTATCAGACTGTTTTTGCCTGGCAACAGGAAATAACCGTGCATTTACTTAATAGAATTGCCCTTATTTTAAGATGTTTGTTTCTGCAGTTGAATTGTTTGCAGTTCGTCAGCAAAAGTACACTTTTGTATTTGTATTATTATCTTTATGTATACTTTATCAATGCCCTTGTTACCAGGCATCCTTTACTGAAAAAAAAAAAAAAAAACTCACTCGTGTTTAAATTGAGAATTTTTTTTTTTTTTTAAAAGATCAGTTGTCTTTAGTCTCCAGCAGGAGGCACCAGGTTGCCACTTTCAATTATGAAGACACAGTTACTGCCTAATACATTAACAGAGGCAGACACTTTGCGGTCATTATTCACGTAAAGAACTATGCTGAAAAGAGATCCTATGAGATGTAATTGTCATAGCTACTCAAATGGAGAAAATGATCCTGAGGCTAAGTTCACAGTGGGACGTTAAAACAGCATTTAACGCAGAATAACTCACTGCAATGAAAAATCAATGCCCTGTTCACAGTGCACACGTTGCGTTAGTGACTAACGCTGCACGTTAAGTAAAAGTACTGCATGCAGTGCGTTATACACGTTATTAGCTGCGTTGGACTGTTTGCACATGCTCAGTAATGACTTGGAAGCATACTTTTTATTGCCTGTATTTTTTACTGTATCTGCTGTATGCAACGGTAACGCTGCGTTGCCACTTTTTGGATGCGGTGCGACTTTAACGTGGCATCAAAACGCAACGTCCCACTGTGAATCTAGCCTGAGTTACACTTATTGTATGTTTTTTGTTCTTCAAATATATGTATGTAGTGTGACAGTGGTGATATCTGGATTGGAGGGGGTGAGGTGTGGCTGCCTTAAGGGGATCCACAAATGTAATTGGCATTTTAAAGCTCATTGAACCACATTTAGGCAAGTGCGCACACACCTGCCCGGTACACTTAAAAGCATTAAGGGGAAGTTGAAATGAGAGCGATGTGGAGGCTGACCTATTAATTTCGTTTTAGATTCTCTGCCTTAAATTTTAATTAACTTTTAACCATAGCCTAAGTAAGCTTACAGATGATATGCTTTGACTGACGTCTGACTAGATTGAATGCATGGCTGTTTTAGCAGTGTGAGGCGGGGGGGGGGGGCATCCGCCCCATTTATCCTAACGTGCGGATGCCCATGTGTGCAGGGATTTGCAAGCATTAATCACGTAACACCTTGCACAGGTAACAAAGGTCTGACCGGCTAAAGCAAAAAACAGTACTGATAGTGTGCTACTCTGTCCACATTTCCATGCAGCCTGGATGATGCTGTAGCGTTGCAGCCGTGCACAAGCAAGTCACAGATGACAGCCTATTCCATCAGTAATCAGGCAGCAGCTTACACAGGAAGCATAGGTCTCACCGGCTGGTGCTTTTGTGGTAATCCACGCAGGCCCAGAGTAGTTTACAGATAGCGAACATGTGACAAGTGTCTGCCAACTCGTTCACCATCAACTGCTCATGGGTTGGAGGACTGCTTTTTGATGCATGCACCCACCCGCTTTCCACTATAGCCAGTTACAGAATGCCGCAGGGGCCAAAAAAACAGCTTTACTATAACAGAAGCTCTATTGTGTCAGGGCTTACCATACCAGACATTACTCCCAAATACTGATGGTGCTTGGCCTGGACATTTAGCTTACTATACCCAAATGTTTACTACATCAGAGTTTACTATACCAGTATATATATATAATATATATATGTATATGTATATGTATGTATGTATGTATGTATGTGTGTGTATATATCATAGCAGCACTGTGGTAGAGGGTCACCCTAAAAAAGAAGATGGCAGAAACAGTTGCCCCAAGAGTTGTATGGCAAATGTAAAAGAAAGGTTTGTAGTAGTCACAAAGGAAGGCTTGAGGTAAAGAACAAAGACCGAGAGCCCATTATAGTGTAGTACTCCCGAATGGCTGTAAATGTATATAAAACAGCAAAGATTAAACTCACAAACAGGGGTCACCTCAAAAGCAACCACTGGATAGGCAGGTGGGGAGAATTCGAACCTGACCCCACTCAGGTTTAAGAAGCCGCTCTCTGTAGATGGGAAAAAAAATGCGGAAACACCTATCCACCAAGAGTGGACTAGACTGGTTGCAAATAGGTAAACAGAGGCGCCAAAACAGGATGAAAACAGTTTAAAAGGGGGAAGTTTTGGTGGACCCACCTCCCTCATAGAAAAACAGACTGAGACGTTACTATGAGTCACAGTAACATTTATTAGGTACTCCAAACTTGCAACGCATTTCGCAGGTCACAACCCTGCTTCATCAGGCAATAAATTGGAGAATGCAAGAACGAGTCTGTAGCATGGCCAAGCGCCTCATAAAGGAAGGTTGCATTGGGGGTAACCAACCACTGAAGGCAGGGCGAGGTGTATAAATCCGAGCACTGGTTGCTGCCATTTACGAATGTATTTCCCTAGTTTAATAAGATTCTGGGAATATGGTGATCTCAATAATGTATGCTGAGCATGTGCTCTAATGCATATATTTCATGTACACAACAGGGAAGTATGCACTCCTGATTAGTACATGGTCTGAGACATGATGCTTCAGGCGACTGATCCAGAAAGTGTAACTTTGTGCTGAAACTGGGATTGTTTGTCTGGACGATTTATCTGCTCTACCTTGGCCTATCTCCCCCTCTCAGCGGCTGAGCTGCTTCGCAAGCTACAAAATGTCAAGGAAGGGTCAGGGAAATGTGTATTCCAACACATACTCATGGATGATTTATGAGCCAATGTGTCCTCAAAGACAGTATAATCAGCTATGAGCGTGGCTGATAACTGCTTATTGTGTGATGCTTTTCATGGCTGCTGGGGAAAAATCAATCCTTCCGTGAGTCGTAGGCCCACAGAATGACTAAGTTCTTTTTTTCTAAAAACTCCTTACGTGTCTTTTCCTGACTCTCAATTGCTGTGTCTGAGGTGCAGAAAATGGAAACGGATTCATTCATGGCCAGAGAGAGAATTTTTGCTCATGCAATTTATCCATTTCACAGATTCCTGCTATTTTGCTGTTGCATTAAATTGCACAGATTAAAGCTTGACTCCTTATGATTTGCAGCGCTTGATGCCTAGCACTGTACATGCTGGATCATTTGTTGCATATGAATGAGGTGAGCTGCAACGTTTCTGTACATGCCGTTGAAACACAGCTGTTCAGAACCCCCCAGAATCGGGATGGTTTATTTCGCCAAGCATGATTGGGTCCTTCCCGGAAATTGGGTTTAGCAGAAAAAACAAAGTTCGAATAGAGAGCAGAGATAGGAGCACAACATGCAGTGAATAACCCGAGGAACAACCGTATGTATCATACAGGACCGTTCTCAAAAAGTTACATGAAACATCTGATCAGTGGCCAGGTTGACTGGTTGGCCGCAGCTTGGGGGCAGTATGTGAAGGGAGTTCGGGAGGCTGACAGCCGAGGGGAAAAAAAATGTTCCTGAGTCTAGTGGTCCTGGTGGAAATTGCCCGAAGCCTCCGGCTTGATGGGTGTGGGCTGAAGAAGCAGTGACCTGGGTGAGAGGGGTTGTTGGCAATCTCAGTGCTTTGGAACGCAGTCTGCTGTTGTATAGTAGGGCAAGTGAGGGGATTTATATTAGTGTTTTCACAGAAGATTTGTTGATAAAGCAACTTAGAGACATTAAGATAATCTGCAGCACCCTTTTTGAAAGTTTTATTAAGCCACAATTATGTGTCCTTGCTATTCTGCTTGTTCTATGACCAGAATGTGATGGAATTCAGTTGATTGATGTCACACTGATAATGTCAGTCTTCCACCCTGTCAATGTGAATACTTTGGATATCAGTCTTTTGAAAAAAAAATGTTGTAATCTAGCTGTATGGCCACGTTTAAGCCCCACTCCAGTTACACACTGGTGCTCGATTACAGAGCTTGTGTTTTTCTGTGTTGCTCTTTATTAGTAAATGTCTATAAAGCCACTTTTACCTGGTCAGGAGCCCAGACACTAGCAACTTTCATGACTACTGACTGTTGTGCTACAGGCTGCAATCTTTCCAGAAGGATTCATTCTCTACCTTCCTCATGTTTTTTTTTAACATCAGTGTTCTGCAATTCAGGCAGCAGAAGTTCCACCCACAGACACACAATAAAATATCTATATACACACACCAATCTCTGGCTTTTAAAAAGTTAAGCATTTATTAATTTGAGGAATACCGGTAAATATAATTTGCCTCTAGTAAAAGCATAAAACTGCACCACTTTATATAAAAAAAGCTAGCATTTAAGTATAGCCAGACAGCTGGCATTTTGAAGACAAACCAGGCAAATCTGCATGTCATTTTCATACCCCTTTCATTTAAGATCTCCAATCACGAAACATGCCTCCAAGTGCCCCAAAGAGATGGTCATCAACACTAATGGACAACACTACTTTGCAAGGCGCCACCGAATTATACAATATGTTCAAATGGCCAAAAGGCAATGGATCTTAGTAAAGTCCTCCAATGTAGTTTGGTAAAGTCTGAGAAATGTTTTACAACATCCTGCTATCTCTGACTGGAGAATCCAGATCTTTCTTTTTCTTTCTTTCTTTCTTTTTTTTTTTTCCTTTTTTCTTTCTTTTTTTTTTTTCCTTTTTTCTTTCTTTTTTTTTTCCTTTTTTCTTTCTTATTTCTTTCTTTCTTTCTTTCTTTCTTTCTTTCTTTCTTTCTTTCTTTCTTTCTTTCTTCTTCTTCTTTCTTTCTTTCTTTCTTTCTTTCTTCTTTCTATCTTCCTTTCTTTCTTCCTTTCTTTCTTCCTTTCTTTCTTTCTTTCTTTCTTTCTTCTTTCTTCTTTCTTTCTTCTTTCTTTCTTCCTTTCTTTCTTTCCTTTCTTTCTTTCTTTCTTTCCTTTCTTTCTTTCTTTCTTTCTTTCTTTCTTTCTTTCTTTCTTTCTTTCTTTCTTTCTTCTTTCTTTCTTTCTTCTTTCTTTCTTTCTTTCTTTCTTTCTTCTTTCTTTCTTTCTTTCTTTCTTTTTTTCTTCTTTCTTTCTTTCTTTCTTTATACTACAGTACTTGAGAAAAAAAATGTCTAAAAAGGCAAATGGACGGAAAAACAAAACCCTATTTGTGTAGTGATTGGCCTATGGTGTCCTCAGCCTAGGCATCAGGCCAGTATTTTGGATGTGCCACAAGATCAGCCTTCAGGCAGAAGCATCCCACTTCCTACTCCTCCTCCTTTAATTTGCTATGGTTTCTTGTGTTCACAAAAGAAAAAGTAAAACTAATGTGAAAAGAGGTTTTCCAGCCAGAGAAGAAAGTGAAAGAAGCAGAGAGGATTGTATTATGGATAATAAGTGCTTCCTGACAAAATGGAAAATCCATATGCTATGGTAAATTGTTCATAACCCCAAGTGGAATCTGAATCTGGCTTTGCCCTTTAAGTCTGCTAACATGTTATCATGGCAGTCCATGCCTATAATCATCTCTTCAGGCATAGAAGTGTACAACAACACTGAGTCATTTATAGGACACAAGTGTTAAGTGGTACACTTCTTTGTGATGCCATCCCGCTTCAAAGAAGTAATAAATGTCAGCATTCCGGAGAGGAAAATGGCTCCATTGTCTGACCTTGGTCAAACCTGCTGCCTTTTGTTGGCATGTATGGTGAAATTACTGATAAAGGCTGATTGCCCTACACAGAACATCCAGTTTTCCTCATCACAAACAACAAAGAAATGAAAGTATCTGAAATGCCATTTGACCAGTCCCAAGTGTCTACAAATGTTGTTCTTTTTTTCTACAGCTTACTTAGACCCAAAACAAGGTGTGTATCAGCAGCTAAAATAGTCTATTCTTCTGTGCCGAGGGAGGACTCCCAGCACAGACCTGTCTGAACAGTTATGTGTTTTTTGGTTCACTGGCCCAACACTGTCACCTTTTGTGTGACATTCTGACGCTGTAAAGTCCCCATACATACTGCTGTGAGGTTCAGTCCCTGTGAGATCTGGGCTCGGCCAGTACTCCGTGTCATGCTTTGTAAAGCTAAAGGTATCAGAGTTATTTCACACATTACACTTGTATAGCATTGTTTCATCTTTTGTTTCCTTAAAAAGCCCTTATTCTGGCTTTGGTCGCTTGCAATGTTTAACTGATCTGTTTCCACATTTGTATTTGTGTGTGCTTGGACATAATTTAGTTTCAAAGAGGGTACAATTCTAATACCTAGCTCACACTTGGGGAGCACGGTGGCCTAGTGGTTAGCTCTCTCGCCTTGCAGCGCTGGGTCCCTGGTTCGAATCCCAGCCAGGGCACTATCTGCAAAGAGTTTGTATGTTCTCTGCGTGTCTGCGTGGGTTTCCTCCGGGCACTCCGGTTTCCTCCCACATCCCAAAAACATACGGATAAGTTAATTGGCTCCCCCCTAAAATTGGCCCTAGACTACAGTACTTACACTACATAATATAGACATATGGCAATGGTAGGGATTAGATTGTGAGCTCCTTTGAGGGGACAGTTAGTGACAAAGATATATATTATATATATATATATATTATATATATATATATATCTCTATATACACTGTACAGCGCTGCGTAATATGTCAGCGCTATATAAATACTTAATAATAATAATAATAATAATAATAATCATCTGTAATAATGAAGTAATTGAACAGAAACTAGCCTCCATACAGGGGTGAGTTGGTGGGGAAACAGCTCCGTTTAAATGAAGTCTAAGGGCCTGTTTAAAAAAACAAATGGCAAAACCACCGCCCTGCTACTGCAATTTTTTGCCAATTTTAACTTGTGGGAGTTTTGGGGGTAATTTTAACATTTCTCTTTGTTTGTTAATATTAAATGGAGTAGCTAGGAAATTACATTTACTGTAAATGGGGATATTACTAAAATATCACAAAACAGCACACTGTTAAACTGTAACATCGCCCACTTGAGCCTTAGGGAAACATGGACATTACCTGGCACATCAGTTGTCCTCTCAGTTATAACTGACATCAACTGATCTATAACTGACAGCAACTGATGTATTTCAGTTCTGACAAAATGTTGTCAGAACTGGAAAGGATCATTGTCAGAAGAAAATGGTGAGCTTCTGAGAGGAACTGATGGCAATGCAAGTATGTGATGTTCATTTGAAGTTACCTCGTGTTTATTTCAGGTTCCCTTTAAAGTGTACCAGAGCTGAGAAAATGTAAAAGTTTTATACATATCTGGCAGGGCTGTGGAGTCGGAGTCGGGGCAATTTTGGGTGCCTGGAGTCAGAGTCGGGAAAAATTGCACCAACTCCTAATTAATTTAAACTGTAATTAAAATAGAAAATATGATAAAATGTACTGTTTTTCAGATAAAAGTCACCATAAATAATTTATACATACAGTAATAGCTGTGCTTAGTCCACAAAAATGAAATAAACCAATCAAAATTAGTTACTTGTGCTGCTTCAATAAAGCAGTCCCCGTATTTTTAAACGCAGATATACATATCTGATTGTGACTGTATATATGATGTGTACACAGGAATCTCTTATATACTAAATAACATCTATGCTGTAAGAATAAAGCCTGATGTGTAGCTGTATCACTAATAGAGATGGTCAATGAGATGGAAATAATTCTGCACTGATTCTGGTTTATGCAAATGTATGCACTCACTTTGCTCATAAAATCAAATAATTTGATATGTTGTTAAAATTTGGTTTGGTGACTACGAATGAAATGGTACCTTCGAAGAATGAAAAAAAAAAGTTTTATACATACCTGGGGCTTCCTCCAGCCCCCTTCAGGCTAATCAGTCCCTCGCTGTCCTCCACCACCCGGATCTTCTGCTATGAGTCCTGGTAATTCAGCCAGTCAGCGCTGTCCGGCCGCATGCCGCTCCCACAGCCAGGAACATTCTGCACCTGCGCAATAGTGCTACGCAGGTGTACGCTCCCAGCGGCGGAGTGTGTGCATGCGCACTACGCCAGGCTGGCTCAAGTACCTGGACTCATAGCAGAAGATCCAGGTGGTGGAGGAGGACAACGAGGGACTGATTATCCTGAAGGCGGCTGGAGGAAGCCTCAGGTATGTATAAAACTTTAATTTCATCTGTCTCAGGTTTACGTTGTTACACAGTAGTACTATACCCTACATATGCACTCCCCACAGAGCTGCAGGGAATCCACTGAGAATGTTGTGCACATTGAACACAGAGGTGTTGTCTGTTTACAGTCTCCTCATTCCCCTGCAGAGTACCTGCACATCATTCTTACATGTACCCACAGTTACATTGCCTAGGGCCTGATAGATGTTCTTTGTTCCGGTTTGTACCTTTTACAAGTACTCTTACCAAGGACTAGTGTTAGTCTAAAGGGAATAAATATGGCAGTCTACATATCCTTCTCACTTCAGTTGTCTTGTAAAATTCCGAAGCGTTGGCAGTTAAGAGACAAATTTCATGTTACATACTTTTAATCAACAAGATTGTAATATGCAAATTAGAGGAGTCTGAGTCGGTGGAATCCTAAACTGAGGAGTCGGAGTCGGTGGATTTTTGTACCCGATACCTGGGACTGCCTCCAGCCCCCTTCGGCATGAATCGCTCCCATGCCGCCATCCTCAGCCTTCTCCTTCTACAGTACCTGGTCCCATAACTTCAGCCAGTCTGCACAAAATAAGTGCGCCCTCTTCGTCTCTCATCAATCAAAAACTTGCCTACACCCTATAGAGCGCCCCCTACTGAATGCAGCTACGCTTTCAGCCCGCCAGGAAAAAAACACTATAAATGTTGTGTGCCTTGTCTTAAAACAGAAGGTATTTGCAACTATCCTGGTTGGAGTGAGCATATGATGTCTCCCACAATGCATCACTGCTGAATATGCAAATCATCCCTTTATTTAAAACCTAGCAGTGGAGCTCAGGATGATGGTATAGGGTACCCGGGAAAAAACACAAAGACAACGGAGCCCAAATTGTGCAGTACAGTATATCACAGGTAGAGGGATAAGTAAAGTGTTTGAAAAGGGAATACTCACAAAGGTGGGTTGCACACGGGGCAACGACCACTTCAAGCAGGTGGAGTGTCTTATACCTGACTCCACGCAGGTAAGCCAGTGATCCTGAAGACGGTCGCTCTCTTGGTAAAGAACCTCATGCACTCTAAAACTAAAACTATGATGTGGTGTGGATTCCACCTCAAGTTTGGTGTATGGGACTCCCCTCACTGGAACGTGGGGGAGAGCATGACACAGAAGGGGAGTAAAGAGGCGCCCAATGGAGTATAAAAAAGTTAAAAACACTAAAAACTAAAAGGTTGAGGTGGGCTATCTCATAGACAACTCACTTTGAGCAGAAATGTATATTAATAAGCACAGGCAAGGCGTTTCGTGTGTATGTGTATGTATATATATATATATATATATATATATATATGTGTATATATATATATATTTATTTATATATATCTCATAATATAATATAATAGCTACACACATGTATATAACAATATATATCACAAAATCACCATACGTTCCAGCACAATGCATATCTATCCCCAAAAGGAAGTACATTAAAATAAATAAATACATAAATGCATAAATGAATGCAGCTGCACCTGTAAACCCATCTGGTATGTACGTAACCGCTATAAGTTGGTCAGTATCACTGATCTCATAATAAAAATTTAAAACTCAAAACTTCATAAACACCCATGTGCATATATATACACACACACATCGTTCTATATCTTAACAGGGAAGGGAATCTGCATACTGATAATACCACAATAGCAGCAGCAGTTTTGTTTTCTTCTTAATTATTTTTATGGTTAGAAAACAGTATGTGTAAAAAAAATAATTTAAAAAAATGCTTTAAAGGCACAGTAGAATATTCCAAATACATATGGCTGTTACATTTCAATATTACTATTTTTTTCGTGCTACATACTGTTTTCTCACCATAAAAATAAGTAAGAAGAAAACAAAACTGCTGCTGCTATTGTATTATCAGTATGCAGTATGCAGATTCCCTTCCCTGTTTAGATATAAAAAGATGTGTGTGTGTGTGTGTGTGTATGTATGTATGTATATATATATATATATATATATATATATATATATATATATATATATATATATATATATATACATACATACATACATATACACACACATATACACACACACACACACACGGGTGTTTATAAAGTGTTAAATATTATATATCAGTGATACTGACCAACTTTCAGCGGTTACGTACATACCAGGTGGGTCTGCAGATTCAGCTGCATTCATTTATGCATTTATATATTTTAATGTACTTCCTTTTAGGGAGATAGATTTGCATTGTGCTGGAATGTATGGTGATTTTGTGATATATATTTTTATATGGTGCACTGAGCGCCTCTTTTCTGATGTCTGTAGGCACTTTGGCCTGAGGAAGTGGGCTAGATCCCACGAAACGCACTGCCTGTGCTTATTAATAAACATGTCTGCTCAAAGTGAGTTGTCTAAGGTAAGCCACCTCAACCTTTTAGTTTTTAGTGTTTTTAACTTGTTTATACTCCAATGGGCACCTCTTTACTCCCTTCAGGATGATGGTGTAAGGTGAATTAAATGGGAAAATTGGTGGTTGTTCACAGATGCAACGGCTCCGGGAAGGGGGGAATGAATGTCGCTATCATTTGTGCTTGAGTCGGGGCTCATTTTGCTAAAGGACCCCATGATTTGCAGTTGCCTCATGAATTGCGTTATTAAATATCTTGTTAGACTGAAATTATTATTATTATATGAAAAGCATAACTTATGTAGCACTGATTCCTCCCCCCCCCCCCCCCATATACACTGGCAAGCATTTTATTAAAAAAAAACAAAAAAAAAACAGGAATACTTAGAAGCGCATTAAAGTGAGAGCCTGACCTTTCCTGCTCCAGTGTATTAACAGAGTTCTTATTTCATCATTCTGCTGTATTAAACTACGTATAAAGGACACCCCTTAATAGCAAACTGCAAACTTGATTTGCATGCTTGCGTTTTGTCTCTCGTCAGCGATTTGACCCTCCGCAGCACTAATTGTCTTTCCCTGGAGTAATTAGCGGAGAAGATTACTTTACGCTGTGGATTCATTTTGCATGTAAGTCTACATTTCACGCCTGGCCTTCCCGCATTCTAATGACGTGGTGCTGCTCAGATTAACACTTGTGCCTATTTGTTTACTGCCTCCCGGCACCTCTGGAGCGCTTTTCCTCCAGCAGAACAAGGTCAGAGGGCCAGAGAAGTCTACTGGAAAATATACAACAGAAGATGTGAGCTGTCTCTCAGTTGGACAGTGTCTGGACTGGCTCATAATGTGGATTTCTGGGACATTCTGAAGCACGATCTTGTATCCTCAGGTGCATTTTTTTACTGGCCGAGTTTTGGGATCTACTTCTAAACGTATGCCGGTCAAATGCTGCAAGTACATCGTAGATAATGTAAATTGCGGGTTTACTACTGGTGGATCCCGACTTAAGAACATTCGACTTACGCACAACATGAGAATGTGAAATGTGATTCTGTGGGAACAAGTGGTGTTTTTTCATTTTATTTTGTTACACCCCCCCCCACCCCCCCAACAAAAAAAAAAAGTAATTTTGGAGAAAGTCAATGTTAAACATTGCTGAGAAAAAATGTTTTTTTTAACTGGTAAAATTACATTTTGCTGTGGTACACTGAGGGCGCCGGGGGACAGAGGTGACACTAGAGCAGCCTTTCTCAACCTTTTTACCCTGGAGGAACCCTGCAAATACTTTTTGGATCTCAAGGAACCCCTGAATTTTTCTTGCAGGTGGCTGTTTGTCACTACCTCCTATTACAGTGCCCTTTATTATAATGTCTCCTGATTTTAGTGCTTTTTATTAATGTGCTCTTTATTATTCCTAATGTAATGCTTTTTACAGCAACCCTGATTATAGTGTGCTCCCTATCATACACCCAACCTCCACGATGGGGAAACATGCCAAGGAAGCCCTGCAGAGTCTCTGGTTGAGAAAGCCTGATCTAGAGGCACAAGGGACGGACGGAGATGGCGCAGTAATTTGACTAATAAAGAGATTCAGGTTAAGCACAAACCTACAGCCTCTTCCTCGTTCGTTAACTGAGGACTACTTGTATTGTAATGTGATTGTGGTTTGATTTTCCCCGATCCTCAAAAGTCATGCCTTTTGCGTTTTTGTGCATTTTTGCTTGCGTTCTGAGCATCCAGTAAAAATCGCAAAATGCAAATGAAGAAAGATTGCATTGCAAAATTGCATGTTGATTGCGTTTTGTAGTGGCTAACAGCCCTTACTGTCCTTCAATCAGAATAAACCAATTGAATATCATTAACTGAGAAGGACTGTAAGGTTTTTTTTTTTGCCTGTCTAACTGATCAGACCTAACTGGTTGGCAAAATTGTTGATGTCTTGCTTTAACTACGTACAAAATGTGTCCAGTCAAGTTGTTTCCTCCCAGTTTGTCCCTGATGATAGTGACATTGCGGTGATGAGGTTTAGCTGTGTCAGAAGAGTACAGTTCAGCTCCAGGTAAAAGGCTACAAATAGAGGAAATCCAAAGATTCCTGTTGGTTCAGCAAAATTTAGCTAATCCTTGGAGTCAGAATTTGGCCGACTAAAGGGAATAACAGATAAGCACCTTGAAGTCGCCAGGACACTTTGATCCTGATGGCGATTTTGTTTATTCGTAAAGGCAAAAGAAACGGGCTTCCTAGGAATGAGGCTTATTATTATTACTGTGTATGGCCGTGTTACTCACTAACTGTCCCTTGGATTAGCTCACAATCTAATCCTACCATAGTCTTAGTCACTTTTTGTATGGAACTTAAAGGGGAATGTAGTATTCCCCCAAAATTGCCCAAAAATATTTTGGCTGGCAAAACAGACAGAAAACTATATCTTAAACCATAGCAGTGTGTGTCACACCTGTGCTTATTATTTATTATTCTGATTGTCAGCAGATATAGAACACTTTGTTCTCAAGTACAATTGAAGATACATACCACTAAATGTGTTGGGTATGGAAGGAAGTCAGGACATAAACTGGGAATAAGTCTTGTGACATGGTGTCCCCAGTATAGTATCCAGGGGTCCCAACTTTTGTGGAAGAAGGGTCCTGGATCGTCAATCTTAGCCAATATATTTTTTGATATGATTTAATCCATCTTCTGGATAATCGCTAAGGGAGACATTGGCCTCAATTCACTAAGATCATGCTAGAGATAATAAGGAAAGAGAAAACTTACCTCCACACGTGAGAGAGTTATCTTACCTCTTCATTCCTTAAGTTACCTCTCCTGTAGTTAATTTACCTCCTCTGTAGTTAATTTACCTCCTCTGTAGTTAATTTACCTCCTCTGTAGTTATTTTCACATGCAGCTAATTAACAGCCTGTCTTTAACTCTGGAGTTATTTTAAGGATTGGAGAGTTAATTTAAAGACAGAAGAGTTAACTTTAGGTTTGCCTGAGGTAAAATGTTTCCTGAATACTACATGCCTTATCACCATGGTAACAACTCTAGAAGAGTTATTAAAGACCGGAGATAAGTTTAGTGAATTGAGGCCAATGTGTCTGACTTCCAATTAGCGGCAATATATGGATTCTGTTGGCATTGGAAATACGCTGGATGAATCTATGGCCTGGGTGGCTTAATTCTCCATGGCTTATGGCCCAAGAAGAGAAATCTAGGGTTCCTAGCAAATGTTCTCTATGGCCCTTCGGATATCAAATGAATAATTTGCTTCCAGACAGCTGACAACTTGGGGCAAAAATCACCACACTTGTGCCAAGGAGCCTGTGGAGTGACAGTTTTGAAAGCAGAGTGGAGAGTTTTGGCTTTGCACGCGGTGCACTTTATGCTAAGTAAGGTGCTGTATTTTTCAGACCATAAAATGCGCTCCGCCCCCCAAAGTGTGTGTGTTTAGTCGGTGCGTTTTATGGTATAAACAGTACATTTCAGATTACGGCAGGTGTCCCCTCCCTAACCCCCCTGAATTGCACATTCTTGCTAGCAGTGCTTGTCCGTGTTTATATAATACTACATACTGCTTTAAACACACTTTGCCGACCTTATACAAGACCGCCTAAAATGTAACTTTTAATTTTTATTACATTAAAATATTTTATCTAATATTCATGATTGGATTCACATTAACCTAGTTGGGTTGTTTCGAAGAAGTACAATTTAAGAAGGACTAATCTATGTTTGATAGTAGGCCTGAACGATTTTAGGAAAAGATTGAATCACACGATTTCTGTCAAATTGCGATTTCGATTCAATCCACGATTTTCTTCAAATGAAGCTTTAGCAGGCTGTAAGCCTCATTCAGGATTCTACTGTGCAAAGGAGGCGGGCGCTGAACTGTGATCCTGTAATTCCATTTCCTAAGCCTGATTGCCTGCCACACTATTTAACTGACAGGCCCAGTTAGCAATGGAGGGAGAGGGAAAACAAGTGAGAGCCCGTGTGTGGAGGCTCTGAGGTAAAATAAAGTAAAGCTTTACTTGCTGGCTTCTTCCAGCCACTAACAGTCTACCTGAGGCAGCTCTGATGTTCCACTGTCCTGCAGAGGGAACCGAAGTGAGAGCCTGTGGGCGGAGTCTAATGCCCGGCGCCCCCGCCCAGCTGATGACACGCTAGGCAGAGGAAGAAGCCAAAAGAGCTGATGACGGAGGAGGAGAGGCGGCGCACAGCGGGGAGAATAAAGTTTGCAGGCGAACCGCCGGGAATAAGAGCCGCTGAGCTGCCGTGACTTGTACACAAAACAGCGAGGGGGAGTGCAGAGCGGGAAGGTGCGGGATATCGTAAAAAAATCGCCACTCTGACGATCACGGAATCGCCATATCCGTGATCGCGATTTCGGTTCAAAAACGATAAATCGTTCAGGCCTATTTGATAGTCAATTATTATCTATCCCAGTACTAGGCACTGAAGTTGTATGTGCTGAGTTACTTCTAAATAAAGAAAAACCCTCCACCTAAAACCGACATGTTTCGGCTCCTTAAAAAGAGAGCCGTCGTCAGGGCTACAGTACTAAAGTGCTTAGGGTGCAAAGTGCATAATAGAAAGTACACACAGCTATTTACAAATACATCATCATGAAAAATAAAGAAATGGGAGCTGTGCTCCCTAGCAAGGTCAGCAATCTTCTTTATTTAGAAGTAACTCAGCACATACAACTTCAGTGCCTAGTACTGGGATAGATAAGAATTGACTATCAAACATAGATTAGTCCTTCTTAAATTGTACTACTTCTTCGAAACAACCCAACTAGGTTAATGTGAATCCAATCATGAATATTAGATAAAATATTTTAAGGTAATAAATTAGAAGTTATATTTTAGGCGGGTCTTGTATAAGGTCGGCAAAGTGTGTTTAATTAAGAAATCAGATTTGTGTAATACCTACTGCTTTGTCAGCTACCTTGAAGTATGAAAAGCCAATCAACTACTTAGAAACATCAGCCCATTTGCGGCTACCATTATTACGGACACTTGAGTACCCGCACAAGTGATCTGGACTTGTCTTGACTGAACCGGCGGAGCATTATTGTAAGAAAATTGCATGGATTTTTCTTTTTGACCTGCAGACATTATATCTACAAGATACAAGCATAGAAAAAAAATTAGCTTTGAACTGCCCCCCCCCCCCCCCCCCCCCCCCAATATTTCCATTGAAGAAGAGAGAGTGGGTAACCATCCCCCTGTTATGGATGTATTCAGTTACTAGACATGGAAAAAGGAGAAGGAGCAGGAATAATCGGCACTGCAACGTGCATTTAATCTTCAAAAAGTGAGGCACAGTCCGAATGCATAAATACAACACAGTAGTGCAGCATACATGGACATACCGGTGCTCAGAGATGTGATGGTGACGGTGGGTGCTGGGGCACTGCTCGCCTGACGGCCGCTTAGCGCTATATCGCGCTTCTACAGCCTCCGTAGAAGCGCGATATAGCGCGAAGCGGCCGTCAGGCGAGCAGTGCCCAGCACCCACCGTCACCTTCACACCTCTGAGCACCGGTATGTCCATGTATGCTGCACTACTGTGTTGTATTTATGCATTCGGACTGTGCCTCACTTTTTGAAGATTAAATGCACGTTGCAGTGCCGATTATTCCTGCTCCTTCTCCTTTTTCCGTGTATGTACTTCCCTTGGATCAGAGCACGCAAGTTACAACACTGTGGGTGAGGTGTGTTCTACCTGCCTAATCCCCTTCCATGCTGACTACATACTGCTGCAGTGCCAACTGCCTTTCTACCTGCTTCTTAACTTACTAGACCTAGCTCTAGTTAACAAACTCAAACTCGGTCAGAAAACACTGGTACCTTTACCATCCATCTTCTATTCAGTCCAGCAAAACAAACGTTTGGCTCCTTAAAACAGAAGGTATTTGCGATAATTCATGTTGTAGTGGGCATCTGATATCTCCTGTGCTGCATCACTGCTGAATATATTCAGTACAGTTCATCCATTTTCTTTATTTTAAACTTTGAATCTGATTTTACCAGCTGAACAACAGAACGCCAGAGCAGCATACACGTGTTTCCTGCTTTTGCTGCTGCGTGGTCTCATCTGGTGGTGGAAATCATGAACCAAAACTGTTTAGGCTTTACGGAGTTGTGTAAATTCTTACTAACGATCTGCCACAGTTTATGCATCAGTTCCCTCATCAATGTCCCCTCTCCATGCAGTTACATTTGTAGATCCAGCCCTGCACCATCAGTCGATTCACTCATCCTAACGCCAAATTAAGACGCAGTGTCAGTAAGGAAGTCAGTAATTATCACATTGAAATGCTGGAATAAAGAGTTCTTATATTTAATTCTGCATGTTAAATATAAAATGATATAAAATCTCACTGCTGTCTGGAGTGCACCTTGCGATAATGCCACGTTATTGGCAATGTGAAACCAGCCTGATCTGTGAGCGTGGGTGCACGATGACACACCGCTTACCTAATGAGTCTGTAAGAGGCATCGCTGTGCTCACCCGAGCCCACTTATTGCAGGTGACATTGAAGGTTGCAGGGTGCGTCTGTGAAGCAGGTGTTTGCAATACAGTGCGACGAGCAAAGAGAAAAAACATTGTCGACTCGCACATGTAAATGATGTGTCATAAGATTTATAGTTTTTGTGCACCTTAGCACTAGAACTGCTGCTAAGCTTAAAATAGTGTGCTAGAAAACAAAAGCTTGGTTAAAATCTCCCACTGCTCAAACAATGGAAATAATTAAAGTGACCTTGACACAAAAATCCACATTATATTTTGAGCATATCATGAGTACTTAATCGGAGAGTATCTTAACCACTTAATGACAAGCTGACTTATAAAAACGTCCTGCTAGAGCCTCTTAATGGTGTTAGGACATTTTTATAAGGCAGACAGTGCTGCTGCTGCTGTGCGTGTGCACGTGAGCGCTCCCGCGTGTGCACGTGCATTCCCGTGCATGTGAAAATAGTGAAAGACAACCCACCAAAGAGAAAAGACACCTTTATTTCCAAATACTATATTGTCACCATACTTTGTACTAGGGATATAATTAAAATCTTGTGATAACCAGAACAAATAGGCAGATAAAATGTGTGGGTTTTATGTACAGTAGCAGTGTTTATATTAAAACTATAGGGGATGACATTGGAGAAAGTGTGTATTTTTTCATTTTTTTTCTTTGTTTTCACTTTAAAGCGGAATATAACCCTGCATTTCAACTTTGGTCTAAAACATTATTTACAGCATATTATATGCAACCAGCATTTTTTTTTTACTAGACCAGATTTGGAAGGGTTAAACACAGAGGTTTAAAGTTCCGTGGAGAGATATGCAGAAGTTCAGATTGTTGCATTCTATTTAGTTAAATGTATCTATTGAGAAATGTTACACACTCTTTGGCTGTTCTCCAGCTCCTGCACAGTCAAAGAGAGAGAGTCACATTCAACACTTAGATACATTTATGTAAACAAAATGTATCTATGTCAGCTTTGGATGCGTCTGCAGAAATCTAAAGGAGTTTTAAAGCCCTGTGTAACCCTTCCAATGCTGGTCTAGTAAAAAAAAAAATGCTGGTTGCATATAATATACTGTAAATAATGTTTTAGAGCAAAGTTGAAATGCAGGGTTATATTCCGCTTTAAAATGCATAGAAAATAAAGGAATTACTGAAAAGAAATATCAACTCCAAAAAGCCCAATTGGTGGTTAAAAGAAATAAATAAAAAATAGATCATTTCATTGTGATTAGTAGTGATTAAAGCTGATCTGAGATGAAAAACTAACTATAACAAGTAACTTGTCTATATATCTTATCTAAAGTTTACACAGCAAATCTAGCTGCAAACAGCTTTAATAGAATAAGAATATTTCTTCCTGTGATACAATGACAGCAGCCATGTTGTTTGTAAACCTTACACAGAGGCAGGCTTATCTGCTTCTTGAGCAAAGACAACTAACCCCCCCTCCTCCTCCCTCCTCCCCTCTGCCTCTGAAATCTCTGGCTAGTAATACCTCCCTCTCCTCCTGCCCAGACTGAGCTCCCATGAGCCCTTGCTCCTGCCTGAAAGTGCCTTGGCTCTCTGAAAACCTGTGGTAGTGGCTTATTTAGTTTATAGGGAATTAGAGCATGAAAACAAAAAAGTATTTGGCTTGAGGAATGCCCTATAAACAATAGGAAAGGAACACAATTCTGCAATGAGTAAAAGTTCATCTCGGTTCCACTTTAAGCTATTGGCAAATGAAAGGGATGAGCACTGAAAGGTGAAAATCGCTCTTGTCCGCTAGGGTAAAAACCTCCTTGGTGGTGAAGTGGTCAAACCCCCCCACCGCTACACGAGCATAGACGCACCCCGCTCGCCCGTCCTCCACCGCTGTCTGCAGTATATGCACACAGGGAGATGTTGCTTGCTTGGCAGTTGGAAAAAGCTGGTATTTCCCACAATGCAATGAGGTTCACAGACAGCAAAGTGTCAGGTCTGGAAGCACGGACACAGGGACACACAGGGACATGGGATGCAGAGACACTTGCAAATTATTAAATAGGATTATATTATGTCTATAATATAGATTTTACACATTCTTGTGATTTATTTAAAAACTGCACACTGTTAACCTAGAGCTGTACTTGGAAGGACTTTTTAGTTTTCAAAACATTTTATTAGAAGGTATAACAAAATACGGAGTTATGCAGTAGTCAGTAGGGAATTCACAAAGCCTTCATTTTTTTTTTTATTCCAATAGGAACTTAAATCAAAATTATGTTAAAGGATTGTAAGAATGTAGTTCCTTTCTTTTCAACTTTCAGTCTTTGTTATTCGCACTTACATTTTATGTACTGTAAGAGTTTACTGACCAACACTTCAGCTCAACTCTGTTCCACTTTGTCTAGTTACTTCTGCTCCATCCTCTGGAACAGCAGATGATTTAGGCTCCTTTCTTCTAGACTCAACTGTGAGCTTGCTGGTTGCCAGCCATTTGCCTCTTTCATGTGGCCAATTTCATGCAGCCAAATGGTAGTATTTGTAACCACAAACGTGTCCTCTTTTAGCACGTGGTGAAGTTGCCTAGCAGTGAAAAAAGAATCCGCATGTGATGCGATTCCTAAGGCCACGTTCACAGTGGGACTTTGTGTCCGCTATTTGAAAGGAACGCAACAGAACAAAAAAGTCATACCGCACGATACAGTTGTGTTGCGTCGCATACAGTGACTTATACAGTCAATAAAAATGCTTCACTGTACCTGTTAACTTGCGTTTTTTAAGTACCGCTTTGCATGCGGAGCATTACTATACTGCACATCGCTGTACGGCAAGTAAGTTGCAGTGCAGCAAGCCGTATTACAAAGCAGCTGTTTTGCCGCAGAGCACCGTGAACGAGGCCATAGGGGAACCTCTTCTCCCCCGCCCATGCCGAGTGCTGCCAAATGACTGGTTGGTGCATGAGAGCAGCTGACTGGGTCCTGGAAAGGCTTTTTATAGTGATGGAAATCTCTTTGAAAAGATGGTCGTGCCCAAAAGTTTTCCATCAGGGGTTCAGAGCTGCCAGATTTATCCATCCCCTGCTGTAAGTGGAAGCTACAGATAAACACATTGTAAATCATGTAATGAAATGTGCGCTGCATTATGCTGTAACACAGTCTTTCCAATGCAGGGCATACATGAATGGCAGACATGTGTCCCTCCGCAAATATGCTTGCAGCAGTGCATTGTGCGCTGCACCGGAGCAAGTGCTACTACTCTGTCCACTACAGTGCTTCATGCATTAGGTGGTATAGTATGAAAGGAGCATGGTGTTTTACTTTGGGAAAAATATACTCCTTTAGGACCGCATCACGCCAATGGGCGGCCACCCCCAGGACTGCCTAACGCTGATTGGGGTAAAGTCCTGGGGCTGGCTTTTGCAGGAGATTGCGCGCATGCTAAGCGCACATCTCCGCTTGGTAAGTGGAGCTCCGCTTCGTCTTTAGTCTCCCTGCGGCTATCAAAACCGCTGTCTGTCTATTACGTACAGCGCTGCGATCTAAGGCAGATCTGTACACTTGGCTGTCCCCTCCCGAGGGCCAAAAGCGATACGCTGTGATAGGCTGAAGCCTATCACAGCCGATCACGCTGATTGGTTGGCGGGGGGGGGGGGGGGGGGGGGAGGAAAAAAAAGAAAATGGTAAAAAATGTTAGGAAAATAAAGACAAAAATATTTATAAAAAAAACAACCAAACACACACCTGGGGGGCGATCAGACACACCTGGGGGGCGATCAGACCCCACCAGCAGAGCTCTGTTTGTGTGGAGAAAAAGGAGGGGGGGGGGGGGGGAATCACTTGTGTGCTGAGTTGTGCGGCCCTGCCAGAAAGCCCTTAAAGCTGCAGTGGCCATTTTTGTGAAAAATGGCCTGGTCTTTAGGAGGGAAGGAACAGGGGGAGCTGGAAGAGTATAGCCTGTGGTCCTGAAGTGGTTAAGTAGGTGTACACATGTAAGTTGAGTTTTTCATGCCACTGGTTTTTTATCCAAGCTGATGTGTTTTCAAAGTTGTGGTAGTTCTGTTTCAGAAATCTGTGGGGGAAAAAAAGTGGGCCCCATACTATGTATTCTTCATATGCATCTTGAGCCGTCCATGCAAGGTGATGATCAAGCAGAGCCTTTAGCTGACAATAATCACTAGCTGTCAGAGTGACAATGTCACAGTTTTAATGATATCTATATGGAATAGTGACTAGCCACTAATCACAGTTAGTAGTCGCAGTGACTGCTTGCTGATCCATCCAGTGATGTCTCATTCCCGGTAATATTTATTAGATGTGATGAGGAAACCTGACATGTAGAAGCTGGTCATACTGTGCACATCGCTGGCACAATGCAATCTGCACCACAGGCACGGCATTTACTTCTGTAAATAGCTTTCCGATATTACGCCTTGATAAGTATGCCTAGGAGGTCTTCAAATGTTGGCATGTTTCATCACTTCATCTAATAAATATTGAAAGGAATGTCTACTCATCTTTTCTCATTACATACTGTTAGGAAGTGTTTGCGCAGATGCATGCTTACATTGGGCTATTCCCATAGTGAGCACAGAGCAAATGCTTAATTTTACGGGTCACTAGAGATATCTATTCTGGCTAGCATGCAAATTGCATGAAGCTTTAAAGGGAACTTGAGCCTAAACAAACATACTGTCATTAAGATACATTAGTTATGTTAATTAAAATAGATCGGTAATATGATCTATTACCCACCCTGTTTTCAAAGAACAGGCAAATGTTTGTGATTTATGGGGGCAGCCATCTTTGTCCTGGGGCAGCCATCTTTTTGGTTGAAAGGAGGTGACAGGGAGCATGAGACACAGTTCCAACTGTCCTGTGTCCTGATAACCCCTCCCAGCTGCATGCTCTAGGCTTCAAATGTCAAATTCAAAATGTAAGAAAAAAATTGCACCAAAACAGCAGAACGAGAACAACAATATCAGAAATCCCATCATGCTTTGCACAGCATCAGGGGAAAGATGCCCGGGCAGTTTTATTCTGTGCAGCTAAAAATGAGACTTTGGTAAGAAAAACAAAGTTCTGACGCTGTGAAACTGTTAAACACCAAGCCTTTTAAGTGCTGCTGATTCGATTTTGAGTCTGGAGGTTCACTTTAAGCTGAGGCAATCAAATAAAGTTCCTGTCAATTTTGACTGGCCCAGTTTTATGCTGCATACAATTTGTATTCCCTGGATGCCTGTCAACTGCTCCTGGGCACTAGCTGGGCATTTGGTAGCACTCTGAAGGGATTGTGAGAGAAGACTGGCTCACACACTCGCATATAACTAGCGGCTGATTGGAGTATGCATGGCTTACCTCAGTTTAGTATATCATCTTTGAGGAAGGGCTTATACTTGTGTTTGCCGGAAACAGATTATTCCTTGCAAGCAGTTTTCCGCGCTATATGTGCATTTGTTTGCAATTGAGCGCATGCGTTTTTATGGTAGTCTGTGTGAGGATTCACAATTGTGTGTACTGCAGGTTGTATTTTTTTTTTTTTTTAAACACTATACGGATCACAGAAGGCTCCTAAAAATGCAGCGGCCCCATAGAAAAGCATTACTTAAGTTTTTTTGCATTCAGTTTTGCTTTGTGATCCCTGCCTCAAACACAACAGTGAAAAGTTAGGGTATGGCCAATAATGCAATGCAAGGGTAATGGCCTAATGCAACACAGTTACACTGTAATGGTATTTATACATTGGCATGTTTGCAGTGCGATGGATTCATTGGCATGCTGTGCCTCACCTGACAACATGCACATTTACAGTTGTAGTGAAGCATACTTTTCATTAATTATGCTTCAGTTCATGCCTTGCGATGCTGGTGTAACACTCAATACGACTTACCCTCTGTTGTGTAGTGAGCCTATTTTTACAGGGTACTCAACACCCCCGTGTGAACCTAGCCTTGGTATAACTCGAAACTCTACATTTACACTAAACTGGCTATGAAATCCTCATCTACAAAGCCATTTAAATGTCTTTACTTTTCCCATCTGTGTATGAAAATATGTATTTATGTATATTGTATTGCCTCCAACGCTTTAAATAATAGCAGCTTCTAATTTACAAGCTACACAATGCTGTGGAAAGGTTACACCATCTGTGAAAGTTAAACTCACTATAGAGGACTCAAATACTGTACTCCTTTTTTCTAACTAATAAAATGAGATTACTATTAAACCACTTACGAATTCTGAGGTAGACTATTTTGGTAAAACTAAAACTGATGATGTTCTCTAAATACGTCTTCTCTGGAGAGCTTATAAATAGGCATAAGGGCTTTTTTTTTAATACTACAATGCACAAATGCTTGCTTACTTTGCGGTTTTTGTTTTTTTTTGTTTACAGTGTAATTTTTCAGCTATTGCGTTTTGCAATATTCTTTAGCTGCTAACGTCAGGAGAAACACAGAAGAAATGCAGCATGTTGGATGTTTGTGTGTCATGCAAAATCAGGTCACAAATCAATAAAAGGGTTCCTCCAATTTTCTTTGCTTTGAATATGTCGTTGCGTTTTGTGGTTTGCATGTGATAGGAAACTGATTTCAAAACACAGCTAATCTTGTCTAGTATAAATAGCCCTTAGTATGTATAGAGATGTTATATGAGGAGGCGCAATGATTATCTATACCAGGCATGGGCAAACTCGGCCCTCCAGCTGTTACAGAACTACAAGTCTCACAATGCATTTGCCTTTACGAGTCATGACTGTGGCTGTCAGACTCCTGCAATGCATTGTGGGACTTGTAGTTCCTTAACAGCTGGAGGGCCAAGTTTCCCATGCCGGATCTATACTTTTTAACCACTTAAAGACAACTGGACGGATATATTTGTCCAGTGTGGAGAGTGCACCACCAGTTGTTACTAAATAAGGTGGTATCATTTTAATCATAAAAAAATGTAGAATTGCATTTTGGTTGGATCCCCGTCACATAAAAATAGGTAGGCACAAACTCTATGAAACATAAAAAAGTCATTTTCAAAATTATGATCAAACTTGGGAAAGTTTTAGCAAAACTACAAGAGACATGTGTTAACATTTTAACCATAAGTAGTAGTAGAATAGAATTTGGAGAGTTTTAGGGGTGAGGCCCATGTCTTGTGTAATCTTTTTATTCACAAACTGAATAAAAAACAATTAAATGTTAGCATATTCTATATCAAAATAAGACTTGTAAAATGAAAACAAAGTGACAGAATATAAAAGGAAAACCTATTGTTACCGTAGGAGAAAAAGTGTGTTTTTTCTATTTTTTTCCCCTTTTTTCCCTTTAAAATGCATAGAAAATAAGGAAATTGCTAAACAGAATTATCACACACTAATAGCCCAATTTGTCCTGAAAAAAAACAACAATAGATCATTGTGGTGGGATAAGTAGTTATAAAGTTATTGGCGAATGAATGAGAGCAGCACTGATATGCGAAAACTGCTCTTGTCCTGAAGTGGTTAAACTTTCTTCATGTTCACCTTAAAAGTAGTTCTTCTGTTTTTTATATAATGGTGTACACCATTGTCTGTATTATTATGTGCCACCAAATATGTTGGCGCTTTATAAATCAACATTAATAAACAATTGTTGTCATATGGCAGAATAAGAATTGCTCTTATGTGAACATTTAGAGCTTGTTTTCATTCAGACCACTTTTACCAGTAGTGGCTGGATAGTGTAATGGTTAAGGGCTCTGCCTCTGACACAGGAGACCTGGGTTCAAATCTCGGCTCTGCCTGTTCAGTAAGCCTGCACTTATTCAGTATGGAGTTTCTTGGGCAAGTCTCCCTAACTCTGCTACTGCCTACTGAGTACGCTCTAGTGGCTGCCTTGCAAGTGCTTTGAGTCCGACAGGAGAAAGGCGCTATACAAATACTGCAATTATTAATTTACATTTGCTTTGGAAGTGTGCATTGCATTACCGTTTTGCCGCAGGGTAACTCAATGACAATGCAAGGCAATGGGGCCTAGCACACTAACCGCATTGTGTAGTGTTGTGCTGCAAGTTCCTGATCAGCCACCGACCTTCTGAAAAGTCAACAGCGCGTTACCGCTGCAGTGTAATGCATCTAAGTTAATGGGCAATGCAGAAATTGTAAATATGTTGGTGGCGGAATGACGGGATTGTTGTTTGTAAAGCCGGGAATCCCAGCGAGGGAGTGGCAAAGATAGTTTGTGTGTAGGGCATGCACTATGCATATGACCCCGTCGGCGCACTCTGGCTCAGGGTCATATGAATGACGTTTCTGGCGATGGGGATGGAGCATCGCAACACTATGGCCAGGTGTAACACCAGTCTCACTAGGTTTCTGGCAGTTAAAACTGAATGGACGACTGATGTGCGGCCCAGGTGAAGGTCATGTCCATGTTTCCCTTTGGGAAATTGCTACAGAACAACCAATCTGTTAAAACATATCTGTTTTTCAGCATTCAATGTAAACCAGCACTTGGGCCCAATTTACACTGAGGGGACGGTTCCACTGTAGCATTGCGTTTTAGAGAACACATATCATACTATTGACTATCCATGTCCAAACGGAATGTGTTCACGCCTGTGCAAATTTAGTGGACAGGGTACACAGAAATTACATTTCCATTAGGCAGAATGCAATTGTGCTTTACGAAAAATGGTCAGTTCAGATTAGTGAAAACTGTGCCTTAAACAGCTGCATAACAGTTTACATTCACCTGGTTTACATTCACCCCTTTTCTCCTACATATCAAGTGGGTGCTGGGAAAGTCATGAACAAGGAAAGCCATTCTGAACTTTGTAAGTTACAAGTTAAGCAGACCTTTAAGTGATGTTGGAGCTGCAATGAATTAATTGAACATTTGTAGCAGAAGTACATTTGCAGCACTGGCTGTTGAGCCTTGAAGCTCCCGCAGTGAAAGCATTAGCATGACCAGAGTGTATATTATCCAAGCACTTATCCATTTGTAGCAGTTTGTGGCTGATGATGTGACAATCTGCGTCTGAATGATCACCTTCTACAAGGCACAGCTGTCTCTCCAACTGGAGTCTTTCTTCTCTACTTACACGCTAGTAGGATTACTTGCCTGGATAGTGTTCATGGCAGCAGGAGCTTTCCTCTTCCTCACAGGGTATCACCCAATCTTGCTAAAATCCTCTACAGTCCAGACTTCGTAGCGTTTTTCAAGTAGCTTCTCTCAACAAAATGCAGATCTGCTCCATCTGGCTAATGTTTATTGTGCTACAACGAAAATTAGTTACAAGGCTGAATTAAGTACAGGGAGCGAGGGATGTATTCGCTAAGCTTGGTTGGACTTTAAAGAGACTCTGTAACAAAAATTTCATCCTTTTTTCTACCATCCTACAAGTTCCTAAACCTATTCTAATGTGCTCTGGCTTACTGCAGCACTTTCTACTATCACCGTCTCTGTAATAAATCAACGTATGTTTCCCCTGTCGGATTTGTCGCCCTGTGTCTAGAAGGCTGCCAACTCTTCAGTGTTGTTGATCTGTTATGCACCCCCCCCCTCCAGGCCCCCTCTATGCACACTTCCGTGTGTGTTATTTACATTAGGCAGCCTCTCTGCTCTCTTATCTTTTACAAGCTGGATAAATCGTCCTCTGTTAGGCTGTGAAAGGAGCTGGATGCCTGGGCTGTCACATGCTGAGGAATTAGACACCGGGCAGAGCTGTCTGCAGGAAGAAACCATCAGCCTGTCACTCTTCAGTGGATGAGAGCTGCAGGGGGAGGAAGGTAACACACAAATGATCTATTGAGATTCAAAAGGAAGGCTGTATACAGCCTGCTTGTGTATTTTCTATGTGTGGACATACTGTACATCAATCTACTTCCGGCTTTGGTGGCCATTTTGTTTGTTTATAAACAAACTTTTTAAAACCGTTTTTGACCACTTTTAATGCGGCGGAAAGCTGCAAAATTGTGACAGAGGGGAATAGGAGATGTCCCCTAACACACTGGTATGTTTACTTTTGTGCGATTTTAACAATACAGATTCTCTTAAATCTTTCGCCATGACCAAGAACTTCTGCACAGACATCCACTCATTGACCCATGTTTGCTATTGCATAGTGTCCTTTCAACTTGATGGCTGAATCCACTGACTGTGTGAGCCATAGCCAATTCAAGGTGATAAGAAGCTTGCAGATGTGAGCTATTTATCATCTTGCCATCGCGCAAGGATTACCAGCAAATCCTATTGCTGGTTTCCTTTGGGCGATGGCTGATAGGGAGCATTACTCAGACGAAATCGCCCTTTTTCCAGGTGATGGGGAGCGAGGTTTTACCCTGTGATGCTGTCCTTCAGCACCATGGCCTCGCTCCCCACACATGCGCATGCACGCATCTTCCTCTGCTGCATCTGGGAGTCTGCGTTAACCTCCTTGGCGGTAACCCCGAACGTAGTTCGGGGTAAGCCGTGCAGGAGGTTTTCCCAGGCCCTGCTGGGCCGATTTGCGTAATTTTTTTTTGCTGGACGCAGCTAGCACTTTGCTAGCTGCGCCAGCACACCGATCGCCGCCGCCCCGTACTCGATCGCCGCTATCCGCTCCGTCGTAGAGCCCCCCCCCCCTAGACCCCTGCGCTGCCTGGCCTATCAGCGCCAGGCAGCGCTAAGGGGTGGATCGGGACTCCCTTAGACGTCACGACGTCCGTGACTTCATCCCGCCCCGTCGCCATGGCGATGAGGGAAGCCCTCCAGTAAATCCCGTTTTTTGAACGGGATTTGCTGATCGCCTATCGCCGGAGGCGATCGGAGGGGCTGGGGGGATGCCGCTGAGCAGCGGCTATCATGTAGCGAGCCCTAGGCTCGCTACATGATTTAAAAAAAAAAAAAAAACGCTGCGCTGCCAACTGGCGGTTTTTAATATACCGCCAGGGAGGTTAATAAGGAGACCCCTATAGCTCCCTGTCAGGTCACTTCAGATCGCTGAAGCCCCCCATGTAGCTGCGCTGTTAATCCTGTCAATTTACATACTGCCGCTAAACACCTGCTGCCTCTTGCCGCAAGTCCCGTCGGTGCAATTACAGTGTATATGTCACTAATTACCATGTACCATAGCCACGGCAAAGCATCATTGAAACTTCTGCCAGGGCTCCCCATTGGTTCGCTATCTGAGCCAATGAAAATGATCCAAGCAGTGGACCAATTGGAAGCCCCGGGCGGGAGCTTCAAAGATGCTTTGCCAGGGCTCCCATACACAGTAATTACAGTGACACATACACTGTAATTACACCGACGGGACTTGTGGCGATATGTAAATTGCCAAAGGTGACGGCGCAGCTATGTGGGGGGCTTTACCGATCTGTGACGACCTGACAGAGAGAGACCCCCCGATGCAGCGGCGCAGCACATGCGTTAGTGTGTTTAGACCTGCTCTTTGCAGGTCTAAGCTAACGCTTATGTCTGCAAGCATGAACAGGGCAATTGGATAGCGTTTAAGAACTCGCTGGGCGATTTATGGTTTTGCATATTCTGCAAATGGCCTCACTGGCATTTGTTTAACTTTTAGCCTTGCTTCACATTCTAAAAGGTTAGTTCTGTCCCAGAGATCCTCCCCCCCCCCCTCACACCCCCCCCCCCCCACCGACAGGAGAAGTAATATATCATATCATAGCTCCCAACTGTCCCTTTTGCAGAGGGACAGTCCCTCTTTGGGAACCAAATCACTCTGTCCCTGTTTCTTTTTCAATTGTCCCTCTTTCAAGACTGATGAATAGATTTGTGTAAATAGATGTGTATTCCTACTGAAAATGTTTGACTCTAAACTTTATTCATATCATTTAAATTTATATATTTTAAAATGTTAAAATTAAGGAAAAATAGTGATGATAGAAAGGACCTGTGTGGTTTGAATGATAAAACTACATGTTTTGCGTCCAAATTATTTGTGGTTTGCGTAATGAGGGGTGTGGTAGGGGCGTGTCTTAGTGTCCCTCTTTTTTATCTCTAAAAGTTGGGAGTTATGAGTAATATAAAAATAAAAAGCACCCAATGGTCTAGGGCTGTGTTTCTCTAACCTGTCCTCATGACTCCCAAACAGTGCATGTTTTGCAGGCCTCCTCACTTATACACAGGTGGTGAAATTAGTGTCTGACCTACATGGAATCCACCTAGCTGGGACACTAATTACCCCACCTGTGCATAGGTGAGGTTGCCTGCAAAGTACTGTTGGGGAGCCACAAGGACAGGTTTGAGAAACACTGGTCTAGGGTTACAGGGAAGCTCTGCTTGCCTCCTCTGATATGGTCCACACTATGAGGTGAGTTAAGAACTTCATTTACTATAATACATTTCCTAAAGGACAACTGCAGTGTGAGGTATATGGAGGCTTCCATATTAATTTCTTTTAAAGTGTAACTGTTGGGCATTAAATCAAAACTCAATCGTTTTTTTTTATCTGGTGAACAAGTAATAAGGGTGCTAACCAGGCAATCCAAAAGTTAAAATCACTTCTACTTTTCTTGTTGATAAATGATCATTCCCCAGTTTACCTCTTATTTGGTACACACAAAATTTGGTACACAAAAAGGAAGTTGCAGGGCATGCTGGGTTGTCCTTTTTTGCTTCTTTACTTTCCCTCAGATTTAACTAATGCAGCCTGATTGGCTGAAGCCTCTTTCCCTCTTGTTTTCCCCTCCCACACCTCTGTTCCTTTCTGTTTGGCCAATTTTTCTTATGCTGAGGCAATGCACTTTCTATAGTGGAGGGCGGGCAATGCATACACGATCAGGCAGAAGAGAGTAAGGGCCCTTTTCCACTAGAGACGCAAGCGTCTGCGAGACATATGGCGGCTACGCAAACGAATCCCATCAGCCGTGCCATGTGCGGCTATAGGATTCGCAGCCTCCTGCACCATTTCGGATGGCAGTGTCGGCCGAATCGCTAGCACAAGCAATTTGGCTGGTGGTGCCATAGTACCCTATGGCAGAGTTTCCCCGCGCAATTTGCCTGTGGGGAAACTATGTGAGTTCCATGCGGAAACCGCGCCAGTGAAAATGGGCCCTAAGGGAGGAAATGAAATCAGGATTGGCTTCAAAATAGCCTCAGTTAAAATGGGAAATGCTAAAAAGGATTTTCTTTTTTTTTCTGTAGAAAAATCACTAAAATCAGTTATCAGTGCAATACATATGTTATGTAAGTAGAGCCAGTATTTATCTACTTATATATGTGTGTTTTTTTTTCTGAGATAGTATGGCTGACAGCTCCTCTTTAAACAATACCAGTTGCCTGTCAGTCCTGCTGATCTATTTGGCTGTAGTAGTGTCTGAATCACACCAGTAACAAGCATACATCTAATTTTGGTCAGATCTGACAATGATGTCACACCTGATCTGCTGCATGCTTGTTCAGGGTCTATGGCTAAAAGTGCTAGGAGCAGAGGATCAGCAGGAAAGCCAGGCAACTAGTATTGCTTAAGGGCCCGTTTCCACTGTTGCGACACGATTTCGCCGGCATTCTGACGCTTGTAAAAACGCATGCGGATGCGTTTCCGCATGCGTTTTTACCCGCGATTTCGCGTGCGATTTCGCATGGCAGGGTGCCATGCGAAATTAACCATGACACTGCCAGGGCAAAATAACATTGAAAAAGATGCAAAATCGCACGCGAAATCGCGGGTAAAAACGCATGTAACAAACGCATGCGTTTTTACTATTAAATACATTAGCGGCGATTCGCACGGATTCCCGACGCAGGCGAATTCTGTGGGTCCCGTCGTGCAGATTTGGCCGGCCGCCAAATCGTTCCCGCACGCAGCACATGTGGAAACTGCCCCGGCCACTTCAGTGTAACAAGCGAATCCGCATCTCGTCGCCGCATGCGGATTCGCTATGGTGGAAACGAGCCCAAAAAGGAAGTGGATATGGCAGCCTCCATACACCTCTCACTACAGTTGTCCTTTGAATCACTTCATACAAATGAAGAAGTCCTTCCTCCAGACTCCCTAACTGCTAACTTGCTAACTGCTTACAGTATATGGGTTATTTCCTGTAAAAATGTTTTATTTGACAAAAATGTTATAGACTTAAAGGGGTTCTGTAGACTGTTTAAATAAACAAAAACCGCCACTTACCTGGGGCTTCTATCTGCCCCCTGCAGCTGAAATATCCCGCGCCGTCCTCCTCCGATGCTCCGTTCCCCGCCGCCGGTCCCGGTCTAATCAGCCGTCTGAATAGACTGCGGCTGTGGGCGCGCTCGTGCTCGCTCCCGCGCATGTAATCCAGAGCTTACTGCACAGTTAAAGAGAACTTCGTATTGCGCCGGCGCAGTAAGCTCCGGATGACACGTGCGGGAGAGAGCTTTATTCGTCATGTTAGAGGAATATTGCAGCAGGACTAGGCGGCGAGGAACGGAGCATCGGAGGAGGACGGAGCTGGACATTTCAGCTGCAGGGGGCCAATAGGATCCCCAGGTAAGTGGCTGTTTTTGTTTAAACAGTCCACAGAACCCCTTTGATATGGGTGATTATGTGTTGACTTGATCTATGATTAAAGTCAAGTGGTGAGTCTGTACTGTTGACTTTCATGACAGTGGAACAGATGACTGTCTCCTGAAAACAGCATGACCTATGCAAGCAAAAAGCATGTGTGGAGTTGTATTTGTGATGAGAACTCGCACTTGGCTTTTATTTTGTTGTAAAGGAAAGCATCAGCTACGGTTAATAGTTTGCTGCAGAACAATTGAGCTGTGTAGGGCCACCCTGTTCTGTACAGTCTGATTCACCGGTACAGAATAGAACATTTCCTTAGCTGTTGCTTTCTATCAAGTGACTGTGCTGCTAACTGCAGTGACTGCATTCAATAAATTAGGTTTTCTGGCTTCAGGTAATTGGAAATTGGAGTGGAAAGGCTGTCTGCATCAGAATAGCTCTGTTTATTGCAATGGTCATTAAGTGCTGCTGTATTTTTGGAACATTTTTCCCCTTTTAGAATTACAAGCTTCAACATTTGTAATACTGTATGTGTGTGTCCTTTATATACCTGTTTTTACTTGGTTTGTGGTTCTTTTAGATATGCTTGTAGTCATAGGATGTCCACTTGGCTGTAATTATGTTGTAGTAATTCATGTTCTATCTCGCAGCACCAGTAATTTAAGCCATATTCATTTATTTTATACAGCAATTCACAGCACTTAGTAAATAGATTACGCATGTTGTTCTATGAGCTCTATAAGGCTGCTGTTAGTATCACAATGCAACTGATAAATGAGGGACGTCTTTGGGTGGAGTCTTAGGGCCAGTTCTCAATTGAGCGATTTGCAAGTGATTCTCGCTAATCGCCAAAGCACTAGCGCTTTTTTTAAACGCTAGCGGCTAGCAAACGCTGCAGCAATTGCTGCAGATTGCGGCTGTTTCTCGATTAGTGGCAATTGCAAAACGTGTTCCCTGCAGCATTTTGCCGTGATACTGGAGTGATCGCTATTCACTATACATTGCCTACAAAAGCGCTGATTGCGAGAATGCAGGGCTGTGGAGTTGGTACAAAAATCTTCCGACTCCAACTCCGACTCTTCAGTTTCTGAAACCATGACTCCAACTCCGACTCCCCAAAATTGCCCCGACTCCTCGACTCCAACTCCGACTCCACAGCCCTGCGAGAATGTAGAGTGATTTTACTGCGCTAATCGTGGTAAAATCATCGGTGCAAACTGCGTTTTGCGACTCAGGTGTGAATGGGCCCTTGGTGATTTTCCAGACAGATTTGCTTCCCAGGATTGCAGGTTTAAAGCTAGCTGTACGTATCTATGGAGTGAATAGCAATCTGTCCAACAACGATTTCTTCACAGCTGTAAATCTAGAGGCAGGTAATAAAAAATGGTCGTTTTATTTAAGTTGCGCACTCAACAGATTTTACTGTGTAATATTTTTTTTTTTTTTTTAAATAGCAAAAATGAAAGTGTGAAAATGAAGTACACCCCATGATTCAAAGGCTTGTTTCAACCACCGTTAGCAGCAATAATTTAAAGTATGTTTTCTTTAGTTTCAAAACTTTTTATTAAGTTTTTTGAAAAAATATAACAGCTTTTACAGAAGCCCAGAACATAGGGCGTGTCAATTATTTATATAGATAACAGACATGAACATAGAAAAACGTGCAAGACATGTTTTAGCTGTACAGTTAGATATATAGTATAGGATATTCATAGTCCCTAGAAGGAGAGGGCACAGGAGCGCAATCCCAGCGAAGTTGAGGCTGACAACCAAGGTTGCCATGTTCTAGTGAATGGCAAGGTGGTGTCATTAATTATGGCCAACGTTCTTTCAGAGATCAAAATATCTGTGATTATAAGATCAGTAAGTTCAAGTGAGAGGGTAGGTTTTAACCACTGTCTGGCAATATGGAGGCGTGCTGCCTTAGCGATGTGTTGAGCCAACCTATGCTGTGGGTACTTCCATTTTTGTGGTTTATGACCTAGTAAGAGCTGGAATGGGTCTGCGGAGACGGAGAAAGTATGTTTTCTTTGTGACTTTATCATTATTTCACATTGTTAAAGAATTTTGGAGCACTACACTTTACATTGTTTCAGCTCCTTGAGGTCTGAAGGCATTTGTTTATAGTCACTTTACGGTATCACCACAGCATTTCAGTTGGATTAAGGTCTGGACCCAGATTTAGCCATTGCAAAACCTTTATTTTTTACTTGAGCCATTCTGTTTGCCTATGTGATTATTAGTATCATTATTTAGTATTTATATGGTGCTGACATGTTCTGCATCTCCTGCCGTGCGTTTCTGTTCTCAATCGTTTTTGCCGCTCGATTCTGCAGTCGATTCTCTTATCTTCCGCTCCTTTTTCTTATCTTTTTCCATTCACTTCTATCAGAAATCGAGCGGCTAACAAATCGAAAGGGAGATCGCACATGTCGGAAATTATCTATCGAGCCATCTAATCTGCTAAAAAATGAATTGTGTATTCCCAGCATTACAGGGTATATGTTTTCTTGTCACTAACTTGTCCCTCAGAGAAGCTCACAATCTAATCCCTATCATAGTCATATGCCCATTGTAGTCAAGGATCACTTTTTATTCGAAAGCCAGTTAACTTATCTGTGTGTTTTTGGGATATGGTAGGAAACCCATGCAAACACTGGGAGAACATACAAACTCTGTGCAGATAGTGTCCAGCCTAGGATGCAAACCAACATTGCAAGGTGAGAGTGCTGTTCACGAACTCACCACACTACCAACATGAGTCAGTTTCAGCTAAGCTTTAGGGGTTACAGCCTCGCGTTTGATTCTAGAATACTTTGGCGTGCAGCCAAACTCATTGAGAACAAGGTGCCCAGGTCTTGTAGCCGGAAAACATGTACAAATCATCACCAATCCACCACTGTGTTTGAAGGTTGATGTATTTGTGCTGATATGCTGTGTTTGGTTTTTGCCAAATGTGGTTTTCTGTTGCCCGGCGAGCATCGGGACTTGATCCATAGAGCAACAGTTCAGGGCTCAATGCTATAGGCTATAGCTATGGAGGTGGGTGAATTGTCAACAAATGGAGCCCTATAGAGCTGCTTCCTATAGGCAAGGTGAATGGGGAGAATGTCTGGGATCTCTAAGGATCCGGTATGCGAGATCTTTAGCAGAGATTGGGCAGCCACTGTACACACACAGGGAATTTACTCTGGTTTCTTGGCCGATGCGGTCTTCATCAGCCGGCACAGCAAAATGTATTCCAGCACATGTACATAGCTTTATACCTGTCCATTTTTGTTTCCAACATATCACCTTTTACAACTGACCATTCTCCTGCTGACAAATCTCATCCCTTGTCAGGTGCCATTGTGATGCGATAATGCCTGTTGGTCACTTACCTGTCAGGTTTTAATGATGTGTCTGATGTGCGCCTGCTGTCATGCACATTGATTCTGAATGATGCTGGCATACCAGTGTTGACTCTAGCATTCAGCAGCTCGCCGTTTCCTCCCGCAGTAAATGCTGCGATGGCGAGAGGAGTTGTAATTGCGCTTCTCTTCTCCGGCTTATTATGATATTGTATCTGTTTTGCTTTGATTAATTGGCTGTGTCCCTTGTGAGGAAGAAATTGCTCAGTGTGCCATTAATTAATCAAACAAAAATATTTGCTACAGAGAGAGCTCAGTTTCGGCAAGCCAGATATTAGTATTCCTGTGCTTTCCCCACTGCTGTCTGTACAGAGAAGTTTTTCCTTATCTGCACTCTCAGGTCTCCAACCTACGGCAGTGTCCATTCTTTTATGTCTGCATTCAGGCCAGACGCAAGGCGAAAGCCTGGATTCAAACAAAAGCTTAAACAAATGTACAATGGCGGTTGCTGTACACACACACGCACACAATTTATATGTATGCAATTGATATATATTTGTGTGTGTTTGTTTATTGTTTTTTCCTTTACATACAGTGTGTGTGTGTAAAATCATTTTCTATTGACACTGGTAGCACCTTGCCCTTTCATATTTGCCTCTGATGAAGCCCCTCTTTTAGGGGTGAAACATGTTGGGTTCTGGTGGGGTGAAGGGTGTGTATAGTATGTAGTTGTTATATCAGTCTGGGAAAAAAGGGGTACACCATAATCAGGGCTGTGGAGTCGGTCCAAAAATCCACCGACTCTGACTCCGACTCCTCAGTTTAGGATTCCACCGACTCCTCTAATTTGCATATTACAATTTTGTTGATTAAAAGTATGTAACATGAAATTCGTCTCTTAACTGCCAACGCTTAGGAATTTTACAAGACAACTGAAGTGAGAAGGATATGTAGACTGCTATATTTTTTTCTCTTTAGACTAAAACTAGTCCTTGGTAAGAGTACTTGTAAAAGGTACAAACCGGAACAAAGAACATCTATCAGGCCCTAGGCAATGTAAGTGTGGGTACATGTAAGAATGATGTGCAGGTACTCTGCAGGGGAATGAGGAGATTGTAAACAGACAACACCTCTGTGTTCAATGTGCACAGCATTCTCAGTGGATTCCCTGCAGCTCTGTGGGGAGTGCATATGTAGAGTATAGTACTACTGTGTAACAAAGTAAACCTGAGACAGATGAAATTAAAGTTTTATACATACCTGGGGCTTCCTCCAGCCGCCTTCAGGATAATCAGTCCCTCGTTGTCCTCCTCCACCACCTGGATCTTCTGCTATGAGTCCAGGTACTTGAGCCAGTCGGGCGTAGTGCGCACTCGGCCGCCAGGAGCATACAACACCTGTGCAGCACTATTGCGCAGGTGCAGAATGTTCCTGGCTGTGGGAGCGGCATGCGGCCGGACAGCGCTGACTGAATTACCAGGACTCATAGCAGAAGATCCGGGTGGTGGAGGACAGCGAGGGACTGATTACCCTGAAGGGGGCTGGAGGAAGCCCCAGGTATGTATAAAACTTTACTTTTCATCCGTCTCAGTTACCCTTTAATTTGTAGTCACCAAACCAAATTTTAACAACATATCAAATTTGATTTCATGAGCAAAGGGAGTGCATACATTTGCATAAATCAGCATCAATGCAGAATTATTTCCACCTCATTGACCATCTCTATTAGTGACACAGCTACACATCAGGCTTTATTCTTACAGCATAGATGTTATTTAGTATATATAAGAGATTCCTGTGTACACATCATATATACAGTCACAATCAGATGTGTATATCTGACCCTAAAAATACGGGACTGCTTTATTGAAGCAGCACAAGTAACTAATTTTGATTGGTTTATTTCATTTTTGTGGACTAAGCGCAGCTATTACTGTATATGTACTGTATATATACATTATTTTTAACGACTATTATCTGAGAAATAGAACATTTTATCATATTTTGTATTTTAATTACAGTTACAAATTCATTAGGAGTCGGAGTCGGTGCATTTTTTCCCGACTCCGACTCCAGGCACCCAAAATTGCCCGACTCCACGACTCCGACTCCACGACTCCGACTCCACAGCCCTGACCATAATACTGATTAGAGCCAAGTAAAGGCTATGCATGGTTTTCAGGGATTCCCAGAAAAGTATTGAGATATCTGCAGTGTCAGACATTTTAATTGATTCTAGTAAAAGTTAGGTTTTAATATGTTTTTTAGATGGGTAAATTGTGTTTTGATGTGTAAAATCATTGCTAGGATGAACTACCTCAGACTAGGGTCTCAAGCATGTGGCCATGTTGCTGATCAGATTTCAGCATGATTAGGTAAAGACATAAGTGTATAAAAAGCACTGTTTGATGGGCAAACTGATCCGCCAGTTCTAGAATGAAGAGTTCTGTGCTGGGACGTAATTATAAATCATGGGGCGACTCAGCAAAACTTTGACAGTTCTCCCCAATGCTCATACCATTTACCCTGCCTCCCATTGGTGACCCTCACAGCCTGGAGGCTTGCAAGGATGGTAAATCATGTGTGGCCGTCATAATATTCACACCCACAACACGTGTAGCCACGTAAACACCTGTTCTAGATGATGAACCCCTGTTTTGTGGGAAGGAACAGTTAGAAGAGCCCTCCTCCCTGCCAGCTCTGAGCCTCCATCTTTTTTCCGGGGTTTGTGCCCTTATAGTTACGCCGTGTGTTTGTGTATAGCACTGGGCCCTTGCATTGCTGAGTGAAGTATAGTGGACTCATGCCCAAGAAGGAATGGCAAGTTATCACAACACACAGTATGGCTGTAGGATCCTGCTGGTCCCGCCTTTTAAAGGCACAACCTTAGTATCGTAATTGTACCCCAACAAAAGCATACCAGCATCTAGATCCTATGCTCTAATATAAACAATTATACATTTATTACACTTAAAAATAAATGTTTAACCGTAACAGTGAGGAAGGCATTATCTTGTTTCCCTGTCCTAACCTCTGCTGAGAGTTACCCCACCCTGGGAAACAGGTATGCATATGTTAATTTTAGTAACTAGCTTATCAGAAGGTGGAGGGCTCTGCAGCAAAGTAGTACACCATTTGCTGCTATGCCACTTGAGGGCGCTACCTGTGGCTACACTCTTAAGGCTCATACACACGGGGTACGGCCGTCGCCGCAACCACGTGGCACGCGCGTGTTGCGGCGACAGGTCGCCCGTGTGTATGACGCGCGCGCCCCGAACCGTCGCCCGTCGGAGCTGTCGCCAGGCGATTGACATGTTCAATCGCCGGCTACAGCTGTCGCCGCAACTTCGCCGGAACTGTCGCTAGTCCCGCATGTGTATGCGGGCTAGCGACAGCAACCCACACACAGCACACGGAGCTTCCGGCGGGGGGGAGGAACCTCGGCGACAGCTTCCGCCGCATCGCTAATCCCTCTGCTGCCGTGTGGATGCAGAGGGACTTGGCGACGAGCTGTCGCCGAGCTGTTGCGCACACGCTCCTGTGTGCTAGCGACAGCTACAATTGTCCCCTGTGTGTACTTAGCTTAAGAAACCCACAAGATTAAGACAGCGATGAAAGACAGTTGCATATAGTCTGGTAGTAGTTATGGAGTCAATTCGAAGACATAACCACAAAAGTTGTTTAGGTGATACTTTTAATGACTAAGGCCTCTTGCAAATTACATGCAATTCCAATTTTTTTTTAATACAATCCGATTTTTTTATTTAAATCTAAAAAACGTAGTAGTAGGCAGTAGTGTTGGGCGAACATCTAGATGTTCGGGTTCGGGCCGAACAGGCCGAACATGGCCGCGATGTTCGGGTGTTCGACCCGAACTCCGAACATAATGGAAGTCAATGGGGACCCGAACTTTTGTGGTTTGTAAAGCCTCCTTACATGCTACATACCCCAAATTTACAGGGTATGTGCACCTTGGGAGTGGGTACAAGAGGAAAAAAAAATTAGCAAAAAGAGCTTATAGTTTTTGAGAAAATCGATTTTAAAGTTTCAAAGGGAAAACTGTCTTTTAAATGCGGGAAATGTCTGTTTTCTTTGCACAGGTAACATGTTTTTTGTCGGCATGCAGTCATAAATGTAATACATATAAGAGGTTCCAGGAAAAGGGACCGGTAACGCTAACCCAGCAGCAGCACACGTGATGGAACAGGAGGAGGGTGGCGCAGGAGGAGAAGAAGGCCACGCTTTGTGAGACACAACAACCCCGGCCTTGCATGAGGGCAAGAAGCGTGCGGATAGCATGCTTTGTACCGCCATGCAGTCATAAATGTAATAAAGATAAGTGGTTCAATAAACAGGGACCACGCGGCAACGCTAACCCAGCAGCAGCAGACGTGATGGAACAGGAGCAGGCGCAGGAGGAGAAGGCCACGCTTTGTGAGACACAACAACCCAGGCCTTGCATGTGGACAAAAAGCGTGCGGATATAGCAGCAATGCTTTTTGCCGCCATGCAGTCATAAATGTAATACAGATGAGAGGTTCAATAAACAGGGCCCGGAAACGCAACACCATCCCAGATGTTCATTGGTCATGTTACTTGGTTGGGGTCCTGGAGTGTTGCGTAGTCATTTCCAATCCAGGATTGATTCATTTTAATTTGAGTCAGACGGTCTGCATTTTCTGTAGAGAGGCGGATACGCCGATCTGTGACGATGCCTCCGGCAGCACTGAAACAGCGTTCCGACATAACGCTGGCTGCCGGGCAAGCCAGCACCTCTATTGCGTACATTGCCAGTTCGTGCCAGGTGTCTAGCTTCGATACCCAATAGTTGAAGGGTGCAGATGGATGGTTCGACACAGCTACGCCATCTGACATGTAGTCCTTGACCATCTTCTCCAGGCGATCGGTGTTGGAGGTGGATCTGCACGCTTGCTGTTCAGTGGGCTGCGGCTGCATGGGTGTCAGAAAATTTTCCCACTCCAAGGACACTGCCGATACCATTCCCTTTTGGGTACTAGCTGCGGCTTGCGTTGTTTGCTGCCCTCCTGGTCGTCCTGGGTTTGCGGAAGTCAGTCTGTCTGCGTACAACTGGCTAGAGGAGGGGGAGGATGTCAATCTCCTCTCTAAAGTCTCCACAAGGGCCTGCTGGTATTCTTCCATTTTGACCTGTCTGACTCTTTCTTCAAGCAGTTTTGGAACATTGTGTTTGTACCGTGGATCCAGAAGGGTATAAACCCAGTAATTGGTGTTGTCCAGAATGCGCACAATGCGTGGGTCACGTTCAATGCAGTCTAGCATGAATTGAGCCATGTGTGCCAGAGTCCTACCAGAATCCTCATCATCCTCTTGTGAGCGTTGTGATAGTTGTTGTGATGCATCATAGTCGTCACCTTCCTCCTGGTCTGCTTCTGCTGACCATTCGCGTTGAATTGTGGAAGTCCAACGTGCACCGCTCTGGCCCTCGTCAGTGGTGGCATGAAATTCCTGCTCCAACTCCAGCTGTTCCTCCTCCTCTTCTTCGTCATAGCTGCTGGGGCCAGCGTTCCCTGAGGCGGATGGCCTGATGTTGGTACCATCACGCTGATCGTTTTCTCCTTCAGATTCCCCCAGTTGCATCATGACAGCGGTTTCCTTGATTTTTAACATCGACCTCTTCAGTAAACACAGCAGTGGTATGGTAATGCTGACTGAAGAGTTGTCACTGCTCACAAGCAACGTGGATTGCTCAAAATTTTGGAGGACTTGGCAGAGGTCCAACATGTTGGCCCAATCGGATCCACAGAAGCTTGGCAGCTGGCCGGATGCGCCTCGGTACTGCGCCGTCATGTACTGGACCACTGCACTCTTCTGCTCGCAAAAGCGGGCTAGCATGTGCAGCGTAGAATTCCAGCGCGTAGGGACATCACACAGCAAGCGATGGTGGGGGAGATTGAAGCGCTCCTGCATCTTGGCGAGTGCCCCCGAAGCAGTACTGGAATTTCTACAATGTTTGGACACTTGACGCACCTTCAACAGCAGATCGGGCACGCCTGGGTATGTCCTCAGGAACCGCTGAACTACTAGGTTCATCACGTGCGCCAGGCAAGGGATGTGTGTCAGCTTAGCCAACCTTAAAGCGCGAATGAGATTACTCCCATTATCACACACAACCATGCCCGGTTTCAGGTCCAGCGGTGCCAGCCACAAATCCGTCTGTTCCTTTATTCCCCTCCAAATTTCCTCCCCTGTGTGCTGCTTATCCCCAAGGCAGATTAGCTTCAGCAACGCTTGCTGACGCATGCCAACAGCTGTGCTGCACTGCTTCCACGATCCTACTGCTGCTGGGTTAGCGTTTCCGGATGAGGTACAGCTTTGAGATGCGTTGGAGGAGAAGGAGTCAGAGAGGTAGGTGCTGCTGTTATCCAGTGGGAGGGACGGCGGTGCAGCTGTTTGTGGCGTGGGCAACACCCGTGCCGTAGCAGGTGAGGAATCGCTGCCAGGCTCCACAAGGTTCACCCAGTGCGCGGTAAGGGAGATGTATCGACCCTGGCCGAACGCACTCGTCCAGGTGTCAGTGGTGAGGTGAACCTTGCAGGCAACGGCATTCTTCAAGCTTCGGGTTATTTTGCTGACCACGTGCTCATGCAACTCAGGCACTGCAGAGCGTGCAAAGTGGTAGCGGCTGGGAACCACGTAACGTGGGATGGCCACTGACATCATGCCCTTGAAGCTGTTTGTCTCCACCAATCGATATGGCAGCATTTCGCAGGCCAGAAGCTTGGCTATGCTGGCTGTTACTGCCACGGCCCGGGGGTCATTTGCTGGCAATTTCCTCTTGCGCTCAAACATCTCCGACACAGACAACTGAACCGTAGCGCTGCACACGGAAGGGCTGTTGGTTGTTGTGTTTGATGAACACTGGGAGACCTCAAGAGCACTGCTCCGGAAAGTGACAGTGTCAGCGTCGTCTGATGTTTGTGAATGTTGTGAACCACGCAATGGCTGGGCTACTGCTGCTGCTGAGGCGGGTCTGGTGAACCCAAGGGAGGCAGTGTTGTTTCTGGTACCCTGTCCTGACGCGTTTGCCCAAAGAGTGGGATGTTTGGATAGCATGTGACGGCTCATGCTGGTGGTGGAGAGGTTGTTAATATTTTTCCCCCTGCTCAGGCGGGTCTTGCACACCTTGCAAATCGCCATGGTAACATCCTCAGTGCAGTCTTCAAAGAAAGCCCAGACTTTGGAGCACCTGCCTCCTTGCTGGCGATTTCTGTTTGCTCCTCTTTTGCCTCTCACTTGAACTTCCACGCTTGTGGTGCCTGAAATTGCGCGCCGCCTACCTTGTGGCACAAGGCGAACTCGTGCAGCAGTGTGTTCTTCAACAGACTCATCTGTGCTGCTGCTACGACGGCGATGTTCTCGTTCACAAACAAAATCTGGGTCTCTGTCCACATTGTCCATACCCTCCTCTTCCATCTCCTCAAACTCGTCATATGTCATTGTGGGCCACCGCCGTGGAGTAGAGCTCCCCACAACAACCTCTGCGCAGCACACTCCAACGTCGTCTTCCAGATCTTGTCGGCCGACCTCCTGCAATTGCAACCCCTCCTGCCCAAATTGCTCTGGGATTTGGGTTTCCGAGTCCTCTTCGGACTCGCCTTGTATTTCAGTGCGCGGTGCATTTCCCACAGTTAACGGTTGTGAATCCAGGCACAACATTTCTGGCTGTTCCTCCATTGACCTTTGAAAGGTGGAAGTTTGTTGGGCTGGGAATAGCTCCTGCGAATACCCCATTGTGTCCTGAGGTAATTCATCGGACTGGTTATCTGGCAGTTGTGTGCGTGGTGTCGCTGCCGGTTGTGTCAGCTTTGTGCCCACTGGCTCCTTGTAACTGGCTGAGGACTCGGACCTCGTGCGTGATGTGCTGGTGCTGCTTAACCCACTGCTGGACGCTTGAGAGGTCATCCAAGTAATTATCTGGTCCTGTTCTTTTGGATTTGTGAGGGTTGTTGTCCTGGACAACATGGGCGGTATTGAGTGGGTTTTCTTGGGTGCTCCCCTGTGGCCTGTACGTGAACCGTCAGGGGAAACACCTCTTCCCTTGCCCCTCCCTCTTTCACCGGATTTCTTCCTCATTTCACTTATCCTTACAGTACACGCTGACTGGCAGCAGTACAGTGGCAGTACAGAAATGCTATACAGTACCACTATTCCCAGCAGCGACACAGAGCACAATGCTATACAGTGACGGGTGAGCGGTGTACCACTATTCCCAGCAGCGACACAGAGCACAATGCTATACAGTGACGGGTGAGCGGTGTACCACTATTCCCAGCAGCGACACAGAGCACAATGCTATACAGTGACGGGTGAGCGGTGTACCACTATTCCCAGCAGCGACACAGAGCACAATGCTATACAGTGGCGAACGAGCGGTGTACCACTATTCCCAGCAGACACAGAACAGTACACAGAATGCTATATAGTGTGGCTGAACGAGCGGTGTACCACTATTCCCAGCAGACACAGAACAGTACACAGAATGCTATATAGTGTGGCTGAACGAGCGGTGTACTACTGTTCCCAGCAGACACAGAACAGTACACAGAATGCTATATAGTGTGGCTGAACGAGCGGTGTACTACTGTTCCCAGCAGACACAGAACAGTACACAGAATGCTATATAGTGTGGCTGAACGAGCGGTGTACCACTGTTCCCAGCAGACACAGAACAGTACACAGAATACTATATAGTGTGGCTGAACGAGCGGTGTACCACTATTCCCAGCAGACACAGAACAGTACACAGAATGCTATATAGTGTGGCTGAACGAGCGGTGTACCACTATTCCCAGCAGACACAGAACAGTACACAGAATGCTATATAGTGTGGCTGAACGAGCGGTGTACTACTGTTCCCAGCAGACACAGAACAGTACACAGAATGCTATATAGTGTGGCTGAACGAGTGGTGTACCACTGTTCCCAGCAGACACAGAACAGTACACAGAATGCTATATAGTGTGGCTGAACGAGCGGTGTACCACTATTCCCAGCAGACACAGAACAGTACACAGAATGCTATATAGTGTGGCTGAACGAGCGGTGTACCACTATTCCCAGCAGACACAGAACAGTACACAGAATGCTATATAGTGTGGCTGAACGAGCGGTGTACTACTGTTCCCAGCAGACACAGAACAGTACACAGAATGCTATATAGTGTGGCTGAACGAGCGGTGTACTACTGTTCCCAGCAGACACAGAACAGTACACAGAATGCTATATAGTGTGGCTGAACGAGCGGTGTACTACTGTTCCCAGCAGACACAGAACAGTACACAGAATGCTATATAGTGTGGCTGAACGAGCGGTGTACTACTGTTCCCAGCAGACACAGAACAGTACACAGAATGCTATATAGTGTGGCTGAACGAGCGGTGTACTACTGTTCCCAGCAGACACAGAACAGTACACAGAATGCTATATAGTGTGGCTGAACGAGCGGTGTACTACTGTTCCCAGCAGACACAGAACAGTACACAGAATGCTATATAGTGTGGCTGAACGAGCGGTGTACCACTGTTCCCAGCAGACACAGAACAGTACACAGAATGCTATATAGTGTGGCTGAACGAGCGGTGTACTACTGTTCCCAGCAGACACAGAACAGTACACAGAATGCTATATAGTGTGGCTGAACGAGCGGTGTACTACTGTTCCCAGCAGACACAGAACAGTACACAGAATGCTATATAGTGTGGCTGAACGAGCGGTGTACTACTGTTCCCAGCAGACACAGAACAGTACACAGAATGCTATATAGTGTGGCTGAACGAGCGGTGTACCACTGTTCCCAGCAGACACAGAACAGTACACAGAATGCTATATAGTGTGGCTGAACGAGCGGTGTACTACTGTTCCCAGCAGTGACACACAATGACTGGGGGGGACCCTGGCTAGCGTGGCTGGAGCGCGAACTACCCTGCCTGCCTACCCAAAGCTAAACCCACAGACAAATGGCGGAGATATGACGTGGTTCGGGTATTTATTTACCCGAACCACGTGACAGTTCGGCCAATCAGAGCGCGTTCGGGTCCGAACCACGTGACCCGTTCGGCCAATCACAGCGCTAGCCGAACGTTCGGGGAACGTTCGGCCATGCGCTCTTAGTTCGGCCATATGGCCGAACGGTTTGGCCGAGCACCGTCAGGTGTTCGGCCGAACTCGAACATCACCCGAACAGGGTGATGTTCTGCAGAACCCGAACAGTGGCGAACACTGTTCGCCCAACACTAGTAGGCAGTACAGTTTTTTTCAATCACAATCAAAAATCAGACCGTATAAAAAAAAATCGGAATGGCATGTAGTGTGCAAGAGTTGTTTGCAAGGTTTCAAAACTTTTCTTTCTTTAGGAAGAAACTTAGGCCTTGATTCATCATTGTCTCTGCAATAACTTTTTCCAGTTCGTTAAATTACAGAATTTTAAGTTTATGGCTTTCTAGTTGTATTCATCAAGGTTTTTCCGCATTCGGTGTGACTTCGATAAAATACCGATAACAATGCGGTAACGTCTCGATATTTCCATTTTACAGCGGTAATTTAACACAAGGCCATAAGATTCCTGTGGAATTGTGGGTAAAAAGTCAGTCCTTTGAACACCATGTAGCAACACGTAGAACACTGCCTGTGTTCTCTTACAAGTTGATTCAAGAGAAATGTAGATTTCCTGGTATAGCAAATAAATCCATTCTCTTGCAAACTGATATGGTTCTAGACCACATGTGTCGAACTCCAGGCCTGGAGGGCCAGATCCATGCCAGTGTTTAGGATGGACTGAGAAAGAAAGTAATGTGTTCTACCTGATGGACCACACCTTTCCTGATTCAGACACATCAATTCATTTGAGCTGTATCAAAAACGTGTGAGGATCTCGGCCCTCGCAGGACCGGTTTGACATACCTGTTCTAGACCTTAGTCTTGCCCTTCTGCGCCTTTGAATCACTCTCAGCTGATACATAACCACTTCCAATGGCTCCATCTTCTCTGTCAGCAATGATCTGACAGGAATAACCACAGAGCAGTGAAGGAGAGAACTGATCCTAAATGTAACGCTAAACCACGCCCACTTTCATTATCACGAATTGCACTTTCTTCCGCATTATTCTTATCGCATCATTACCGAATGATTGCTAACAGCTGTAGATAACTTTGATGTATCCTGAAATCAACTTATCGAGTTTGGTATTCTACCGAGCTGTCGGTAATTGATTCGATAAGTCTTGATGAATCAAGGCCATAGATTCCAAAGCTTGCCAAGAACTCTTGCACGGTTAATCATTGAGGCAGGGAATACACAACAGTTTTCATACACGGTTTCTGTACAGAGAACTTATGTTAATCAATGGGCTAGTTCACACTTAATGTGTTTTTCACACACAGAAAAAAAAACTTGCATTCTGCATCATGACTCTGCACATTTTGTAAATTTTCTGTATCAACTGCATTAGCTGCTGTGAAAAAAAGTGCGCGTTTTTCTGCATAGAAGCACACTTGGTGTGCAGAAAACTGAAAGACAAGTGTGTTCCCTGGCTAAAGTTATCACCTAAACAACTTTTTTTACGTCTTCAGATGTAAGACTGTGATACAACACCAGTGTTCTCCCCAGGCCCTTTTAGTCGGGTGCTCCACCCGGCTAGCTTTGGTGTGCACCCGGCTTTCATCGGCTCACCTACTCCTCTGCTGTAAGCAGAATTGTACAGAGAAGTGCAAGCCCTGCATTCTCTCATCTCGCCTCACCCGGCTACTTTATCATGCCCCCCGGCTACTATTTCATGCCACCCAGCTGGAAAAATATTCTGGGGAGAACACTGAACACCTTCCTGTTGCTGTGGAAGGAGGGGGGGGGGGGTCGGCGATGAAGTGGGCAGGGTGAGAGGAGGATCAGTTTGCTCTGATGTTTCTGTTGCTAAAGATCTGGTGTGCTGAATCTAGAGTTTACTCCTGTACACATTCTTGTACCCTTCCCCACTCTGACACAGTGCAGATTCCATTCATTCTTAATCACAGATGTTGAACTCCAGTCCTCAAGGGCCATATTCATTCCAGTATTTAGGATGGACTGAGATATAGAGAAATGTGTTCTCATTTATAAACCCCACCTTTCCTGATTCAGTCCCATCAATTCATTTGAGCTGTGCCAAAAATGTGTGAGGACTTTGGTCCTTGAGGACTGGAGTTCAACATCCCTGTTAAGAAGCACACTTGCGTTGAAGCAATATTGCATGCGACCATGCGTTCCATTACCGTGCGGAAGAGCAAGTGCATGGTTGGAAACATCAGACAATGCAGTCTATGCTCTTCTGATGTCTTGAGTATCGCCCACACTGTGTGTTCTTATCCGCGTACACAGTTGGGGAAGGGGTCAGCACTCCTGAATGGCTGCCTTGGCGAGTGTAAACTGGCCTGTGTACCTAGCTTTAGTGAAGCATAAAGCTTTCATAAGCTAGGAATTGTTACACCTGACTGAGCAGCTTGCTATTTCTTTCTTTCTCTGTTTCAGTGTTCTAAACTTTTTGTACTAAATCAGTGAAGGTCAGTCGCTGTGTGTCGCCATTGTGGGTTTTTTTTTTTTGGGGGGGGGTTGTTTTTTGTATGCAGACCCGCTCATATATGTCCAATCACTTCAGATTTTAGGGATAATTGAATGGGCAGGCACAATTTCTCCCCTTTCAGGAACATTGAAAATGCTGCTGTTTTACACACATGAGCATTTTTATTTTCTGCCAGCCATTGCTGTCACCACCAAGGACTTACCATGGGCAAAACAATTAGGCAAGGTTTTCCCACCTTTCCAGCTATCTGTCTGCCACAGCGCTAAACTAGCAGGATATCAATGGTAAAAATCGTTAAAGGATCACTATAGTGAAAATCAGAAAATAAAATTTAGATACATGTATAAACACATACAAATAAAAAGTTCATTTCCTGCAGAGTAAAATGAGACGTAATTTACTTTTCTCCTATGTTGCTGTCACTTACAGTAGGTAATAGAAATCTGACAGAACCAACAGGTTTTGGACTAGCCCATCTCCTCATGGGGGATTCTCAGGGTTTTTGTTATTTCCAAAAGCACTTAGTTAAAGCTGTTTAAAACTCTGACAAAATATTCAACAAAAATGTGTTTTCCTACTTTTTATAACCCATACTATTATCATATTTGCTTTTGTGCACAATTATTAATATTCATTTATAAATTATAACTTCCCAAAGTTCAGTGTATTTACTTTACGTTGTATCTGTCTATGCCATGTGTACCACAAATAATTCCGATTATGGCTCTTGCTGTACTTGGCGAAATAAAACTGATTCTGATTCTGATTCTGATTCTGATTTGAAAGCTGCTGGTGCATTTTATTCATAACTGTTGTAATACTGTTTTAAATGCAGCCATCAGTGATTTCTGACCTGTGTTTCACCTCAGAACTCATTAGCATAAGTTTCTGCACAGCCAGAGAATGTTTACTTAAAGGATACCCCAACTGAAATGTGACATAATGAGATAGACATGTGTATGTACAGTGCCTAGCACACAAATAACTATGCTGTGTTCCTTTTTTTATTTTTCTGCCTGAAAGAGTTAAATATAAGGTATGCAAGTGGCTGACTCAGTCCTGACTCAGACAGGAAGTGACTACAGTGTGACTCTCACTGATAAGAAATTCCAACTATAAAACACTTTCCTAGCAGAAAATGGCTTCTGAGAGCAAGAAAGAGGTAAAAAAGCGGAATTTCTTATCAGTGAGGGTCACACTGTGGTCACTTCCTGTCTGAGTCAGGACTGAGTCAGCTACTTCCATACCTGATATTTAACTCTTTCAGGCAGAGAAAGAAAAAAAGGAACACAGCATAGTTATCTGTGTGCTAGACACTGTACATTCACATGTCTATCTCATTATGTCACATTTCAGTTGGGGTATCCTTTAATTGTATCAAGTAAAGAATGTGTACAGAAGATTAGCTAATCACCAGTTCGGATGCGGCAGCCCCTGCAGGAGAAAAAGTCAGTCCTGTGATGTAACCCTTTAAATGCTGTTTTACAAAAAAAAAAAATGTTAATATGTTATATGCCGCAAATAATCTTTTAGGGCCCTTTTCCACCTGCAATCGCTAGCGTTCACGCTGAACGCTAGCGATTGCTGAATCGCAAAACCGGCGATTCCCCCGACGTTTGCGGCCGCGATTTTGCTATGCTATGCACTGCATAGCAAAATCGCGGCAATTATCGCTCCGCCGCGCGTTCGCGTTCCCGACAAAAGCGAATCGCGGTAGTGGAAATGACCTACCGCGATTCCTATGTTAAAAAGCAAACCGTAGCGATTGTAAAATCGCTAGCGGTTTGCGGTTTTGCGATTCAGCCAGCGCAAACGCGCTGGTGGAAAAGGGCCCTTAGAGCAAAGAAGAATTACTGGGTTATATTCCACTTTAAAGAGGAGCTGTCAGCCATACTATCTCAGGGGAAAAAAAACAAATATATAAGTAGATAAATACTTGCTCTACTTACATAGCATATGTATTGCACTGTCCACGTTATGATTCCTGTGAATTTTATAAAGGAAAAGTAGAGAATCCTATTCTAGACGGTTTCCATATTTACTGTGGCTATTTTGAAGCCAGTCGTGATGTAATATCCGCCCTTAGTCTTCTCTGCCTGATTTGCCTGCCCTTCGCTATAGAAAGTGGACTGTTTCAGCCTTAGAAATTTTGGCCAATCAGTGAGGAACAGAGGTGTGGGAGGGGCAAACAGGAGGGAAAGAGGCTTCAGCCAATCAGGCTGCATTAGTTAAGTCTGAGGAGAAGTAGAGAAACAAAAAAAGACAACCCAGCATGCCCTGCAACTTCTCTTTTGTGTACAAAATGTTCTGTGTACCAAATAAGTAATGTAAACTGGGGAATGATAATTTATCAACAAGAAAAGTAATAGAGATTTTAACTTTTGGCTTGCCTGATTAGCATCCTTATTACTTGTTTGCCAGATAAAAATAAAGAATTGATTTTTGATTTTATGCCTGACAGTTACTCTTTAATGGCAGTTGCTCAGTCCAACTGCCAAAAAAAAGTATGCAGCGAGCAAGAAGATAGGCCAGCGTCTTTGTATAAATCCTTTTTAGGCAGTGTCTTTATAAAGAATAAAGGCCATGCTGTGAATACCCCATGAAGAGATGGACTAACCCAAAACCTATTGGTTCTGTCAGATTTCTACTACCTACTGTAAGTGACAGCAACATAGGAGAAAAGTCATTTGTGGCTCATTTTACTCTAGGAGAAATGACCTTTTTATTTTAATTTTTATATACTTACATGTATTTTAAATTTTATGATTTTCTAGATAGTGGTCCTTTAATGAGAACCTGACCTGAAAATTAAAAGTCAAAATAACCATACCCAGGTCATGCTTACCTCCTGTGTAATCTACTCCTCAATCTCTTTCTCCTCTCCTGCTTTCAGTTTGTCCACTGTAATCAATGGAATTCTCCGTCCTCCATTTTGAAAATGGCCATTACCCCATAACAGCTTCCTGGTCAGCACACTGTTAAACTGTAATATCGCCCATCTGAGCCATAGGAAAACATGGACATTACCTTGCACATTCAGTTGTAACTGACAGCAGCTGATATATAACTGACAGCAACTGGTATATTTCAGTTCTGACAAAATATTGTCAGAACTAGAAGGGATCACTGTAAGAAGAAAATGGTGAGTCTCTGAGAGGAACTGACGGCGAGGTTAGTATGTAATATTCATTTGCAGCTATGTCGTCTTTATTTTAAATAGTTGTACTTGCTTCAGGTTCCCTTTAAGTGTATGGCCACCTTAACATTCAGAGGTTTACTGAGAGTGAGGGCTGGAACCCACTGGAGCGCGTTTTTGAGCATTCATTGCCCTAGACCCTCTGCCAATGTAAATAAATGTAACAAATTTCACAGCAGTTATTTCGATTATCAAAAATGCAATCGCAGGACATGTAGCATTTTTGGAGCGTTTGCGCTCCAATATAAAGTATATAAGCACTGGCAAATCACTCATGAATCACTACACACAGCAATTTGTGTGTGATTTTAAATTACTGCAAACTGAAAAAAAAAAAAAAATTATAATCATTTGAAAGGACAAACCAGAATTAAAATTGCTAATCGCAAATCACTATCACAATCGATGGCAAAAAGCTTATGCTTTTTTTTTTTTTTTTTTTAAATAGCTACCAAGATCACTGGAAAACGCCTATGAAATTGCTTACAAAACACAAATTAAAACCGCTAGCGATTGCGATAGTGATTTGCGACTTGTAGTGGGTTCCAGGCCTGAGTCTTAGAATCAGACAAAATGTGTCTTTTTATTTATTATTATTGTTATAATTGTGAATTTGTTTTTCTGACAGAAGCTTCTCATACACAACAGATCTAAATCTGACAACAAGTTGTAGTGTTAAGGAGATGGTATGTTTGCCCATCTGACATTTCACTGAAGCACCACAAGTCTCCCCCAGTTTGCTTGCCCTCTGTACTATGCTGAGCATACGCTCACAAGTCTCCGCCAGTTTGTTTGCCCTCTGTACTATGCTGGGCATACGCTCACAAGTCTCCCCCAGTTTGCTTGCCCTCTGTACTATGCTGAGCATACGCTCACAAGTCTCCCCCAGTTTGCTTGCCCTCTGTACTATGCTGAGCATACGCTCACAAGTCTCCCCCAGTTTGCTTGCCCTCTGTACTATGCTGAGCATACGCTCACAAGTCTCCCCCAGTTTGCTTGCCCTCTGTACCATGCTGAGCATACGCTCACAAGTCTCTCCCAGTTTACTTGCCCTCTGTACTATGCTGAGCATACACTCACAAGTCTCTCCCAGTTTGCTTGCCCTCTGTACTATGCTGAGCATACGCTCACAAGTCTCCCCCAGTTTGCTTGCCCTCTGTACTATGCTGAGCATACGCTCACAAGTCTCCCCCAGTTTGCTTGCCCTCTGTACTATGCTGAGCATACGCTCACAAGTCTCTCCCAGTTTACTTGCCCTCTGTACTATGCTGAGCATACACTCACAAGTCTCTCCCAGTTTGCTTGCCCTCTGTACTATGCTGAGCATACACTCACAAGTCTCCCCAAGTTTGCTTGCCCTCTGTACTATGCTGAGCATACACTCACAAGTCTCCCCAAGTTTGCTTGCCCTCTGTACTATGCTGAGCATACGCTCACAAGTCTCTCCCAGTTTACTTGCCCTCTGTACTATGCTGAGCATATGTTCACAGGTCTCCTCCAGTTTGCTTGCCCTCTGTACTATGCTGAGCATACGCTCACAAGTCTCCCCAAGTTTGCTTGCCCTCTGTACTATGCTGAGCATACGCTCACAAGTCTCCCCCAGTTTGCTTGCCCTCTGTACTATGCTGAGCATATGCTCACAGGTCTCCTCCAGTTTGCTTGCCCTCTGTACTATGCTGAGCATACGCTCACAAGTCTCCCCAAGTTTGCTTGCCGTCTGTACTATGCTGAGCATATGCTCACAAGTCTCCCCCAGTTTGCTTGCCCTCTGTACTATGCTGAGCATATGCTCACAAGTCTCTCCCAGTTTGCTTGCCCTCTGTACTATGCTGAGCATACGCTCACAAGTCTCCCCCAGTTTGCTTGCCCTCTGTACCATGCTGAGCATACGCTCACAAGTCTCTCCCAGTTTACTTGCCCTCTGTACTATGCTGAGCATACGCTCACAAGTCTCTCCCAGTTTGCTTGCCCTCTGTACTATGCTGAGCATACGCTCACAAGTCTCCCCCAGTTTGCTTGCCCTCTGTACTATGCTGAGCATACGCTCACAAGTCTCTCCCATTTTACTTGCCCTCTGTACTATGCTGAGCATATGCTCACAGGTCTCCTCCAGTTTGCTTGCCCTCTGTACTATGCTGAGCATACGCTCACAAGTCTCCCCAAGTTTGCTTGCCCTCTGTACTATGCTGAGCATACGCTCACAAGTCTCCCCCAGTTTGCTTGCCCTCTGTACTATGCTGAGCATACGCTCACAAGTCTCCCCCAGTTTGCTTGCCCTCTGTACTATGCTGAGCATACGCTCACAAGTCTCCCCCAGTTTGCTTGCCCTCTGTACTATGCTGAGCATACGCTCACAAGTCTCCCCCAGTTTGCTTGCCCTCTGTACTATGCTGAGCATACGCTCACAAGTCTCCCCCAGTTTGCTTGCCCTCTGTACTATGCTGAGCATACGCTCACAAGTCTCTCCCAGTTTACTTGCCCTCTGTACTATGCTGAGCATACGCTCACACGTCTCCCCCAGTTTGCTTGCCCTCTGTACTATGCTGAGCATACGCTCACAAGTCTCCCCCAGTTTGCTTGCCCTCTGTACTATGCTGAGCATACGCTCACAAGTCTCTCCCAGTTTGCTTGCCCTCGGTACTATGCTGAGCATACGCTCACACGTCTCCCCCAGTTTGCTTGCCCTCTGTACTATGCTGAGCATACGCTCACAAGTCTGCCCCAGTTTGCTTGCCCTCTGTACTATGCTGAGCATACGCTCACAAGTCTCTACCAGTTTGTTTGCCCTCTGTACGATGCTGGGCATACGCTCACAAGTCTCCCCCAGTTTGCTTGCCCTCTGTACTATGCTGAGCATACGCTCACAAGTCTCCCCCAGTTTGCTTGCCCTCTGTACTATGCTGAGCATACGCTCACAAGTCTCCCTCAGTTTGCTTGCCCTCTGTACTATGCTGAGCATACGCTCACAAGTCTCCCCCAGTTTGCTTACCCTCTGTACTATGCTGAGCATATGCTCACAAGTCTCCCCCAGTTTGCTTGCCCTCTGTACTATGCTGAGCATACGCTCACAAGTCTCTACCAGTTTGTTTGCCCTCTGTACTATGCTGAGCATACGCTCACAAGTCTCCCCCAGTTTGCTTGCCCTCTGTACTATGCTGAGCATACGCTCACAAGTCTCCCCCAGTTTGCTTACCCTCTGTACTATGCTGAGCATATGCTCACAAGTCTCCCCCAGTTTGCTTGCCCTCTGTACTATGCTAAGCATACGCTCACAAGTCTCCCCCAGTTTGCTTGCCCTCTCTACTATGCTGAGCATTCGCTCACAAGTCTCCCCCAGTTTGCTTGCCCTCTGTACTATGCTGAGCATACGCTCACAAGTCTCCCCCAGTTTGCTTGCCCTCTGTACTATGCTGAGCATATGCTCACAGGTCTCCTCCAGTTTGCTTGCGCTCTGTACTATGCTGAGCATATGCTCACAAGTCTCCCCCAGTTTGCTTGCCCTCTGTACAATGCTGAGCATACGCTCACAAGTCTGCCCCAGTTTGCTTGCTCTCTGTACTATGCTGAGCATATGCTCACAAGGTTCCCCCAATTTGCTTACCCTCTGTACTATGCTGAGCATATGCTCACAAGTCTCTCCCAGTTTGCTTGCTTTCTGTACTATGCTGAGCATATGCTCACAAGTCTCCCCCAGTTTGCTTGCTCTTTGTACTATGCTGAGCATATACTCACAAGTCTCCCCCAGTTTGCTTGCCCTCTGTACTATGCTGAGCATACGCTCACAAGTCTCCGCCAGTTTGCTTGCCCTCTGTACTATGCTGAGCATACGCTCACAAGTCTCCCCCAGTTTGCTTGCCCTCTGTACTATGCTGAGCATTCGCTCACAAGTCTCCCCCAGTTTGCTTGCCCTCTGTACTATGCTGAGCATACGCTCACAAGTCTCCCCCAGTTTGCTTGCCCTCTGTACTATGCTGAGCATATGCTCACAGGTCTCCTCCAGTTTGCTTGCCCTCTGTACTATGCTGAGCATATGCTCACAAGTCTCCCCCAGTTTGCTTGCCCTCTGTACAATGCTGAGCATACGCTCACAAGTCTGCCCCAGTTTGCTTGCTCTCTGTACTATGCTGAGCATATGCTCACAAGGTTCCCCCAATTTGCTTGCCCTCTGTACTATGCTGAGCATATACTCACAAGTCTCCCCCAGTTTGCTTGCCCTCTGTACTATGCTGAGCATACGCTCACAAGTCTCCCCCAGTTTGCTTGCCCTCTGTACTATGCTGAGCATACGCTCACAAGTCTCCCCCAGTTTGCTTGCCATCTGTACTATGCTGAGCATACGCTCACAAGTCTCCCCCAGTTTGCTTGCCCTCTGTACTATGCTGAGCATATGCTCACAAGTCTCCCCCAGTTTGCTTGCCCTCTACTATGCTGAGCATACGCTCACAAGTCTCCCCCAGTTTGCTTGCCCTCTGTACTATGCTGAGCATATGCTCACAAGTCTCCCCCAGTTTGCTTGCCCTTTGTACTATGCTGAGCATACGCTCACAAGTCTCCCCCAGTTTGCTTGCCCTCTGTACTATGCTGAGCATACGCTCACAAGTCTCCCCCAGTTTGCTTGCCCTCTGTACTATGCTGAGCATACGCTCACAAGTCTCCCCCAGTTTGCTTGCCCTCTGTACTATGCTGAGCATACGCTCACAAGTCTCCCCCAGTTTGCTTGCCCTCTGTACTATGCTGAGCATATGCTCACAGGTCTCCTCCAGTTTGCTTGCCCTCTGTACTATGCTGAGCATACGCTCACAAGTCTTCCCCAGTTTGCTTGCCCTCTGTACTATGCTGAGCATATGCTCACAAGTCTCCCCCAGTTTCTTGCCCTCTGTACTATGCTGAGCATATGCTCACAAGTCTCCCCCAGTTTGCTTGCCCTTTGTACTATGCTGAGCATACGCTCACAAGTCTCCCCCAGTTTGCTTGCCCTCTGTACTATGCTGAGCATACGCTCACAAGTCTCCCCCAGTTTGCTTGCCCTCTGTACTATGCTGAGCATATGCTCACAGGTCTCCTCCAGTTTGCTTGTCCTCTGTACTATGCTGAGCATACGCTCACAAGTCTCCCCAAGTTTGCTTGCCCTCTGTACTATGCTGAGCATATGCTCACAAGTCTCCCCCAGTTTGCTTGCCCTCTGTACTATGCTGAGCATATGCTCACAAGTCTCCCCCAGTTTGCTTGCCCTCTGTACTATGCTGAGCATACGCTCACAAGTCTCCCCCAGTTTGCTTGCCCTCTGTACCATGCTGAGCATACGCTCACAAGTCTCTCCCAGTTTACTTGCCCTCTGTACTATGCTGAGCATACGCTCACAAGTCTCTCCCAGTTTGCTTGCCCTCTGTACTATGCTGAGCATATGCTCACAGGTCTCCTCCAGTTTGCTTGCCCTCTGTACTATGCTGAGCATACGCTCACAAGTCTCCCCAAGTTTGCTTGCCCTCTGTACTATGCTGAGCATGCGCTCACAAGTCTCCCCCAGTTTGCTTGCCCTCTGTACTATGCTGAGCATATGCTCACAAGTCTCCCCCAGTTTGCTTGCCCTCTGTACTATGCTGAGCATACGCTCACAAGTCTCCCCCAGTTTGCTTGCCCTCTGTACTATGCTGAGCATACGCTCACAAGTCTCTCCCAGTTTACTTGCCCTCTGTACTATGCTGAGCATACGCTCACAAGTCTCTCCCAGTTTGCTTGCCCTCTGTACTATGCTGAGCATACGCTCACAAGTCTCCCCCAGTTTGCTTGCCCTCTGTACTATGCTGAGCATACGCTCACAAGTCTCTCCCAGTTTGCTTGCCCTCTGTACTATGCTGAGCATACGCTCACAAGTCTCTCCCATTTTACTTGCCCTCTGTACTATGCTGAGCATATGCTCACAGGTCTCCTCCAGTTTGCTTGCCCTCTGTACTATGCTGAGCATATGCTCACAAGTCTCTACCAGTTTGTTTGCCCTCTGTACTATGCTGAGCATACGCTCACAAGTCTCCCCCAGTTTGCTTACCCTCTGTACTATGCTGAGCATATGCTCACAAGTCTCCCCCAGCTTGCTTGCCCTCTGTACTATGCTAAGCATACGCTCACAAGTCTCCCCCAGTTTGCTTGCCCTCTGTATTATGCTGAGCATTCGCTCACAAGTCTCCCCCAGTTTGCTTGCCCTCTGTACTATGCTGAGCATACGCTCACAAGTCTCCCCCAGTTTGCTTGCCCTCTGTACTATGCTGAGCATATGCTCACAGGTCTCCTCCAGTTTGCTTGCCCTCTGTACTATGCTGAGCATATGCTCACAAGTCTCCCCCAGTTTGCTTGCCCTCTGTACTATGCTGAGCATACGCTCACAAGTCTCCCCCAGTTTGCTTGCCCTCTGTACTACGGTGAGCATACGCTCACAAGTCTCTCCCATTTTACTTGCCCTCTGTACTATGCTGAGCATATGCTCACAGGTCTCCTCCAGTTTGCTTGCCCTCTGTACTATGCTGAGCATACGCTCACAAGTCTCCCCAAGTTTGCTTGCCCTCTGTACTATGCTGAGCATACGCTCACAAGTCTCCCCCAGTTTGCTTGCCCTCTGTACTATGCTGAGCATATGCTCACAAGTCTCCCCCAGTTTGCTTGCCCTCTGTACTATGCTGAGCATACGCTCACAAGTCTCCCCCAGTTTGCTTGCCCTCTGTACTATGCTGAGCATACGCTCACAAGTCTCTCCCAGTTTACTTGCCCTCTGTACTATGCTGAGCATACGCTCACAAGTCTCTCCCAGTTTGCTTGCCCTCTGTACTATGCTAAGGATACGCTAACAAGTTTCCCCCAGTTTGCTTGCCCTCTGTACTATGCTGAGCATACGCTCACAAGTCTCCCCCAGTTTGCTTGCCCTCTGTACTATGCTAAGCATACGCTCACAAGTCTCCCCCAGTTTGCTTACCCTCTGTACTATGCTGAGCATATGCTCACAAGTCTCCCCCAGTTTGCTTGCCCTCTGTACTATGCTAAGCATACGCTCACAAGTCTCCCCCAGTTTGCTTGCCCTCTGTACTATGCTGAGCATATGCTCACAGGTCTCCTCCAGTTTGCTTGCCCTCTGTACTATGCTGAGCATACGCTCACAGGTCTCCTCCAGTTTGCTTGCCCTCTGTACTATACTGAGCATACGCTCACAAGTCTCTCCCATTTTACTTGCCCTCTGTACTATGCTGAGCATTCGCTCACAAGTCTCCCCCAGTTTGCTTGCCCTCTGTACTATGCTGAGCATATGCTCACAAGTCTCCCCCAGTTTGCTTGCCCTCTGTACTATGCTGAGCATATGCTCACAAGTCTCCCCCAGTTTGCTTGCTCTCTGTACTATGCTGAGCATACGCTCACAAGTCTCTCCCAGTTTACTTGCCCTCTGTACTATGCTGAGCATACGCTCACAAGTCTCCCCCAGTTTGCTTGCCCTCTGTACTATGCTGAGCATATGCTCACAAGTCTCCCCCAGTTTGCTTGCTCTCTGTACTATGCTGAGCATATGCTCACAAGTCTCCCCCAGTTTGCTTGCCCTCTGTACTATGCTGAGCATACGCTTACAAGTCTCCCAAAGTTTGCTTGCCCTCTGTACTATGCTGAGCATATGCTGGGGATGTTTTACTGTATGAGGTCTCCGGATTTATCACACTGACGAACAATTTGCAATGACGACAAGCTACAATAAATATTTTCTGCCCTGCCAAATTTATATGGCCAAGGATGGGCTGTGGTTAGAGTGGTTTGTCAGCTGTCAAAAATTATACAATCGTGGGTATTACACACTTTCTATGGGCACCATATTAGGATAAAGACTGCAATGGAAATTAAGTGAGCAGGATAATTAGATAGAAAAATATTCACAGTATTAAAAGTAAAGACTCAACAATAACTGCTTCCCTGTCACTGTTAATGTACTTTGCGTTAGTAGACTCACTGTGACAAATTCGGTTATCTTCATCAAGCTTGTAGTTGTGGACACACCAAGCAGCTCAGAGTTTTGTGGCTTAGGCGAGCAGCCCACTCGTATAGTAAATACTCAGCACTTTTCTTGCTGCTACCAAATAAGTTTTCCTCCTGCTCTCTCCCTCGAGGATCGCTTAAGAGGTCTTGTTTTAATTAATCAAGGCATTCACAAAAATTAAAGTAGTTACATTAGAGTTTACAAGAAACCCGATTGGCAGATTTGCATTTCAACCCTGGATGCAATTGCATGTTTTGTTGTTTGTTTGCCATTTTTATATTTCAGCTTTGCGGTATGCGTTCTTATAATCTGTTAATATTTCTTGGATGCAAAGTTACCGTTACCATTACTTCTGTTTCTTTCAAGCTGAATTCTTGTGGCATTGAGTCACTAGGGATGGAGAAATGCATTGCTTCTTTGCTAATGATGCCTTGCTGCCTGATGGATGTTCCATAAAGTGATTCCCTGGGCGCTGCTCTGTTGCTGAGCATGTAATTGCCCATATGACATAGGCCTGAAGTTCTATTTACACACTTGAGTTTTGCTATCCAAAACCAGTGTCTTTTAACCTCAAACATGGTCATACATTTTATTTTAAGTTGGGGTACTGATTCTGAGACCCAACTATGCTCAAGATCAGGGCTGTGGAGTCCAAGTACTTCAACTTCAACTCAGATTCCAACTCCTCGGTTAACTTTTATTTTAATGTAGAAATGTGTTCTCCATGTTGATTGAAAGAATGCTACATAGTAGGCATTTCATCACTGCCCAGGCTCAGCACTTGTAAAGTCATAGGAAGATGGTGTGTGCTGTTGGTAACAAGCCAAAGGACTCCTGGCTCAGAAGCTGACACATTACGCTATTGTCATATGTAGAAAGGAGGTCGTCACTTGCAATAATGTCAGCATAAAAGTAGCTTTATTTGTCTTGGCTAACGCAACAAGCATAGAGTACATCCGTACAAATTATCCTACCCGATACCTGGATGGCTGTGGGGTGTGGTGGGAGCGATGGGGGCCACCTTACGACCGTTTCGCTCTCCTGAGCGTCTTCAGAGGCAATTCGCATTGCCTCTGAAGATGTTTAGGAGAGCGAAACTGTCATAAGACGGCCCCCATCGCTCCAACCTCACCCCACAGCCATCCAGGTATCGTGTAGGATAATTTGTACGGATGCACTCTATGCTTGTTGCATTAGCCAAGACAAATAAAGCTACTTTTATGCTGATATTATTGCAAGTGCCGACCTCCTTTCTACATATGCCATATTGAACTTGTTTCCAGGGTCTGAGCACACAATTACACAGCCTATACCCAACACCTCCCTCTAAGCATCTTAGTACTTATGATACACACATGAACGGAGATCTGCAGTGCCGGTTCTTTGCCTCTACTCTATTTACATTACGCTATTGGCCACCGAAAAGGGATGCGGATACTGCTAAAGTGTGGGTCTAAAATCTACAGCACAAGCAGTAGAGTGTTGTACCATGTTAGCCATCAGTAAAAGCAAGGAGTTTTGAATCGGGATGATACCATTTATTGGCTAACTTAGAGATTGATAAACAGTAAGCTTTTGGCTTATGAAAAGCCTTTGTCGGACTTGGTTCCTGACAACTGGTGTTTTTCAGTTTTTGTCAGGAACCAAGTCCGATAAAGGCTTTTAATAACCCGAAAGCATAATGTTTATTCATCTCTAACTTAGCCAATAAATGGTATCGTCCTGATTCAAAACTCCTTGCTTAAACTCTACAGCTAAACCTATATCTTCTTTTTTTTTTTATTTTTTTTTATTTTATCTTAACTACGTGATGTGGAGCCTGGTGCAAAGTAATCTTTCATCTGAGATATAAGGAATATCACTTTAAAGAGAACCCGAGGTGGGTTTGAAGAATGTTATCTGCATACAGAGGCTGGATCTGCCTATACAGCCCAGCCTCTGTTGCTATCCCAAACCCCCCTAAGGTCCCCCTGCACTCTGCAATCCCTCATAAATCACAGCCACGCTGCTGACAAACAGCTTGTCAGAGCTGGCTGTGTTTATCTCTATAGTGTCAGTCTGCTGCTCTCCCCGCCTCCTGCAGAACTCCAGTCCCCGCCTGCATCCCTTCCCTCCCTGCTGATTGGAGGGAAGGGGCGGGGGCTGGGACCGGAGCTATGCAGGAGGCGGGGGAGCAGCTGAGACTGACACTACAGATGTAAACACAGCCTCACAGCATGGCTGTGATTTATGAGGGATTGCAGAGTGCAGGGGGACCTTAGTGGGGTTTGGGATAGCAACAGAGGATGGGCTGTATAGGCAGATCCAGCCTCTGTATGCAGATAACATTCTTTAAACACACCTCGGGTTCTCTTTAACAGTACGGGTGGCAATGTGAAATAAAGTTTATTTGGTCTTTCCGCATTCTCCCTTCAGTCCTTGAGGAAACTTCAGCGCTGTTTACTTATTTAGGTTCAAGAGGAAATACTTTGTTCTCGAATGTCCCAAAGGAAAACTCTTCCTGAGCGTCACACATAGCCTGTAGTGTCAGTGTTCTCTAGCGGTGCCCTTGCCATTGCTGTCATAATGAGAGATGCACACATTTTCCAGACACCTCCCAACTAACAAAAATGTCTGTAGTCTTAAAGGGTAACTGCACTTTAAGAAAAGTGACAAAAAAAATGTTCTTAAGATGACCATATGTAGAGCAATATTTTTAATCTGTATTTGCCATATTGAATTGTTTTATTCAAATCTAGCAAATGTGAATCATGGTGGAAATTGTCTATCAAAGGACAATAGCAGGTTTTATTCTAGACTAGGGGTGTCAAACACAAACACAAATACAAAGTGGGCCGACATTGAACACTGGAACCTAGTCGTGGGCCAACCTCAGTGTCTTCTGACTACCTTACTCCCTTATTAAGTTCCCTGGTGTCTAATGGCCCTCCTCCAGCCGCTAGACAGTCCCTTGGTATCTAACCCTCTTACCGGTAACCCCAAGCTGAGCTCGGGGTAAGCCGCCGCAGAGGATATCTCAGCCCCTGGTGGGGCGATTTGCCTCATTCAAAGTGCTAGCTGCGCGTCCAGCTTGATCGCGATCGTCCGCACTCAGCAACGGAAGAGGGCCCCCCGCCAGAGCCCTGCGCTGGCCGGACCAATGAGTTCCAGGCAGCGCTATGGGCTGGAACGGAGGCGTCTGACGTCAAGACGTCGGTTGACGTCCATGACATCATTCCGATCATCGCCATGGCGACAGGGAAAGCCAAACAGGAGAACGCGTTATATACGCATTCTCCTGTTTGCTATTGATGCCGGTGACGATCGCACTAGAGGGACACGTGCCCTCTAGTGTTGTTTCATGTAGCTACCACTCGGGTAGCTTAAGGCCCGGTTCACATTAGCGGTGGCCGTCCGGCATTGCCGTGCCGGAGCCGGACCGCTTGCAGAACGGACGGAACGGACGCACGGCAATAGCAATGAAAGCCTATGCGTCCGTTCACATGCGTCCGTTCTGCCGGACCGGAGTCGGATCCGGATCGGATCCGGACTCCGGCGTCCGTTCCAACATGCGCTATTTTTTGGTCCGGCTCCTCCGGCAGCCGTATCCGGAGCGGAGCCGGACTGCACCATCCGGCCAATACAAAGCAATGAGAGCCGGAGAGCGCACAACACACTGGCTACAAAAACCGGACGTTCTACCCCACTTCCTATTCCTATGCATTTTGGATGGGGACCACATGGGCCAAGCGTTCAAAGAGTGGGGCAGCAGCGATTTCATGCTGGAGCTCGTTTTGGCAGCAACATGTCTGATGTCTGATAACGAGGAGGCGAACAACAGGAAGGAGAGAATTCCCAGGTTTACGAGTAAAAAATGCCTGGATCCATGGTCCCAACTGCAGTCTCTGTATCCACGGATGTTCTCCACACGTCCACCTGTCTCCAGCAATGACCCCAGACCCTTCTGCTGACCTCCCAGACCCCAGGTATTTACAGGATGGTATCTCCTTAAGAAACCGGATCCGGACCGCAACCGTGTTCACACCGCACGGAAACCGGATGCAAACGGACCGGATCCGGACCGGATCCGGATAGGAACCGTACGGATCAGGTCCGGTCCGGCTCCGGTGCGGTCCGGACATCCGGTGCGGTTTTGACAAAACCGCAAGTGTGAACGGGGCCTTACATGAAACAAAAACAAAATTTTAAAAAAAAATATATTTCTGCCTATTTGGCAGAATGAAAGAACCGCCAGGAAGCCTAGTGGTCCTCCCTCCCCTAAGCAGTTCCCTGGTGTTGAGGTCACCACCCTGCCCTATACAGTTCCCTAGTGTTTAGTGTTTTCCCCCTACCTCCACCTTATCGCATCCCTGGTGATATAGAGTGGGCCAAACATAATACAAAGTGGGGAAACCACTTGGGGGCTAAATTTAATGGCTCTGAGAGCCAGATTTGGCTCGTAGGCCGGAGTTTGACATGCATGTTCTAGACTGAGCAAATTACTGATTATCCTCTATAATAACGCCCCTGTGTTACGCTGTCCCTGTGTAGCTGGGTCCATGATTTTTGCTACTGCGCATGTGCGCAGCACGGACTCGGACAGCTGTTGGGACTGGAGGACGGGGCCAGTGATCCGGGCGGACGGGTGTGCACATAAGTGGTGGGTGCGGGCGTGAGGTTAAAAAAAAAACAGACCTAGAGTCCGTTTTTAAACGGTCTTGGGTCTACTAGTTTATAATATAATTACATAATACGGTCTGATCGAAATCCTTTAAACTGCTCAGTGAAGATTCCTTTTTGGAGCATTGTTCCCTAGTCCTGTCCTCCTATACCTTCTAGAGCAGGTGTGATGTGGATCACGTGGGCATCCATGGAATAGTTTGTGTCTTTGCAATGAGAATAATCTGTTTGGATTTCTGTAAAGTATGTACTGTTGGTGGGACTTGAGGTCAGGTTTGGGAAAAATGTTTCAGCTGGATAATTTTTTTGTGTCCTAGAGCCTATGTTGTCCGCATGTGGTAGGTGTATCCCAGGGGGTGCTACTGGTTGGCTCAGGGAGTACATGGGCATGATAAGTGAATTACATACAATACAATTCATTTTGTTGTTTTGAAAATGATATATAAATACAGTTTACATTATTAAAAGGAAGGAGGAATGCTTGGAAATAATTTATTTACAGCAAGTGTACAGTTATAGTATTTGTGTTAAGGGGTACTTGAGATAATCTTATCTATGCCAAGGGTACTTGAAAAGCAGAGGCTTTCATAAGTGGTACATACCAGCATCATTTTCAGAAACCCAGTTCTGGAAGCTTTTTTTTGCTGCCACTGCTATCGTGTATTTGTATAGCACTGGCATCTTCCATAGCACTTTACGTCTATAGTCATGCCACCAACTGTCCCTCAGATTAACAATTAACAATCTAATCCCTGGCATACATCATGCAAATATAGAAGACTGAACTACAGAAAGCATGTGGACTCCTGCCCACACATGCCTCTAGCCACCATTTAAAGGTAACCTGAAGCGAGGAAAATTATTTACAATAAACACATGACTTAGCTGCAAATGAATATTACATACTTAAAGGGATACTGTAGGGGGGTCGGGGGAAAATGAGTTGAACTTACCCGGGGCTTCTAACGGTCCCCCGCAGACATCCTTTGTTGGCGCAGCCACTCACCGATGCTCCGGCCCCGCCTCCGGTTCACTTCTGGAATTTCAGACTTTAAAGTCTGAAAACCACTGCGCCTGCATGGCCTTGTCCTCGATCCCGCTGATGTCATCAGGAGCGCACAGCGCAGGCCGAGTATGGTCTGTGTCTGCGCAGTACACTCCTGGTGACATCAGCGGGAGCGAGGACATGGCAACGCAGGCGCAGTGGTTTTCTGACTTTAAAGTCAGAAATTCCAGAAGTGAACTGGAGGCGGGGCCGGAGCATCGGTGAGTGGCTGCGCCAACACAGGATGTCTGCAGGGGGACCATTTGAAGCCCCGGGTAAGTTCAGCTCATTTTCCCCCGACCCCCCTACAGTATCCCTTTAACTCACCGTCAGTTCCTCTCAGAAGCTCACCATTTTCTTCTTACAGTGATCCCTTCCGGTTCTGACAATATTTTGTCAGAACTGAAATATATCAGTTGCTGTCAGTTATATATCAGCAGCTGTCAGTTGCAACTGAATGTGCAAGGTAATGTCCATGTTTCTCTGTGGCTCAAGTTGGTGACAGGGAGCATTAGACACAGTTCCAACTGTCCTGTGTCCTGAGCACCTCTCCCAGTTGCTAGGCAACATGAATAACAACATAGGAAATCCCATCATGCTCTGCACAGCATCAGGGGAAAATAAACCTGGGCTTTTTTTCTTCGATGGGTGGAGCTTAGGTAAAAATGCAGCTAAAAATGATGCTTTGGTAAGAAAAACAAAGTTCTGATGCTGTGAAACTGTTAAACACCACGCCTTTTCAGTTCTGCTAAATAGATTTTTAGTCCCGGAGGTTCACTTTAAGCAGTGCATAAACAGATGGGACCAATATCTTTTCTAGCAATAGAGTGTATGTGTTTGAGGAGATGTAAACAAATAAGAGAATGTTTTTAGTCTTTGCTATTCTATTAGGCCCTCAATGACTTCCAATGCCGATGTGTACTTGTTTTGCTTATTTCAGTATGTGTCTCTGTATACTCATATGCACAGATGGTTTTCCTGCCAACTCCGTTGATTTTTTCACGGTTTATGCAAAAAAAAATGTGGTACTTCTGCAAACATCCAGTTAAAATCACTTTTTTTCCCCATTTTTCTTTCTGGTTTCTCATGCCTGTTGAAAGAAATACTTTTTTTAGACATTTGGATGGATTCCATTTTATAAACAACTGTTGCCCCCTAACTATAAGGCCCAAGAATACTGTATTTTAAGATGATAGTTGAGCTGCCCTGCACACTTCTGATATTGGGGCAAATGGGATCCAGCTGCAGAACGCTCTTTCTTTGAATAGGTTAACTCTTTATTGGCTGTGAGTATGGAATCATTCATATAGCAGAGGGAGAGAGAGAGGTCCTAGTGGTAGGTTGCTAAAATGCAACTGAAAGTGTACCTGAAGGGGAAAAAAAGGTGCCCCTAGGAGGTACTTGCCTTTGGGAGGGGAAAGCCTCTGTATCTTGCCATGCGTTTTTCCTGCAATGTTTCACTTTTCAGTATACATGAAAAGGTCCCTAGGTGATGAATGTATTTGTTATGGCCACATCCAGAAGTATAGCCAGTTCCCACATTGTCCGGCCAATGTGGGAAGTGGCCAAGAGATGTGACCAAGGTCAGATGTAAGAGAATACATCGTACTTGGTGAGGTGACAAAGTGTTTTCTTTTGAATGTGTAATATGCAGGCCTAAGCCTAACACTGACCTTCACCTCTTTAGTGACTAACCCTAATCTCCACTCTCCTGTGCCTACCACCAACCTCCCCTCTTATTTGCCTACCACCAGCCTTCCCCCTCCTTTGCCTAACCCTAAGGGCCTGTTCAGACTATGTGCGTTCCTAGACGTTTTCAGGGAACGTGTCTGGGTACCAAAAACGCATAGAAACGACTCCTAATGCTTTTGAATGGGCTAGTTCACATATATGCGTATGAGACGCATACGTTTCTCATCCGCATTGCTGCACGCAGTTCTGTGCGTCACGCATAGAAACGGACGCAATGAAAGTCTATGGACGCGTATCAAAAACGCGTACTATTGCGTTTTTAGCGTCCGTTTCCCTCTGCGGTTCCCATAATTCTTTTTTTTTCCTCTGGGTCACGTGTGTGTGCAAAACGCAATAGAATACGCATTAGAACGCAAGAAAAACGCATGCGTTTTTCAACTTGCGTTTCTTTGATTTTAAACGCATTCTTCATATGCAGATAGTCTGAACAGGCCCTAACTTTCCCACCTCTCCAAATTCTGTGATGTTCAAGAACGTGACAATACACCAAGCAAACAGTGGAATAGCAGGAAAGCCATTTTGCATATTGGCCGGCCAATGTTGGACTCTGGACAGTGATTTTACAAGTAAATTGAATATTTTCAGAAACGTGTGCTTTTGATCCAGTCCAATCCCTCCTTCAATATGTGCCTCAAAACAAGCCAGAAAACAAAAGAAAAATAGTGTAACAATGTTTCAACAGTTTATATCACACCACCTTGCACCAATATGTCCCAAGAAAATTAGCAAATGGAGTCCATTGATGACCACTGTCACCAGCAGACCCCCTGGTATCACAGCCTCTCACCCTCTGGTATTGCTTTCCAAATCACAGACAGCCCACAAGCATGCTATACCTGTGTTCTTACACTCCTCCTCCACATATAACGATGGCCTCTCACCCTCTGCTCTGCTGTCCAGATTATAAGACGTTTCCAACGTTCACATCCACCTCTACAATCCTTCCTTAGGAGGATTTCATATCAAACGGAAGAGCTTGTCATTGTATAAAAATGTTATTCAAAAGCCATAAAAAGTAGTGCCCTCACATTGAAATCACCAAGTACAAGCATTTAAATACAAGCGGGCTTCTAGTATCCCGAGGCTCCATCCATGGTGTTTCATACAAGCATACCACATTGAAGGACATATTGGACTGGATCCAAATCACACGTGTGGGCACAAGCTCCAATATTGGAGTTCCACCTACTTATTATCCTAAGGGGAGCTAGGAACTGTGAGTGGGTGAAAAAAAAAAAAAAAAAAAAGCTGAGCTGCAGTCCGATCTGATCTAGGAAATGGGAATGGACCCCTGAAAGCAGAGAGCACACCTACCTACTGATAACAGGAGTTGAGGAAGGAGTGACAAGAGCTGCAGAGGGCTAGCCAGCAATAGCCCTACCTTCTCATTCTTGACTTGAAATAAGTAGACTCGTTTGTTTCACACCAATGTGCAGATTTTTATAAGAACTGCTGAAACCTGTGTGTTTCATGTGTGTGTATGTATAGCCGGTGAGAGAGCAGCTGCTCACACTATGCCAATTCTCTCCTAGCCGTCATGCGTTCTGGACCTGGGGGCATGCATGCTGTGCTGTGTAACCTAACAGGCTCAGCACCATGTAATCTGCTCATTGCTACAACCAGCTGATTAGCTTAAATAAACACAGGGTACATAAACACAGGGTACATTTACACAATGAGAAGCTACATTTTCCTTCTGCACAGAAGGTGTCTCCCCTCTTTTCATTCCACACAACCTTCAATTATAATGAGGTGCTAATGTCACTTTAAATCTTGGGTCTTGGCTGTGTGCCCAGGGCAGTGCTGTAAGTACAGACAGAGAATGTTGTGATTAGGGTGCTATGTGGCTGTTGGGACAGATAATCATCTCCAATATCCCCCCAGAAGAAAATTGTTTTGTTTTTTAGTTTCAGTTCCAGAGCCCTATTTATTTATTTTTTAAATTAGAATTGTCAAAGTTTTTTTTCATATTTTCTTCTAAAGCCAGTGTTCTCCACAGAAGTTTTTTTTTTTTCCAGCCGGGTGGCGTGATATAGTAGCTGGGTGGGGGCGAGATGAGAGTATGCAGGGCCAGAGCTTTCTATGTGCAACTGTGCTTGCAGAATAAGAGGAGGTGAGCCGATGACAGCCGGGTGCTCACCAAAACTAGCAGGGGAGAGCACCCGGCTAAAAGAGCCTGGGGAGAACACCGCAAAAGCTTTCTGTAGAAATTGGCTGCTGTTAAGTAGATGGGATTTACCACACTCACCTGGGTTCATATCTGATAATATTCAGAACCGCTGAGAACTTTAGTGTTTTCCTTTTGGTACATACACACATCAGATTTTTCCAAACCACTGGTTGTTTGGACGTCAAATCGGGCGTGTGTACAAACGGTCATTCAGTTGATAAGCCTGGATTTGACGGATCCGCCAAGCCCAGCGTTATCAGCTGATTTGACGTCCAAGCGACCGGTTGTTTGGAAAAATCCGACGTGTGTACGCACCTTTTGAAATGTAATTTAGCCAGGTGGGGTAAAGCTTAAGCTGTGGCCAATAGGTGGTGATGGTGCTGTATCTAACATGATGTTCCAGAGCTCCAGCACCCTAATTTGTGTGATGAATGTTTGCTGATTTCCCATACTGCACTACAGCTTTCTAGTGCTCCTCCAGGTATGTCCCACCTCTCCAGTGTTCCTATATTGTAACTCGGTTTCAGCGCCTTCAAATGTCTAATGTAAAGTACACACAAACAATTTCTGTCACCCAACAGGGATCAGGCCTCTTGCCACAGTTCAAGGCCTGATGCTGCACAGATGCATTGCTAGCCTCTAGGCTAGCAATGTGTTCTGCTGCTATAGAGGGTAGGGGGGTGAAGGGGACAGCAGGTGGTGCACAACAAAGGGGGAGGAGTAAGGAATGAGATCAATGGTATTGGGCATTGTTCAGCTGAGGTTCTCCGGCATGGCAATGTAGCTGGGAGTGATGGGGGGGGGGGGGGGGATGGAGTGCGGAAACGATCAGGTGCAAGATCGGACAATCTAAATGGCTCAGAATCTTACCGTGTATTCCCAGCATTATAGTTAGTTTTTCATCTTGGATCCACTTTAAAGAAGTGCCATCCAGGTATCCATCCAGATGCTTGAAGAACCCTGGATGGTAACATGTTCACTAATTATCATACAGGTGGGGGATGACCGGTTTCAATTTCACAATGGGTATTTCTGTATTCCGTGAAAAAAGGACTATGATCTGGCCCATAGAAAAGCGTTAGTGTGTTCCAGGGATGACCAAGTTGTTTTGTGAGACAAGCCATGGCAAAGATGATTACCGGTAACTTGCCTATATCACCACCTCTTGTTGTCACTGTGCCACCTACTGCTTTATATCTTGCTGACACTTCCACCTTCAGAGCTGAGAGTTCTACAGTGAAGGAAGTGTCAGGAAAATGGAGAGCAGCATACAGCACAGCAGTGTAACAGTAACCATATAGGTAAGTTAACCCTCACACCAGGGCTGTGGAGTCGGTCCAAAAATCCACCGACTCCGACTCCTCAGTTTAGGATTCCACCGACTCCGACTCCTCGACTCCGACTCCTCTAATTTGCATATTACAATTTTGTTGATTAAAAGTATGTAACGTGAAATTTGTCTCTTAACTGCCAACGCTTAGGAATTTTACAAGACAACTGAAGTGAGAAGGATATGGAGACTGCCATATTTATTCCCTTTAGACTAAAACTAGTCCTTGGTAAGAGTACTTGTAAAAGGTACAAACCGAAACAAAGAACATCTATCAGGCCCCTAGGCAATGTAAGTGTGGGTACATGTAAGAATGATGTGCAGGTACTCTGCAGGGGAATGAGGAGATTGTAAACAGACAACACCTCTGTGTTCAATGTGCACAGCATTCTCAGTGGATTCCCTGCAGCTCTGTGGGGAGTGCAAATGTAGAGTATAGTACTACTGTGTAACAAAGTAAACCTGAGACAGATGAAATTAAAGTTTTATACATACCTGGGGCTTCCTCCAGCCTCCTTCAGGATAATCATTCCTTCGTTGTCCTCCTCCACCACCTGGATCTTCTGCTATGAGTCCAGGTACTTGAGCCAGTCTGGTGTAGTGCGCATGCACACACTCCGCCGCCAGGAGCATACTACACCTGTGCAGCACTATTGCGCAGGTGCAGAATGTTCCTGGCGGTGGGAGCGGCATGCGGCCGGACAGCGCTGACTGGCTGAATTACCAGGACTCATAGCAGAAGATTCGGGTGGTGGAGGACAGCGAGGGACTGATTAGCCTGAAGGGGGCTGGAGGAAGCCCCAGGCATGTATAAAACTTTACTTTTCATCCGTCTCAGTTACCCTTTAATTTGTAGTCACCAAACCAAATTTTAACAACATATCAAATTATTTGATTTCATCAGCAAAGGGAGTGCATACATTTGCATAAATCTGCATCAATGCAGAATTATTTCCATCTCGTTGACCATCTCTATTAGTGACACAGCTACACATCAGGCTTTATTCTTACAGCATAGATGTTATTTAGTATATATAAGAGATTCCTGTGTACACATCATATATACAGTCACAATCAGATGTGTATATTTGACCTTAAAAATACGGGGACTGCTTTATTGAAGCAGCACAAGTAACTAATTTTGATTGGTTTATTTCATTTTTGTGGACTAAGCACAGCTATTACTGTATATATACTGTATATATACATTATTTTTAATGACTTATCTGAGAAATAGAACATTTTATCATATTTTCTATCTTAATTACAGTTACAAATTCATTAGGAGTCTGAGTCGGAGTCGGTGCATTTTTTCCCGACTCCGACTCCAGGCACCCAAAATTTCCCGACTCCACGACTCCGACTCCACGACTCCGACTCCACAGCCCTGCCTCACACTATGCTAAACTCAGTGGAGGTGCAAGGCCAGGGTCGTCGGTGCAAGAATCTAGTGCAGTAATGGCTATCCTTGGCACTCCAGCTGTGGTGGAACTACAAGTCCCATGAGGCATTGCAATACTCTGACTGCTCTAAGCATAACTCGGGGAGGCAGAGGCATGATGGTATTTGTAGTTTTGTCACAGCTGGAGTGCCAAGGTTAGCCATCACTTATCTAGCATGTGTACAGCTGCTTCAGTGATTCACCAAAAGATCCAGAGATGTTTGCCTCGTTTATTTATTGCCTTCCTTACCCTGCCTGCCTGAAGCTGCTCTATTGTGCTGTTCCACCATCTTCACCAGTCCATAGATAGAGTGCTCCCCTAGGTTAGAGCCCTAGCTACGCATATGTACAGCATTTGGCCCTGAACTGATGCTTGATGGATCGATTCTTGATCCCTCCTGGCAACACTTACCTTGCACTAGGTTCACAGTCTGCAAAGTCTATTGTAACACACCCTAATGGTGGGCTGGTTGAAGGAGCTCGTGAACTTCCTTAGCAAAGAGGAATAATATCTGTCCCACCTAGAACTGTTGACAAGTGGTCATCTGCTGCAATCTCACACACAAGACTGTAGCCTGATCTGATGCAAAATGGCAAGTTTTGGATGATCATCGTCTTCCCTCTAAAGCTAAGTACACACTGACCAACCGTTCAGCCTGATTATCATCTGACTTTAGTCTGTTGGATGATAATCAGGCATGTGTACGCGTGCAAACAACTTGATGAGCAACTGATAACAGGTGGTTTGCCCAATCCAACTGTTGGATCTATGTTGGTTTGACATCATGCAGTTGGTGTGTGTGTACAAGTTGTTTGAAAGACTTGTACTTGTTTTGACTGTGTAGTCCTCTTGCATGTGCAGTATGTTAATTGAGTTGGCTGTTTAGCCGTCTAGGCATGTGTACGTACAGGTCATGTGGTTTGTCAGGTTGGGCATGTGGTTTGTCAGGTTGGGCATGTGGTTTGTCAGGTTGGGCATGTGGTTTGTCAGGTTGGGCATGTGGTTTATCAGGTTGGTCATGTGGTTTGTCAGGTTGGGCGTGTGGTTTGTCAGGTTGGGCGTGTGGTTTGTCAGGTTGGGCGTGTGGTTTGTCAGGTTGGGCGTGTGGTTTGTCAGGTTGAGCGTGTGGTTTGTCAGGTTGAGCATGTGGTGTGGTTTGTCAGGTTGGGCGTGTGGTTTGTCAGGTTGAGCGTGTGGTTTGTCAGGTTGAGCATGTGGTTTGTCAGGTTGGGCATGTGGTTTATCAGGTTGGTCGTGTGGTTTGTCAGGTTGGGCGTGTGGTTTGTCAGGTTGGGCGTGTGGTTTGTCAGGTTGAGCGTGTGGTTTGTCAGGTTGAGCGTGTGGTTTGTCAGGTTGAGCGTGTGGTTTGTCAGGTTGGGCGTGTGGTTTGTCAGGTTGGTCGTGTGGTTTGTCAGGTTGGTCGTGTGGTTTGTCAGGTTGGGCGTGTGTTTTGTCAGGTTGGGCGTGTGTTTTGTCAGGTTGGGCGTGTTGGTTTGTCAGGTTGGTCGTGTGGTTTGTCAGGTTGGTCGTGTGGTTTGTCAGGTTGGTCGTGTGGTTTGTCAGGTTGGTCGTGTGGTTTGTCAGGTTGGGCGTGTGGTTTGTCAGGTTGGGCGTGTGGTTTGTCAGGTTGGGCGTGTGGTTTGTCAGGTTGGGCGTGTGGTTTGTCAGGTTGGGCGTGTTGGTTTGTCAGGTTGGTCGTGTGGTTTGTCAGGTTGGTCGTGTGGTTTGTCAGGTTGGGCGTGTGGTTTGTCAGGTTGGGCGTGTGGTTTGTCAGGTTGGGCGTGTGGTTTGTCAGGTTGGGCGTGTGGTTTGTCAGGTTGGGCGTGTGGTTTGTCAGGTTGGGCGTGTGGTTTGTCAGGTTGGGCGTGTGGTTTGTCAGGTTGGGCATGTGGTTTGTCAGGTTGGGCATGTGGTTTGTCAGGTTGGGCATGTGGTTGTGTGCATGCTGGAAGTGTGTATGAGCCGTTAGGCCCCTTTTACACTTGCCTTGTATGTGCATTGCATTACTCTGTTTTGCCACAGGTAAACGCAATGAAAATGCAAGGCAATTGGGCCTATAACACTTAACACGTTGCATTGTGCTGGGAGTTCCCGATTGGCCGTAACCCACTGCAAAGTCAGCAGCGCATTACCACGGTGCTACAGAGGTGGCAGAATGCATGTAAGTCAGTGGGCGATGCAGAAAATGTAAATATGTGGGCAAAGGGCAGTCTGGGGGGGGGGGGGGGCGCGCCCTCTGGTTACAACGCTATACATATGGCCTTGTTGGTGCACTCTGCTGTAGGGTCATATGAATGTTTTGTGTGATGTGATGGGGGCAGGGCATTGTACCTCAACACATTGGCCAGTTGTACAAACAGCCTATATAGGTATCTTTCATGTATTGTATTGGTGCAGAATTTCCATGCTTGGCTTCTTATTTCAGATCACCAGGCACTTGTCGTGACTAAATTGGTTGCTATTAATTTGATATTACATTTTTAATTACCAACAGTTTATTCAAAAATATTTTTAAAAACACCATTTATTTACAAATAATTTAATCATCACCTTTTTTTCTCTCTGAGGATTTTTGGCATTCTAAAAGCACCCATTAATCACCCAATTTTCGGAACTATCGACCATCCAATCATTGCGATCAGTTGGAAACGATTGTTTGGCCCAACCAACGCAGGGGAAAATGAGCAATCCAATCAGACCGAAAGAATAGTTTTTAAATTCAAATCAATGGAACTATTGATAGATTTAAACAAAAAAATTGTTTGAGTGATCAGATAATTCTGATCGGAAGAGAAATCGTTCAATACAACATCAATGAACCAATTTTTTGCTTTTTGCTTCCTATTATTATTTATTGGATTTATAAAGTGCCAACATATTAGTCACCGCTATCTATCACAAACGACAAAAAAAAAATCCGATCAGAATTTCTGATCGCTCAAACGATTTTTCGCTAGAAATTGGACAGTTAGTGGCCACCATTATGGCGCCCAATCGGATTGATCATATGGCTGGCCGTTTGGGAGATTGTACCGTTAAGGGATAATTTCCGTATAGCGTTCTTTCGGAAACGTGATAGCGGAGACAGCAGACAGTGCATAGACATGTGCTGCGTTTAACCGCTTAATCGCCACGCTTTGCTGCGTTTCGGGGCGATTCAGCCTGCAATTCCATTCAGTATGATGAATTGGATCGCAAGCTCCGCCACCATGAGTGACACACAGCTGCATGTAAATGAGCCCTAATGAGCACCTATAGGAAAATTTTTCCGTATTATACAGGAGCTTCTAATGGCACAGGTCATTCTAGGTCTGTTTGCTGTAAACATTTGAGCTGTTTGTACAATAATGGTATCTAAGTGGGCAGAAGCACCCTAGTTGTGTTTGTGTCTCCCTTTTGTCCACACTTGTATACACAACACTTCCTCTACACAGCTTGTGTTGTCCACTCTCATGTCAACAAGAGGACAATAAACTGTAGACAGCGGAAAAGGTCTGGGTGTATAATCGGCTCTGCTGAGGCTATCGAGGGCTCTCTTATGTTGAATGGAAGGCACAATTTTCCAGCAGAAGTTCTGCACTGAGAGATCTGACATACAAGCTGGCCTCAGTGCCTTCTGCCAGAGGTCAGAGATCAGTATCATGCAGGCTGCTGCAGCAGGTACAGTATAGTCAGTGGGGTCAAGCACATTACGTGTGCAGAGAGGAGACACTGAACAAAAGATGGAGGGGAGGAGGATGCCAGAGGGGGAGGGTGGAGGTAAAGGGAGGAGGGGAGACGAGGAAGAGATTCCTGCATTTTCCTGCCCTGCCTGTAAACCAGCATGCTTAGCCAGAGAAAGGATACAAAGCTTTGCATGACTTCAATGTCTCCCTCACTCAGTGGATATATATTGGTGTGTTCCTCAGAAGAGCTCTTCTTGTGTAACCTCTGTTCTGTGGCAGGGCTTTGTAAGGTAAGCAGCGACACAACTCTCTGTGCTTCTACTTTGTTGGGACAAAAGTCTTTTTGCTGCTATTATAAGACTGCTGCACCGTAATGTGCCTTGTGAGATAATACCCCTCGTGTGATTCCATCTCAGCAATTACATGCACAAAGGTATAATAATAATCCTCTCTGGGCTCGGGCACAGAATTGCAGTAGGTGATAATGAAGGATAATAGCAGTGTCCTGCCCCATAGAATTCACAGGTCATTGGCGTGATGGGAGGTCTGGGCTCTGACTGTCCTAGCAGAAAACCCATCCTTTCATTTGGGGAGGTTTTACAGTAGTATCTGTCTCACATTGGGCTGCTGTTATGCCTTACACAAAGTTTTCAAGGATTGTTTTGCCTTTTGCAGCTTGAAATGAAATCCTTTGTGACAAACCATTATTGTTCGATATGCTGCATGTAGTGAGTGTGTGTAGTGTTACTCGGTTGTCATACAGAAAAGTAATACTTTATTATGGTTTGGTTTCTTTTATATAAGTGTCTGTGCATGCATGTATCCTACACAGTATGTGTGTGCAAATATTTAATGTGTGTGTATATATGTATATTGTAATCATGTGTGTGTGCACCGATATTTATTATAGGTGTGTGTGTGTGTGTGTATATATATATATGTGTATGTATATTGTAATCGAGCATGTGTGCACCTATATTTATTATAGATGTGTGTGTGTGTATATATTTAATAAGTGTGTGTGTATATATTTAATGTGTGTGCGTGTGTGTGTGAATAAAATGTGTGTGCTATATACATGTGTGAAATTGTGGCATTGTATATAATACAGTACAGCACATTAGACGCAGGAGTTTGTAGCAATGAATGCTGGGGGATGCTTTGACGTTGCTGCAGGTTACATTGTAGAGGATTCCTCCACTTTAGCGGCGGATGGTAACAATTGCTGCAGTGCTGTTGGGCGAACTGTCAAGCGTTATGACAAATCTCCCATGTGTGCCTGTGCCTGCCCTCCTTGCAATGAGTGTTTGCAGTTAGTGAACTCCTGTATATATTCAGTGGAGGTCATTATTCAGCTCTGTACATCTGTCAAAGCTGACATGTTAGTGACCCAAGCAGGTGCTGATATGGGTCAGTGATCTTCCTATGCGCATACACGCTGCACATTGTGTCAAATCCTGTCAGGCTTACAAATGCAGTTCATATTTTTCCCCCAGATTTTACACTTTGCAGAAAGAAATAACAATATCCTTATCTGAATAGTGCATGGTGTTCAGAAGTTGTCAGTCACAAAGCATTGAACGCCATGTGGCTGGGCGACATTAGGGCTGCCTGTCCAACTTTTCCTTTACAGGAATCACAATGAACACAATATTTGGTATTTAGCTTTTGTTATTTTCAAGCTTTTACGGGGATGTCTATTCCAAATGGTTCTTGTATCTGTACCTAGTTTTGCAGAATTAGAAAAATCTTAATATTGGTTGTGCTATGGAGCTGCTCATATCAGGACTGCAGTATTTAGCAGGTAGTTCAGGTGCTTCTATATGTCTGACCTGAAGCAGATCTATAAATAAGCGTGTGTGTGTGTGTGTGTGTGTGGGGGGGGGGGGGGGGGGGGTTATGCATAGCCCAGAGAAGCGTGGATGCTACTACACATTGTTCTTGTGACGTGTGCTTGGGAACAGGGGGGAGTGTGCTAGAACTCCACACTGACTGTGCACATGATATGGAAATATTTATGTATCAGGCTTACAGCTTGTGCTTCCCATAATTGCATATTGCTTCAGGGTGTATGTCCAAAGATTTCCATATTTAAGGAGGACCCTACCCGCACGGTCTACAGATTATCTGGTCACCTAACGTTGCCACGTGCAATTTTATACCGTAATACAATTAGATTGGTGATTTCCAGTGATTTCCATGTACAGTGAGGCAGAATTTAAACCAACTAGCTAAACACATGTCAGTAACTGTCAGATTTGCCAACCTCCCTGTTTGGAAATAGACTGGGCAGTAATGAACAATACACCAACTTGTTCCACTCCATCCTGAAAAGATTTCATTTTTAAAGGGAACCTAAACTGAGAGGGATATGGATGTTTCCTTTTAAACAATACCAGTTGCCTGGCAGTCCTGGTGATCTCTTTGCTGCAATAGTGGCTGAATCACACACCTGAAACAAGCATGCAGCTAATCCAGTCTGAGGCCTGGCGCACACCAAAATCCGCTAGCAGATCCACAAAATGCCAGCAGATTTTGAAACGCTTTTTCTTATTTTTCTGTAGCGTTTCAGCTAGCATTTCGCGGTTTTGTGAAGCGTTTTTGGTGTAGTAGATTTCATATATTGTTACAGTAAAGCTGTTACTGAACAGCTTCTGTCACAAAAACGCCTGCAAAACCGCTCTGAACTGCCGTTTTTCAGAGCGGTTTGCGTTTTTCCTATACTTAACATTGAGGCAGAAACGCATTCACAATCAAAAAAATGCCTCACCCCGGGAGTATGCGTTTCTGCAAAACTCCTCCCGCTCTGGTGTGCACCACCCCATTGAGATACATTGACCAAGTGTATCCGCAGCCGCAAGCGGCTGCAAAAATGCCAAAAAACCCGCTCGGTGTGCACCAGCCCTGACTTCAGTCAGAGCACCTGATCTGGATGCTTGTTCAGGGGCTGTGGCTAAAAGTATTAGAGACACCGGATCAGCAGGAGAGTCAGGCAACTGGTATTATTTTAAAAGGAAAAGTCCATGTCTTTCTCAGTTTAGGTTCCCTTTAAAAAACTGGCCAGACCACTTATCCCTGCTGTTATTGCACAGCTATGTGGTCAATACACCCTCTACACTCCTCCCCTACCTACTCAAGGAAAATTTACTGCTGCCTCATCATCCCTTTGGTCAATAAAGTGATTGAAGTGATAAGTTTATTGTTCCCTCATGTGTAGATGTCAATAAATTGCTGAAAGATTTGTTCATACAAAGTATTTTGGATCCGCATGTAAAGCAGCCATTGTACGGCCAGCCTAAAGCTTCTTACATGTCAAGATTATACTCTGGCGAGGCAGCTTATAGCATTCTCCTCTGATGATAATTTAGTGTGTACACAGCAGCCCCTGATCCCTCTCGGCCACTCGGTCAGCGATGTGTCCTAGCAGATCACTTGGCCTGTCTTGTACACCCCTCTTACATCACCCCATGCCGCTCTTCCCCCTGCATAGAATACAGCACGTTGCTTGCTTGCAAGGGAACTACGCATCTGCATAGCCTCGGCCCTGCAAGGATCGGGTCCTAATCCCCATTGGGCGACATTGAGCGTGTGTGTACGGGACTATAAGGTCAATACCCTCAATGTGATTTTTTATTTTCGCAATATTGCGTAACATCGCTTTGTGAAAATACTTGACCACCTGCAGTGATGGTTCATATTAAACGACCCTGATAGATCACCGGATGAGCAATTGTTCAGATCTCCATTGATGCTCATGAAAAATTGCCACTAAAAATTGATAGTTAACACCGCAACGTTAGCTCATTGCTTACGCGATTGCGGAAGATGCACCGGGAAAAACGATTGTCATCTCTTATTACCCGATGCATCTTCACATAGGTACTTTGCTCTATGGCCCATACTCACGGGCTACATTTGTGGCCTGTCGCTAGCACATGTGAGCGTGTGCGCGACAGGCCGGCGACAGCGACATTCCTCCCCCTACCGCCAGAAGCACCATGTTCTGCATATAGGTTGCTGTCACTAGTCCGCATACACACGCGGACTAGCGACAGTTGCGGCGAAGTTGCGGCAGGCGATTGACCGCGGCAATCGCCTGGGGACAGCTGCGACGAGCGACGGTTCGGGGTGCGCGCGCCATACTCACGGGCGACCTGTCACCACAACATTCGCGTGCCACGTGGTGGCGGCGACAATTGTAGCCCGTGAGTATGGGCCATTAGTCTGTTGTCTCTGATTTGCTGGTCTCCTGATTGTGACCAGCAAATCAGAGCTTTAGAAATCTGTCATCTGATCAAGCTGGTCACATGCTTCTCTATAACTTCTAGTACACAGGCGCAAGATGCCCTGACATCCATGGTTCATTACATTTTATCCAACTGAAGGCTATTGTACTTTGCACTGCTGTAGATAAGATCTGCCATTGCTACACCCATTCACCCCTTCCTGTGTATTTCATCGGGTCAGACACTAGGCCATGTTTATCAGCATGTCTGACAAGGGGCTTATGTTAGCTGGAAGTAACTGGCCTGTGTATCAGTTGCTTTTTAGAGTAGCATCTTACATTTATTATTGAGTTGAGTTTTGCATTTTCTTTTTTGAAATCGTTACCATGTATGGACTGAAGTCCTTTGCGTCAGTCCCACTAAAATAATATTATACTGGGCAGTTTAACGGTAGGCAACAACTGGGAGGCCTGTTCTTGTTTGTTTTTTTTCCTCCTTCGCTTTTCGTGTTCTTCCCATATAGTCAATATATTTAAAGAGGAACAGTCACAAAAATCTTAAAATTTACAACACATACAAATAAGAAGTACTTTTCTCCTATAGTAAAGTGAGCCATACGTTAATTTTCTCCTATGTTGCTGTCACTTACACTAGGTAGTAGAAATCTGACATTAACAACAGTCCATCTGTTTGGGCTAGTCCATCTCCTCATGGGGATTCTCAGCATTGCCTTTATTCTTTATAAAGACATTCCCTGAAAATGATTAATACAAAGATGCTGGCCAGCCTCCCTGCTCGCTGCACACTATTTTGGCAGTTGGACAGAGCAACTGCCATTCACTAAGAGCTTTTATAAATAAAGAAAACCCTGAGAACCCCCCCTCATGAGATGGGCTAGTCCAAAATCTGTCGGTAATGTCAGATTTCTACTACCTACTGTAAGTGGCAGCAACAGAGGAGAAACATATTTTTTGGCTCATTTTACTCTGGGAGAAATATACTTCTTATTTGTATGTGTTGTAAATTTTAGGATTTTTGCGTCAGTTCCTCTTTAAAGACACATTAGCAACTTTGTGATTTATGAATTGACTATCCTGTTATTGCCACATGACCATGTTTCAGCTTGAACTACAGCTCCTTAGATCAATTTACATCCAGTAGACAATACTGAGTTCTGTAAATAAGACCTGTACAATAAATGGTGCCTCTTATAGTGTTAGCGTTGGGCAGGACTCACCGGCAAGGGGTGCAGACTGTTTTGGTTTGGATAGTAGTGTGTCATATGTGAGTTTGTATACATTCCTGAGCTGAGTCATTGAAAGCATCTGTTGTAGAATGTTTCTCTGCTGGCAGAGTGGATATAGCCAAACTCCTGAGGACAGATCTAATGACCCATGCAGTTCTAGTGTGGTGACCAATGCTATTGGCATTTTGACTTGTTTCCAGCTGTACCAGACTACAAGCCCCAGCCTGTTGCAAGAACACAACCCCTGTTTGCTGGAGCATCTAGAGACATAAAGCCACACTGAGGCCTGGTGCACACCAAAAACCACTAGCAGATCGGCAAAATGCTAGCAGATTTTAAAACACTTTTTCTTATTTTCCTGTAGCGTTTCAGCTAGCATTTTGCGGTTTTGGGAAGCGTTTTTGGTGTAGTAGATTTCATATATTGTTACAGTAAAGCTGTTACTGAACAGCTTCTGTAACAAAAACGCCTGCAAAATCGCTCTGAAGTGCCGTTTATCAGCGGTTTGCGGTTTTCCTATACTTTACATTAGAGGCAGAAACGCCTCCGCAATCCAAAATCTGCAGCAGCCCGGGAGTATGCGTTTCTGCAAAACGCCTCCCGCTCTGGTGTGCACCAGCCCATTGAAATACATTACCCAAGCGTTTCCACATCCGCAAGCGGATCGAAAAACGCTGCCGAACTGCTCTGGTGTGCACTAGGCCATAGCCAGTGTACAGGACTCTTTAACCTCCTCAGCGGTATGGACGACTATACACGTTCATCACCGCCAGAGGTCGCCGCTCAGGCCCTGCTGGGCCGATTTGAGCGAAATAAAAAGCAGCACACGCAGCCGGCACTTTGCCAGCCGCGTGTGCTGCCTGATCGCCGCCGCTCTGCGGCGATCCGCCGCGAGCAGCGGCGAAAGAGGGTCCCCCCAGCCGCCCGAGCCCTGCGCAGCCGGAACAAAAGTTCCGGCCAGCGCTAAGGGCTGGATCGGAGGCGGCTAACGTCAGGACGTCGGCTGACGTCCATGACGTCACTCCGCTCGTTGCTATGGCGACGATGTAAGCAAAACAAGGAAGGCTGCTCATTGCGGCCTTCCTTGTTTATTCTGGGCGCCGGAGGCGATCGGAAGAACGCCTCCGGAGCGCCCTCTAGTGGGCTTTCATGCAGCCAACTTTTAGTTGGCTGCATGAAACAGTTTTTTTTTTAATTAAAAAAAAACCCTCCCGCAGCCGCCCTGGCGATCTTAATAGACCGCCAGGGAGGTTAAAGGCCTCAATTCACTAAGCTTTATCAAACATTTTATCAAACGTTTGATAATTTACCTCATGGGTAAAATCTAATTTTGAATTCACCAAGATGTTATAGATTTATGGAATGTTTTATCGACAAAACGTTCAATAGATCTATAACACCTTAGTGAAATCAAAATTAGATTTTACCCATGAGGTAAATTATCAAACGTTTGATAAAGTGTTTGATAAAGCTGAGTGAATTGAGGCAAAATTGTGTTGCATGTGTGTTTGATCCTAGTTATATTTTTAAGCCCTACGTTATGCCTTTATTAAGCAGGTTATGCGGAATGTATCAGTATTTGAAATGTACAAAGACTTGTACATTGCTCATAAACCATTTTTGCTTTATTGATTTTTGTATTACCTGGCTGCTGGCTGGGTTTGCACTAGTGACTTCCTGTGCTAATGTCATTTATTGCTTAGCTGTAGTGAACAGCAATCTATAAACCATCAAAACTCCTCCCCACCCCATTATCACCAACCCGAGAAAGTCTTGAATGAACTAGGAGGGGGTACTAGCTAGCCTTTTCTTGTGAACTCAGAGCTGGACCTGCCCATCTACTTCCCATGTTCCACAGAAGGGAGGAGGTGGGAGTGGTCTGGTGATTGGGATATGCATTGGGAGAAACTCCTGCTCTGTCTGCAGCTCAATACTTTGGTCTCAGGTCTGTGGGTCATGTGACTGCCTTTCCAAAGGGAATTTCTCTGGAACAGCTGTATCAAATGTAAAAATTGTGTGAGTAATGGCATAGTTCCCTGTTCACCTCAACTGACATTGTAAAATTTGGGAGGGGAATCTAGGGCATTCATATTTATCATTGTTTAAGAAGTCCTAGTTAATAATACTCATATATTACATAGGTGCCAGGAAGCCAATGCACCACCAACAAATTACAGCTGATGCCTGTATTTCAAGTTTTTTTTTACTGTTTACTGTCAATATAGTTGGCTTCTAAATATTTCCTATTTCCTCCCCAGTTGGTCAGACTGGCTCTTAAATTTTGCTTTGTCACCTCTGCCTCATGTCGTCCTGAGTGGTAAATACTTTGTTCACGAATATTATTACCATCAATATTATGATAAAAAGACTAAGGGCTGGTTCAGACTGACGTTCAGAGGCGTTGCGTTTGTTGGCGTCGCGGTGGTGATGCGTTCAAGCTTTCAGCAGCGTTCGCGTTGCGTTCGGATGCGGTCGCGTTTTTTCTTCCCCTAGGGGGACATTACCCGTCACGGTTAACCGCCCCTGGAAGCTACATGTAGCTTCCAGGGGCTCCTTGAACGCCAGGGAAAATCGGGACCCAAACGCCGCATTTGTGTAAACGCGCGTAAAAGCTTGGTACAAACGCTCCCATTCACTTGAATGGGAGCGTTTAACGCCAAGCCCTGAACGCTGGCGGTAAACGCTGCACAAGCGCCCGTCTGAACCAGCCCTAAGCCACAATGTTAGTTTTTGGTCGGTTGAGTGTAATGTTGATCCCAATATTGAACCTTTGCTCCTCCCGTGAGACCTTCTTGTCGTATAGCTTGGTCACCTCCTCTCACTCCTGCATCCAAGACTTCTCATGAGTGTCACTTCCCTTTTCAAACTCTTTCACACAGCCTGTCCATCATGCTCCAAGCCTGGAAATCTTGAGGCCCCCTTCAGACCGGAAACTGACAGGTGGTGTCAGCTGCTCTCCTGCACCCGCTGGGCACTAGTTAGTGCTGGACAGGTTGCCCCCCCAATAGAGTCAGATCTGAGCTCGGCACAGCTGTGCTCAGACTCAACATGTTGCAGTCCTCTGCAGCCAGGCAACACCACCAAGTTTCGGCACTTGCTTCCTCCCCTGTAATTTGGTTGCATTCAGAGCCGGGCCGAGGCATAGGCTGGAGAGGCTCCAGCCTCAGGGCGCAGTGTAGGAGGGGGCGCACAATTCATTCAGTTGTCATTCCTAATTGTGTATGAAGCAGAAAGAAATAAGAAAAGGGGATACATAGCAGTGACTGCAAGCCAGATAGCTAGATATTAAGGTGTTGGGGAGGTTGTGGGCCCTGTGGCCCTCTTAGTGTAATAGCAATCAGTGTGTGACGGCTGGGGTGGGAGGGATGGAGGGGCGCACTTTGGTGTCTCAGCCTTGGGTGCTGGAGGACCTTGTCCCTGCTCTGGTTGCATTTAAGTTGCACCGGAATTGTACTGGCGGGCGGCAGACGGGATGCTGATCTGCTCAGCAAGCATGGAATTCATACTTCCCATCTCAAAGAGGCCTCAAATGTACTCCATACACACCTCTTTTCAGACAAGATTATAATTTGTTATAAGTAGTATTGCTTCATTCAGAGTAACCAAGCATCTCGGGGTGACCCAAAACCACTAGGAAAGGATAGGTGACTTGAAGAGACCAGAAAGCCCTCCTACTAAAAAACCAATGCTTAGCATTGCTTTTATAGTAGGATGGCTTTTCCTCTTTTTTAGTCCCCTGCACTTTAGTAGTGGTTTTGTGTCACCCCGAGCTGCTTGGTTACTCTGCTGTACTGGCCAAAGCTCTATCTCATACAGCGTTATTAATCCCTGCCATATACTCAGGAGGGCCAACAGTCCAAAACAACCTGTCTGCATGTTGGCTCTGTTAAATTTGCTATAGGCTTGCTTTTCACCAGTGGTTATGGATGCAAGCTTGGCTTCAGGAGCATAGAGATAATTTGCATGGGTTGCATGTGAGTTGTGGGTAACCCCAGTTATAAACTTAAAGGGGAACTTCAACCTAAACAAACATACTGTCATCAAGTTACATTAGTTATGTTAATTACAATAGATCGGTAATATGATATCTTACTCACCCTGTTTTAAAAGAACAGGCAAATGTTTGTGATTCATGGGGGCTGCCATCTTTGTCATGGGGGCCGCCATCTTTTTGGTTGAAAGGAGGTGACAAGGAGCAGGTGACACAGTTCCAACTGCCCTGTGTCCTGATAAACACTACCACCTGCGCACCATAGGCTTCAAATGTCAAGTTCAAAACGTAAAAAAAACAGCAGAACGAGAACAAAATCAGAAATCCCATCATGCTTTGCACAGCATTAGGGGAAAAATGCCCGGGCAGTTTTCTTCTGTGCAGCTAAAAATGAGGCTTGTATAAGAGAAACAAAGTTCTGATGCTGTGAAACTGTTAAAGAAACACCAAGCCTTTTCAGTGCTTCTAAGTTGATTTTTAGTCCGGATGTCCACTTTAAATCTGAATTATCGCAAGTACCTTCTGCTTCATTTACAAACCCGTCGTTGTCCTCCCCTTGTGACTCCACCCCATTGTGCTTTTGGTCCAATGGGACTCGAACAATAGAAATGTTGGTATTATTATTGCTCTCTAGATTACAAGCTCGCTAGAGAAGGGGCCTCCACCTAGGGCTTCTTGTTTCTGTTGTACTTAATCAAATGAACATGTATATACTGTATGTATACATATTGGTAATATTTCAAACCACACATCAATTGTGTGTATTTGCACTTGTGTTGCTGGGTGTACTGATTGTACTTGTACTATGGGTTGAACTACTCCTGTATCTATGACCTCACTATTTTATGTTATTTACAGCGATACACAAGATGTTGGCACTAAATAAAGGCTGCCATACACTGGTCTATTGCCACCAGATCGTCCAACAGACAAATCCCTCTCTGATCGGATCTGATCAGAGAGAGATCTATTGGCTGCCCATACACTGCACACAGATTTTGAATTGATTTCAGCATGAAATGGATTCACTACGTGTGGAGCTGCCGGCTGCTCGCTGCCCTCAGGCACGTGTACCGCATGGAGGTATGTCTGTGTTCCTGCGCGCCGCTGTCCACGTGCCACTTATTAATGCTGGAGCGGGAGTGCTAAGGGAAGCGGAAGTTCAAACAGTAGAGGGCGCTCTACTGTTTGAACTTCGCCTTCTCACATGAAGGGACAGGAAGTAAAGAGGAGATGGAGAAGAAGACCAGCCGGAGAAAAGGACAGCACGGACCTGGGGACTAGCGCTGGCGGACAGGTGATATTATTGGTGCGTCGGTCGCCGATGAATCGAACGCCGCTAACGATGCACTCACGACACACTGGCAATTGAGCAAATTTTTCTGCCTCGACAGATCGTCTGAAATGATAGATTTCGGATGGAAATTGGTCGATTGATCAACATTTGTGTTAACTATTTCACAGCAGATTCGATCACAGTGAGCTGCTGTATATCGGCAGGAAATCGACGTAGTGTATGGGTACCTTAAAGGAAACCTAAACTGAGAAGGATATGGATTTTTCAGTTTAGAATAATACCAGTTGCCGGACTCTCCTGCTGATCCTGTGTCTCTAATACTTTAAGCCACAGCCCCTGAACAAGCATGCAGATCAGGTGCTCTGACTGAAGTCAGACTGGATTAGCTGCATGCTTGTTTCAGGTGTGTGATTCAGCCACTTACTGCACCTAAAGAGATCAGCAGGACTGCCATGCAACTGGTATTGTTTAAAAGGAAACATCCATATCCCTCTGTTTAGGTTCCCTTTAAGAAGTAATAATACATCTGATCACTTGTCAGCAGGATTTTTAGATGCTCTCTTGGTGGTTCCTCTGCCCTCTTTAGAGCTGTAGATTTCTCCTCACCCTCCCTTTTTGATTGTTTGCTTTTCAAATCACCCCTGTTACAGAACCACAAAGAAGCTTACAGAGATCAAACAGCCCTATTGAGAAGGTAATCGCAGAGCATTCAGAAAGTTCAGGGACTTCTTCACTTTTTGGTATGTAGCAGCCTGATGCCAAACTCTAGAATGGAGGGCTGAGGAACTGAATAGACTGGTGCAATCAAAGCTGGTGTAGAAGTAGAGTTAAGACCAATGCACTAGTCGATTTTCTTTGACTGATTCAATCAAAGATTAAATCTGCGAGAGAACATGCCTGCCAATTGTTATTGTCCAGAATCGATCAAAATTATCCATCCCTCTGGATGGAAGACCACGCTCGCAGAGGGGCTGGGCAGTAGCTGCAGTAGATCAACTGCACATAGCTTTGCACTGTATTGGCAGTGCAGTGCTGCAGTTCACATAGATTCCAGCTTGAAATCTATTGGTGTGTGCTAGGAATAGATCCACTCTGATCAGATTACGACCAGAGAGGGATCTATCTGGACATATCGGGTGGCCATCTATTATTGTATGCCCACATTTAGGGTGCATATACACACAAACCTGGCAGGTATCCCCCAAGCTTGTTTACAGATCTGGAATGCAAGATAATTCAATAACTATTAACCCCCTCGAGTTAATTATTTAATTCCTTACTCCTCCTGCGGGAATCTAATTTGTTGTCTGCTGTGTCATTGACCCTTTTCCCTTCCCCATAGAAAGACGCATCACAAGAGCAGAATGTCTGTACAACGTTCGTCCCTACGACTGTCACCCAAGAAATCAAGTCCTAATCCCTCCCATACGCCAATAAGCATCACTGCTTACTTTAACAGATGTCACTGTTTGGTCACTCTGCTACACCAGTTCTCCCTTTTTTCCAGCTATTTATTTTAATGGCCTCTTTCAGCTTTCATATGTGGCTGATTCCCAGCCTACTTGAGCTATATGATCTTTTCACTATACAAGAATGGCCCGACATAGCCCTTTGTAACCCACATGCTTGTATTACTGCATAGAGCACGCAGCTCTTGCCACTGGAATGACGTAATCCTACCTAATAAAACACGTATCCCTGCATCCTGTCCATGTGTCAGTGCTGTTGTGCTACTGTGCATGTCAAGCACTGACTGCCGGTAGGACAGGACGCCGAGCAGGCAGACGAGAGAGCGTGCGTGACCGGCGTGTGCGTGGCAGGCGGGAGCGCGCACGTGGCATGCGGTAATGACAGATCTAGAGCCAGTATTCAAACAGGCTTAGGTCACTAGTTGTAATAATAAGTTGACAAATAAAAATCTGTTATAATGAAGAATATTTCCACCTACCAGTAGCCCCTCAGAATATTTTATTTCTTGCATAACCCAAATGGAATGGTGCTGAAATGGTAGCTATTGGTGTATATTTGGAGGGGGAAGACTAGGCAGACACTACCTTATGGCTTGTGTAGAGTGATTTATCTATCATACCAAACAATACAGCAATGCTTCTTCTGTGATGTTAGACACAAGCTGTAGAGAATTCCTTCCTAAACTCTTCCTTTTAAGTCTACATTGCGGCACAATGCCTCAGACATCAGTGTGTCAGAGCTGATGAGAGATCGCTGGATATTTTTTTCCTTTTGTATTATCTCTCCCTAATTCATGTACATTTGCAGATAATTTATGGCTTTGCTGGAGCATAATTTTCTAATGTGAAAAACAGTGTGACAAAGAGATACGGTACGATGCCGTTCAGCAAGACTGAAAGGAAAAATGTTTTGCTGATGGCTTTTTATTTATCCTGACAATGAACGCAGTGTTTTTCATCTACCCGGGAGTTGATAGGAGGCTGTACTGCAGACAGATTTCTAGGTCACGCAGGTTCCACACTCTGATGAAGTTTAAGTATCTCTCTGCTTATAGCTGCTGGGCATGGTGGTAGATGTTCTTTAGCAGCTGGGACACCCGAGCCTGCCTGTGTGTGCTTCTGGTAGCTAACTGTCTGATGCGCAAACGTGACTGTCGGACCTATGGTTTGTTTTAGGCGTTTATTATCTTAAGCAAGCAGTTGTTGATGCAGGCATGATCTGACTGGCCTCAGGGTATACGGTCTGTGGGTAGCTCTGTAGAGGAACGCTCACCTCACCCGGATTAACCTGTGTGTGCCCTGGAGAGAAAGCTGAAGCTGCCAAGCAATTAAGTAGTCTTTCCTAATAGCTGCTTCTGAGTATTGTTGTGTATGCCTATGGAGAGGGTAGGCATGTGGAGGGCTGCAGATACTGGTGCGGAGAGGTCACAGGCCACAATAGGTTATCTCATAATTTCCCCTTGAAAAGGTTGTCGCTTAGCACAGAAGGTTGCCCCTGATGACGCCATAGCGAAATCGGTCAGGCCTGGGCCTACCAGTGGTGTAAGAACGGCACCTTACATATTGAAATGCGCTTGTACATTGTGGGTCCCTGTGGAAAGGGCCCAGATGTGAGTATTTTAATGGTATTGCTGAGCAATTAAAAGTTGTTGTTTTTAAACTGAGTACACTTAGATCTATTTTTTGATTATGGTTTTATACTGAGGATGACTGTGATGGATTAAGAAGAGAGGATCTTATTGTATGAGGTGGAGATGCAGTGATCATTAAATGGTTACCACATACGCTTAGACCAGGGGTTCTCAAACTGGGTGCCACGGCACGCATCCCGATCCTTTATGCAATACCATCAGGTAATGCAACCGCACATTGATATACAATGTGGCTGCATTACCTGCTAGTTACCGTAACCTTAAGTCCCCGCAACCATGGGTGAAGCTGTGCCTAATAAACATCACTTGGAGTGGGTCGTCGCCTGATAAGGGTCATAATGGCATTTCAGTAGTTGTTTTTGCCGAGGGGTGCCTTGAAAAAATTTCAAAGGCACCAAGGGTGCCTTCACCCAAAAAATTTTGGTAACCACTGTCTTAGACTTTATAATCTGGGTCTTTCATCCACTTGGTAAGGCTGCACTTTGAAGGGTGTGGTGGTGGATTTGAGATTTTGATGCCAATCAGCGCTGAAGTGTATTTAGAAGCTTAGCATAAGTTGCACCCATAGACATGAAGATTGTCATCCGACTTCGCTGGACTAAGGGACATCTGCTGTAGGCAGCGTCGTAGCAATAGGGGTTGCAGAGGTCTGGACCGCACTGGGGCCCTTGGGCCAGAGGGGCCCCGTAGGGCCCTCCCTCAACCACAATATTAGCTCTTAGTTGGACCTGTGCTGGTAATAATCAGTTATATAGATGGAGTAGTAGTAGTCTTTAACAAACTGTTCCCCATCGCCTTCTTGCACCTGTGGCATTGCGGTTTTCCTTGGCAGGTTTTGGTGCGCCGTGTCAATTGTTATGTATAGAGTGCTTGGGGGGGCCCCCCATGTATAGCATGATTTGTAAAACTCACACTGGGGCCCATGGCTCCTTAGCTATGGCACGGACTATCGGTATAGGATGTATTTATTTTTATTTATTTTTTGCATTGAATGAATTGTTTAAAGTAAATCCGAACTCAACATAGATTTAGGACATAATTAACCGTATGTGGTGCTTCAAATGGTAAATAGAACTTTCCCGGAGTCTCTTATTATTTTCATTTTAACGTCTGAATTTCTAAGAACGAATTCTAAACAGCAGCCTTGTCTATCTGCTGGCTAATGGTGTAATGGTTAAGGGCTCTGCCTCTGACACAGGAGACCAGGGTTCGAATCTCGGCTCTGCCTGTTCAGTAAGCCAGCAACTATTCAGTAGGAGACCTTTGGCAAGTCTCCCTTACACTGCTACTGCCAATAGAGCGCGCCCTAGTGGCTGCTGCTCTGCTCTGGCGCTTTGAGTCCGCAAGGAGAAAAGCGCAATATAAATGTTAGTTGTCTTGTCTTGTCTATCTGCTTCTGTCAGCCGCAAAACGAGCAGAATTTATAATATCCTTTGGAATTTTCAGTAATAAAATGTTATCAGAAGTATTTCCTCTGCCAAAAAGAAGTTTCGACTCCTGTTTACTTTTTAGTAAAACCAGATCTCTTGCCTCTTTTGCACAGATATAAACACGGGTTTATTAACCCTTGCAATGGGGACAAAGAATTCTGCATTGATGCAGGTTTATGCAAATTTTGTGTGCAAATGTATGCACTCTTTGCTCATGTTTGATCTGTTGGTAAATTTGGGGTTGGTGACTACAAATTAAGTTACACACTAGTACTATACTCTACATATGACCTCCCCGCAGAGCTGTTGTGAGTCTACTGAGAATGTTGTGCACATTGAACTCAGAGCTGTTGTCCATCACCCATGAACATGGTTCAGAACATGCATGAAGAATGTGTAATAGAGGATCATTGTCCTGCATATTGCCTGCACATCACTCTAAGGGCCCGTTCAGACTGCAAAACGTGGACGGCCACGCATGCAGAACGCAACGCGTACGAACGCACGCCATCTGCGTTCGTATGCGTTGCGTGGCTGATCCCATCACTGAAAAGTGAATGGGACAGCCGCGCGTTTTTGTAAAATCTGCGTGCAGCATGCGTTCCCGGACCGCACAGGTCCGGAACGCATGCTGTGTGAACATCAGACATTGCACTCTATGCAATGTCTGATGTCGTGCGTGTCGGCCACCTGCACGCGTTTCCAAAACGCGGCTGGAAACGCGTGCAGTGTGAACGGGCCCAAAAGCTAAGTACACAAGGGGGGACAATTGTAGCTGTCGCTAGCACACGGGAGCGTGTGCGCGACAGCTCGTCGCCAAGTCCCTCTGCATCCACATGGCAGCAGAGGGATTAGCGATGCGGCGGAAGCTGTCGCCGAGGTTCCTCCCCCCGCCGGAAGCTCTGTGTGCTGTGTGTGGGTTGCTGTCGCTAGCCCGCATACACATGCGGGACTAGCGACAGTTCCGGCGAGGTTGCGGCGACAGCTGTAGCCGGTGATTGAACATGTCAATCGCCGGGCGACGGTTAGGGGCGCGCGCGTCATACACACGGGCGAACTGTCGCCGCAACACGCGCGTGCCACGTGGTTGCGGCGACGGCCATACCCCGTGTGTATGAGCCTTTAGATCTACCCACAGTTAGATTGCCTAGGGGCCTGATAGATGTTCTTTCTTCCTGTCTGCACCCTCTACAAGTACTCTTACCAAGAACTAGCTTTGACTCTTACCAAGAACTAGTTTTGATTTCTATGTAACAGCTACTCTGCAGCTATATTGTAAGTATAGTTAAAATGCATCTCTGGCGTACATAAAAAACACAGAGGTACGCTAATGCTTACAATTTAGAATGTCCAAACACATTAACCAATTAACAGGCTTATGCTGAGAATACACGGGTCATTTTTTCCGCTCGATTCTCAGCTCAATCGATTTTGCCGCTTGATTCTCCACTCGATTCTCTTATCTTCCGCTCGTTTTTCTTATCAGGAATCTAGCTGCAGAACTTTCTAATGGGAGATCGGACATGTCAGTAATTATCTGTCTAACCATCTATCTGCTGCAAACACGACCTGAGTATTCCCTGCATTACACCCCCCTAGTGACCAGGCTATTTTCTACAATTTGGTGCTCTGCAGCTTTAGTGGATTGCTCCAGAGCCATACAATTAAAGGATACCCGAAGTGACATGTAACATGATGAGATAGACATGGGTATGTACAGTGCCTAGCACACAAATAACTGCGGTGTTCCTTTTTTTTTTTCTCTGCCTGAAAGAGTTAAATATCAAGTATGTAAGTGGCTGACACAGACAGGAAGTGACTACAGTGTGACCCTCACTGGTAAGAAATCCCCCTTTTTATCTCTTTCTTGCTCTCAGAAGCCATTTTATGCTAGGAGAGTGTTTTATAGTTGGAATTTATCAGTGAGGGTCACACTGTAGTCACTTCCTGTCTGAGTCAGGACTGAGTCAGCCACGTATATACCTGCTATTTAACTCTTTCAGGCAGAGAAAGAAAAAAAAGGAACAGCATAGTTATTAGTGTGCTAGGCCGGCGGGTTACTAGCACCCGGATCGCCGCACTTACATTGTATAATAGGCTTTGTAATGTATACAAAGCCTATTATACTGGCTGCCTCCTGCCCTGGTGGTCCCAGTGTCCGAGGGACCACCAGGGCAGGCTGCAGCCACCCTAGTCTGCACCCAAGCACACTGATTTCCCTCCCCCTGCCCCCTGATCGCCCACAGCACCCCTCAGACCCCCCCCCCCCCTGCCCACCCCCCAGACCACTGTTTGCATCCAGTCACCCCCCTAATCACCCATCAATCACTCCCTGTCACTATCTGTCAACGCTATTTTTTTTTTATCCCCCCCCCCTGCCCACTGCCCCCTCCTGATCACCCTCCCACCCCTCAGATTCTCCCCACACCCCCCCCCCCAGACCCCTCCCCCCATGTACTGTATGCATCTATCCCCCCTGATCACCTGTCAATCACCCGTCAATCACCAGTCAATCACCCCCTGTCTCTGCTACCCATCAATCAGCCCCTAACCTGCCCCTTGCGGGCAATCTGATCACCCACCCACACCAATAGATCGCCCACAGATCCGACATCAGATCACCTCCCAAATCCATTGTTTACATCTATTCTCTCCTCTAAACACCCACTAATTACCCATCAATCACCTATCAATCACCCCCTATCACCACCTGTCACTGTTACCCATCAGATTAGACCCTAATCTACCCCTTGCGGGCACCCAATCACCCGCCCACACGCTCAGATTGCCCTCAGACCCCCTTTATCAATTCGCCAGTGCAATATTTACATCTGTTATTCCCTGTAATAACCCACTGGTCACCTGTCAATCACCTATCAATCACCCCCTGTCACTGCCACCCATCAATCACCCCCTGTCACTGCCACCCATCAATCAGCCCCTAACCTGCCCCTTGCGGGCAATCTGATCACCCACCCACACCAATAGATCGCCCGCAGATCCGACATCAGATCACCTCCCAAGTGCAGTGTTTACATCTCTTCTCTCCTCTAAACACCCACTAATTACCCATCAATCACCCCCTATCACCACCTGTCACGGTTACACATCAGATTAGACCCTAATCTGCCCCTTGCGGGCACCCAATCACCCGCCCACACCTCAGAACGTCCTCAGACCCCAGCCCTGATCACCTCGCTAGTGCATTGCTTGCATCTATTTCCCCCCTCTAATCACACCTTGAGACACCCATCAATCACCTCCTGTCACCCCCTAGCACACCTACCCATCAGATCAGGCCCTAATTTGCCCCGTGTGGGCTCCTGATCACTCGGCCAAACCCTCAGGTCCCCCTCAGACCCCCTTCCGATCACCTCCCCAGTGCATTGATTGCATCTATTTTCCCCTCTAACCGCCCCCTGAGACACCCATCAATCACCTCCTGTCACCCCCTAGCACTCCTATCCATCAGATCAGGCCCAAAACATCCTGTCATCTAAGAGGCCACCCTGCTTATGACCGGTTCCACAAAATTTGCCCCCTCATAGACCACCTGTCATCAAAATTTGCAGATGCTTATACCCCTGATCAGTCATTTTGAGAAATTTGGTTTCCAGACTACTCACAGTTTTGGGCCCGTAAAATGCCAGGGCAGTATAGGAACCCCACAAGTGACCCCATTTTAGAAAGAAGACACCCCAAGGTATTCTGTTAGGTGTATGATGAGTTCATAGAAGATTTTATTTTTTGTCACAAGTTAGCGGAAATTGATATGTATTGTTTTTTTTTTCACAAAGTGTCATTTTCCGCTAACTTGTGACAAAAAAAAAATCTTCTATGAACTCACCATACTCCTAACAGAATACCTTGGGGTGTCTTCTTTCTAAAATGGGGTCACTTGTGGGGTTCCTATACTGCCCTGGCATTTAAGGGGCCCTAAACCGTGAGCAGTAGTCTAGAATCCAAAGGCCTCAAAATGACCTGTGAATAGGACGTTAGGCCCCTTAGCGCACCTAGGTTGCAAAAAAGTGTCACACATCTGGTATCGCCGTACTCAGAAGAAGTAGTATATTGTGTTTTGGGGTGTATTTTTACACATACCCATGCTGGGTGGGAGAAATCTCTCTGTAAAAGGACAATTGTGTGTAAAAAAAAAATCAAACAATTGTCATTTACAGAGATATTTCTCCCACCCAGCATGGGTATGTGTAAAAATACACCCCAAAACACATTATACTACTTCTCCTGAGTACGGCGGTACCACGTGTGGCACTTTTTTGCACCCTAAGTGCGCTAAGAGGCCCAAAGTCCAATGAGTACCTTTAGGATTTCACAGGTCATTTTGCGACATTTGGTTTCAAGACTACTCCTCACGGTTTAGGGCCCCTAAAATGCCAGGGCAGTATAGGAACCCCACAAATGACCCCATTTTAGAAAGACGACACCCCAAGGTATTCCGTTAGAAGTATGGTGAGTTCATAGAAGATTGTATTTTTTGTCACAAGTTAGCGGAAAATGACACTTTGTGAAAAAAAACAATTAATATCAATTTCCGCTAACTTGTGACAAAAAAAAAAAAATCTTCTATGAACTCACCATCCTCCTAACGGAATACCTTGGGGTGTCTTCTTTCTAAAATGGGGTAATTTGTGGGGTTCCTATACTGTCCTGGCATTTTAGAGGCCCTAATCCGTGAGGAGTAGTCTTGAAACGAAATTTCTCAAAATGACCTGTGAAATCCTAAAGGTACTAATTGAACTTTGGGCCCCTTAGCGCAGTTAGGGTGCAAAAAAGTGCCACACATGTGGTATCGCCGTACTCAGGAGAAGTAGTATAATGTGTTTTGGGGTGTATTTTTCCACATACCCATGCTGAGTGGCAGAAATATCTCTATAAATAGACAATTGTGTGTAAAAAAAATAAAACAATTGTCATTTATGGAGATATTTCTCCCACCCAGCACCACCCAGCATGGGTATGTGTAAAAATACACCCCAAAACACATTATACTACTTCTCCTGAGTACGGCAATACCACATGTGTGGCACTTTTTTGCAGCCTAACTGCGCTAAGGGGCCAAAAGTCCAATGAGCATCTTTAGGCTTTACAGGGGTGCTTACAATTAGGCACCCCCCAAAATGCCAGGACAGTAAACACACCCCACAAATGACCCCATTTTGGAAAGTAGACACTTCAAGGTATTCAGAGAGGGGCATAGTGAGTCCGTGGCAGATTTCATTTTTTTTTGTTGCAAGTTAGAAGAAATGGAAACTTTTTTTTTTCTTTTTTTTGTCAGAAAGTGTCATTTTCCGCTAACTTGTGACAAAAAATAAAATCTTCTATGAACTCACCATGCCTCTCACTGAATACTTTGGGATGTCTTCTTTCCAAAATGGGGTCATTTGGGGAGTATTTATACTATCCTGGAATTCTAGCCCCTCATGAAACCTGACAGGTGCGCAGAAAAGTCAGAGATGCTTGAAAATGGGAAAATTCAATTTTTGCACCATAGTTTGTAAACGCTATAACTTTTACCCAAACCAATAAATATACACTGAATGGGGTTTTTTTTTATCAAAAACATGTTTGTCCACATTTTTCGCGCTGCATGTATACAGAAATTTTACTTTATTTGAAAAATGTCAGCACAGAAAGTTAAAAAAATCATTTTTTGCCAAAATTCATGTCTTTTTTGATGAATATAATAAAAAGTAAAAATCGCAGGAGCAATCAAATAGCATCAAAAGAAAGCTTTATTAGTGACAAGAAAAGGAGGTAAAATTCATTTAGGTGGTAGGTTGTATGACCGAGCAATAAACCGTGAAAGCTGCAGTGGTCTGAATGGAAAAAAAGTGCCTGGTCCTTAAGGGGTAGAAAGACTGTGGTCTCGAAGTGGTTAGGCACACAAATGAATCTTGTCCCCTTTTCTACACACCAACAGAGCTTTCTGTTGGTGGGCTCCAATCGCTGCTGCAGGCATTTGTTTCTCTTTTTTAATTTTGTCCCCCCGCCAGGTAATGAGTGTGACATGCTCTCCCCAGTACAGCACTGCCATAGATCACAGTACTGTACAATGTGAATAGACGGTGGTTTTGCTATGTAACAGTCTTCTAGCGGCCGCTGGAATATTGACGGACAATCAAGCGGAAGATGCACGCGCAATTTCCTGCAAAACCCCGCCCCCAGGACTTGACACCTTTCAGGGTTAGGCAGTCCTGGGGCTGCTACCCTCCAGACGCCAATTTGGAGGGGGCTAATAAGATTCACTGGAACCCCTTATTAGCTGGATTACAGTGCATAGATCTGCCCGCTTGCAGAAAATGGTCAATGCCTTTTCTATATCGTATATATAGTAGAGGCATATTTTTTTTCTTTTTGCACGGTGGCAGGGCGTCACGCTGGAACCTGTCTGAAATGGGGCTCCGGTAAATCTTATTATACAGTCGATGTGCATTCACGTTAGCAATGTCTGGCTGGGATCTCCGAGAGGGTAGAGTATCCGCTCCCTGGCTGGGATCTTTTGGTTGCCAAAAAGCAGACACCATCGTAATATAGCTTTAAAATTCCAAAGCTTTGGTGAATGACATGCATTTTATGTTTAATACTTTTAATCAGCAAGATTGTTATATGCATATTGGAGGAGGAGGAGTCATGAGTGGAATCATAAACTGAGCAGTTGGAGTCGCAGGATTTTAGTACCAAATCCACAGCCCCGGTCTCATCTGTATTCAAATGGCATTGTAGGCTGTAGGTTGAATTGAGTTGTTTAGAGTGAAACGTATAGGGCCAACGACTGAACCTTGTGGAACACAAACTGAGTGATGGTAGAAGAGTCATTGTTCTTTTTAAGTTACAATGTAGAAACTTTCTTCTTGAATGCTCCTGTTCTTACACTGCATAGTGAAGATTTCCTGTGTTTCAGATTCGTTCTCTAACATGAATTATTCTTATGAGCTATTATTATTACTACATTTGTCTTTGCCTTGAATGTTTGTTCTAGTTGTAACCATACAGAGGGAAATATGCATCATTTGAGTCACTTTTTAAGTAACATTAGTTCATTGCTGTGACACTGTGTCATAGTCTCCTGCTGCATATTGGAGATAAATGAGGGGCAATCATTCACCTTCATTACTAGAGCATTTCTCTCTTGTGCTGTGCAGTTCTGCATTCACTCTTTTTCAGCATCACATTTGCTATGTCCTTTATTTAAGACCGTTATTGTGGCTGCAGAAGGCCGCTATTGATGCCATTCTAGCATGAAAATAGACAAAAGGCTGCTGAAGAAATAATGGGCATTGTAATTTTCATTTAATAAAAAAAAATAGCCTGACAAGTTCAGGCAGCGGAAGCAACCTTCTGTATGAAACACGTCTTGTAATGTATTTCTTGACGGTAACAACCAGTCTGGTTCTTACTGTGACTTTTCCAATGTAGTACAGAAAATTAACTCAACAAATTGGTCTGTTCAATGGCAGCAGGACACCTGTTTTCTCAGTGTATATATATATATATATATATATATATATATATATATATATATATATATATATATATATATATATATATATATATATATATATATTATATATATGCTCCAAGTAGGAAGAGACGTCCACTACTCAAACCTTTCTATTCCAGAAACAAGGAAGTCAACCAGCGGGACTCCGATCCCCAAAGGGTGCAAACTCACGAAGAATACAGGTAGCCGGGTCTCCATCTGGATTTGGGATTTTAGCTTAAAGAGACTCTGTAACAAAAAAAAAACCTTTCCGTAGACTGTAATGAGAAGAGTATATGCATGTTTTGCAGCAGAAAACCACATCCTCAGCAGCTCTCAATTATACCTGTAGAGCAGTGCTAGTGGAATTTTATACCTCTTCCCGGGATTTTTTAAATTTGTTTGGTATAATGTGGATAGAGGGTAGAAGGTTTGAAGGGTTTTTGTTACTCTCAACGTTCCCACTGATGAGATTTGTCCTTGCTTCCTGCTCCTAGGATTCCTTTGGAGATTCGTTACATTAATTAGAAGTCTGTCCCTATGACCGGAAATAACAAAAATAACATTTGTAAAGCGATTTTCTCCCGTAGGACTCAAAGCACATAAACATGGCTCAGAACAATATTTGGCTGATTGGTAAATTTTGGTACAGAGGAAGAATTCTAAAGTCTAAAAATGCCAGGCTAAGCAGGTGGCTTTTCAGTCTGGATCTGAATAACCCAAGGGAAGGGGTTGTCTTTACTGAGTGTGGTAGGGAATTCCAAAGGGTAGGGGCAGCATGACAGATGGCTCTGGCTCCAAAGGTTGTGGGAGGTGTGGGTGCAGTGTCAGCAGGTGCTACATGTATCCAGGGCCCAGATTGTGTAGGGATTTGAACATTTCAACATTCCAAGGACATCAATAACGCTTCCTCACTATACGTTGTGTCAAACCTGAAGAGAAAATAAACTGAAGAGAAATTACTATAGTCCTATGCCTAAATAGGACTTTTTATTAGAATTCAACAGTCTTATTTTGTGTTAAAAAGCTAAGAATTTAATTGTAATGTTTTTATTGTCTCCACAACCTGTATAGTTTGTGATATGCAGTCATCACAACTGTCTAGAATGCACTGTTTTGTGTTGTACTGCAGAACACTCTCAGAATGCGCTTATGCACGCATGTTGGTACGCAGTCTTATACCTTTCACTGTTATTGAATGGGATCAGAACTGTAATGCAGATTCCAGGGACAGTGGGGTAATGTCCAATGTACCGTATTTTCCGCCGTATAAGACGCACTTTTTCTCCCCCAAAAATGGGGAGAAAAAGTCCCTGCGTCTTATACGGCAAAGGCAGGGAATCCCCGACCTCCGAACGCCCGCCGATATGAACCGCCGCCATGTCGGGGATTCCCTGCCTGTGTGTGCCCACTCCCCATGTCTCTGATGCCCGTGCACAAGTGAATCATGTTCAGGCAGCCGGATCACATACCGCATGGCCGCCGCCGCCGGGAACTGCCTCCTGTGTAATGCTGCTGGCGGCTCTTGTCCCGTGTGCCCGCTCGTTCTATTGCGTCTCCGCTCCACCATTTGCCAATGTAAATATCGGACAGCTGGCTTCCCTATCGCCGCGAGGATTGCAGACCTTGTCCCCCTGTGCGCGGCTGGCTCTATTGAAAGGCTCGTACTGATGACGCAATCAGTACGAGCCTTTCAATAGAGCCAGCCGCGCACAGGGGGACAAGGTCTGCAATCCTCGCGGCGATAGTGAAGCCAGCTGCCCGATATTTACATTGGCAAATGGGGGAGTGACATGCAGTAGAACGAGCGGGCACACGGGACAAGAGCCGCCAGCAGCATTACACAGGAGGCAGTTCCCGGCGGCGGCGGCGGCCATGTGGTATGTGATCCGGCTGCCTGAGCATTACTGATTCACTTGTGCACGGGCATCAGAGACACGGGGAGAGAGCGACCACCCACTTGGCACCAGGGAATGGCCACACATATGGGACACAGGAGGACACACAAAGGGACACAGGTACACACATATGGGACACAGAAAGGGACACAGGTACACACATGGGACACATAAAGGGACACAGGTACACACATATGGGACACATAAAGGGACACAGGTACACACATATGGGACACAGGAGGTTGTATAGACACAGGTGAAAACATCATGGACACAAGAGGGCATGTAAAGAGACACAGGAGAACACATAAAGGTAAACAGGAGAACACATAATGGACACAAGAGGGCACATAATGGACATAGGAGGGCACATAAGGGACACAGGAGGGGACATGGGGAAACAGGCGGACACCATTTGGGGGAGAACATGTATAAGATGCTCCTGGAATATGGACGCACCAGGTTTAGTATATATATCTTTTTTTCCCTGGTTTGTGACCTCTAAACCTGGGTGCGTCTTATATTCCGGAGCGTCTTATACGGCGCGAAATACGGTATATCCTAAGGACCTGCACTGTCTAAAATCTTTAATCTTTATTCAACATTTCTTAAAATCAAAAATCCATTACAGGTTATAAAAAAATGATTACAGCCCCTTTAAGGGAAGCTTTGCCAGGTATACAACGCTGGGGGTTTGGGAGAGTTGCTCTTTTTATCAATCTCCCGTGGAGACATCACATGTCCGGGGTTGTCTGATTGAGCTGCCTGTAAATTTACGCTGCCGTGCCAGTGCAGTAGAAGCCTGTGCTGCCACATTTCCTGTGCAATTATGCTGCCACGCTAAATACCCCAAATATCTGTGCAGCCAAACAGCCGACACTTCCCAAATTTTCAGGGTAGGGAGCTAACGAAATAACGCGGTGCCAAATTTCAGCCCCCGAGCCCCGCTGGTTCACAAGATAGGTTTCTGTAATTTATCATGGAAACAGCCGGGCTGCAATTTTCCACAGTGGTAGTTTGGAGGGTCCCCTCCCTACCCAGAAAATGTGGGTAGTGGAGGAGGTTTGGCTGCGGGGATATTCATGTGCTAATTAAGCTACGTACACACATACAACGATCGTTCGTTGTGAACGACTAACACATTTTTAATTGACGAAAGAACGACCTAAGTAAAGTTAGTTTTTAGGTGTGTAACGATCTGATCATTAGAACGAACGTTACATCACGTAAAGCAACTATTGCGCTTGAGCATAAAAAGGAAAGCTCCATGGAGAAATAGCGAAATGCGCATGTCAAACCTAGTACTACTTTTGCAAACGACCGTTGTTGGAAAAAATCTGCCAAGATAGAGCATTCGTTTTTAACGATCTAGCTCGTCGTTAGACTTAATGGTCGTTGGCTGCTTTTTTTTAAACGATCGTCGTTCAAAATGATCGGGGAACGATCGTTTCAAACGACTATAGTCGCATGTGTGTACGCACCATTAGTGGGGAAGGCAGCTTCCGGGCAGCACAATCAGGGAGGACACCGAATCTGTAGAGACATCCTGAAGTGAGGGGTACATGAAGGCTGCCATATTGATTGCCTGGCTTTCCTGCTGATGTGTTTGGCTGCAGTAGTGACTGAATCACAGACCTGAACCGAGCATGCAGCTTATCCAGTCAGTTTTTTTTTTCCCGTAATATCTGATCTGCATACTTGTTTAGGGTATATAACTAAACATTACAGAGGCAGAGGATCAGCAGGACAGCCAGGCAATTTGTATTTGTTAAAAGGAAATAAATATGTCGGCTTCCATATGTCTCTTATTTCAAGTACCCTTAAAAGCTCAGGGGACACCTGCTGAGTTTAGTATAACATGTGTACACCTTATTACTCTACTTCACACTATTTCTACATGTTGAGCCTCAACTGCTTAAAGAGGAACTCCAGTGAAAATAATGTAATAAAAAAGTGCTTCATTTTTACAATTATGTATAAATGATTGTCAGTGTTTGCCCATTGTGAAATCTTTCCTCTCCATGATTTGCATTCTGACATTTATCACATGGTGACATTTATACTGCTGGCAGGTGATGTCTCTGGAAGTAGTTGCTGCTTGCTTTTTTGGCGATTGGAAACCACTGTAACAGTATTTCCCACAATGCAATGGGGTTCACAGACAGGAAACTGCCAGGACCATAGTCCTCAGTTTCCTGTGGGAGGGGTTTCACCACAATATCAGCCATACAGCGCCCCCTGATGATCCATTTGTGAAAAGGAATAGATTTCTCATGTAAAAGGGGGTATCAGCTACTGATTGGGATGAAGTATAATTCTTGGTCAGGTTTTTCTTTAAGGGATTGCCAGACTTTATTTCCACATGATCAGTGCAGCTGAATTTAATGGATAGTTAACATAAAATAAACCTGTGCAGTTCTGCTCAAACAGTAATGGCTTGCAAACTTCCAGTCGTGTTGTGCACATCATAGATTATGGCAGACGCCTGTACCATGCTGCTTCTGGTTGGAGAAGACTGCAGTAAAATATTCAGCGGCTGTGTAACAGAGTACCCCTGCTTACAGAAAATAACTGCTGGCTATTTAGACCTAATCAGAGAGCATATTACAGAGATTTGTACATAATGATGCAGTGTTATTTACCTGGCAGTCTTCTGCTTGGAACAGCATTTGTGAACTATGACAGCTCCAAATCCCTCCAAGGTTTTTAGTGTTTGTTCATTGTGATTTACTTAGGCCTTGGAAATGTGTTGTGTACGAGCCATTCTTTACGGAAATAAAACTGAAATGCATCTCTCGCCATGTTCTGAAGGGAGCCAATCACTGAAATTATCCATATATTTACATAGTGATCCCTATGTGCTCGTTTCTGCTTCCTAAAATATGGAAGCTGCTAATGTGCAGTGTCCAGTGAGAAGTGGACAGCTGTTTGGTCTGTGGTTGATTGTTGATGGTTCGGCAGAGGGAAGAACTCAGATACTCATTCATCAAATTTCCTTCACTAAGCATTGCTTATTAGTAGGGGGGCTTTTCGGCCTCTCTTATCCCCCTATACATTCCTAGTGGTTTGGGTCACCCCTTAGCTGCTTGGTTGCTCTGTCATTCCATCAGAAGTCTCAGGCGTGGGGGAGGAAGTGTGAAGACACTTGGAATGAGTTTCTTGTGACACTGGGGTGTGAAGCAGGGGGAGGCTGGGTGTCTGCAGTCAGCTTCACCTTAAAATACATCACAGGAAAGGTGTTTGCCTTTAACATCTCAGAAGCTTAGCAAAAATAATAGTTATCGTGCATCTTGTCACAAAGGAGCACAAACACATTGCTATGATAAAAAAAAGTTTTACTTTAATATTTATCCTTTGTTTTTCTCTCTGTATTTGGCCTAAACAAATCAAAATCAAATCAAAGGTAGCTTTATTGGCATGACCAAGATTCATACAGGTATTGCCAAAGCAAGCAAGGGGGAAAGGGGGACATGGGAGGGGGTGGGGTAAAAGGGACAATGGCTAAGCAGTCTGTGGACATTTTTAGGTTTATAGTTCCGCTATGTTCCTCTCAGTCTGTGGCATGCTGTGACATAGTGTGCAGCGATTGTCACTGTGGATTCATCTTCTCCCGGTAAGATATTTGTTTTTCTCTCATCTTCTAATGTGAGAAAGTCTGGGAATAGTTCTATCAATTTCTTGAAGTAGGTGTCCCTGGTTGCAGTGCAGCAGGTAAACTAAGGTAGGAGGAAGTATTTCACAACTGCATTCCATGTGATCAGTGGTGTAGGAATAGGTTGTGCAGAGGTTATCACTGCACCATTGTCCTGCTTCAACTGCGGCATTAGCTTTTCACTGGTTCTATAGTGGTGATCAATAACAAATGGCTTTCCTCCTCCTTGACCTATCTCACACTGCCTGCCTTTTTTTGTAAAAAGGAGGAGGGGCGGGCAGCAGCAGTGGTCATTGGCATTAATTGCATGTTATTAGCTCAAAGTCTCACTGGCAGATAATATCAGCTTTTCTTAAAGAGAACCCGAGGTGGGAATTACTTTTACTATTGGGGCACAGAGGCTGGTTGTGCGCACTAAGACCAGCCTCTGTTGCCCCATCGTGTGCCTCCATGTCCCCCCTGCTCGCCGCTATACCCCCCGCATTGCTGGCGACACGCAGCGTGTCGCCAGCTCAATGTTTACCTTGCGCTGTCAGTCAGCGCTGCTCCCCTGCCTCCTCCGCATCGGCGCACCCGCCCGTGTCCCTTCCCTCCCGCTGATAGGAGGGAAGTGACGCGGCGGGTGGCGCCGATGCGGAGGAGGCGGGGGAGCGGCGCTGACAGACAGCGCAAGGTAAACATTGAGCTGGCGACACGCTGCGTGTCGCCAGCAATGCGGGGGGTATAGCGGCGAGCAGGGGGGACATGGAGGCACACGATGGGGCAACAGAGGCTGGTCTTAGTGCGCACAACCAGCCTCTGTGCCCCAATAGTAAAAGTAATTCCCACCTCGGGTTCTCTTTAAGTAAAGGTTAGTTTCACAACGGAGTGGACCTTATCTTTTAAAGCAGTAGGAGTAGCCATATTATGCCAGGGGAAAAAAAAACACATATAAAAGTAAATACTTGGATCTCCTTACATAACACATGTATTATACTGTCCACGTTTTGATTTCAGTGAATTTTATATAGTAAATTAAGAGAATTCTGTTCCTGGTGAGAACCATGTCTTTTGCCCACAGTTTGAGGCTAAATCCTGATGTCATTTCTGCCCTTCACTTTTTTTCTTTGCTTCTCCAATGGCTGAGTCACCTCAGCCTTGCTTGTAAACACAAGCGAGCAGAGGATCGTGTTTCGGATAAGCAGCTAGGCAGGGAAGTAAATGGAACAGGAGGAATATATTATAAATAAAAAGAACCCCCAGCATGCAATTCTTTGGCACCGACTACTAAAGGGCCAGTGCTTCTTAAGTATGTGATAACTCCAAACCATAACAGCAGAAAAAGTTTTGAATGCAGGATTGGCATCTTTATCACTTCATACACTCAGACCAGTTGCTGTTGAAATTTGATTTTTATGGTGAGCATTCCGCCTTAACATAAATATCAGACTGCATTATGAGCAACTTTACATACTTCTGCAGTGCTTTCTTAAGGTGGCCACACACCATACAATTTTTTTAAATCTGTTCAATATAAGAATTGCAATCAATTTTTCTGACTGATTGTAACATTTCAAAAATATGACCAATGTACCACACACTTATGTTCAATTTTTCCCCAATTATGTTAAAAATGATTGGAAACTCTGAGAAAATTGCTAGGGTGTGTATATTAATACATTGACAATCTAACACACACAATACAATCTTTAGAAGAATTGAAGAAAAATACCTGGCATTCCAGTTCCATAAAAATGGAAGAAAACTGGAAATCTGATCGGATTTTTCAGTCGAATAGAAAAAAAGCTTTTGGTTTTTCGGGAGATCCGATCAGTTTTATCTAATTGCCGTAAAATCGGATCATTTTATTGTATGGTGTGTGGCCACCTTTAGGAAAACTTACACCTGCTTAACCTTGGCAGGTCCCACGAGCCAGGAAGTTTAAAGGTGTCCACTAACTGTTCTATTTGTAGTGAAGAATCACCCAAGTGATCAGATAAATACGATCAGATTGCATGAAAAGAAACCTTGTTGATGTCCCAAATGAACGGAGATCATTTGACAATTTTGTTGTATGGAAAACGTTTTTTTCATAATTGGTTTTGGTGAATAGGACTTACAGATTGTTGTGTTGATGGTGAAATCAGGGCTGTGGAGTCGGAGTCGTGGAGTCGGGCAATTTTGGGTGCCTGGAGTCGGAGTCGGGGAAAAATGCACCGACTCCGACTCCGACTCCTAATGAATTTGTAGCTGTAATTAAAATAGAAAATATGATAAAATGTTCTATTTCTCAGATAATAGTCATTAAAAATAATGTATATATACAGTAATAGCTGTGCTTAGTCCACAAAAATGAAATAAACCAATCAAAATTAGTTACTTGTGCTGCTTCAATAAAGCAGTCCCCGTATTTTTAAGGTCAGATATACATATCTGATTGTGACTGTATATATGATGCGTACACAGGAATCTCTTATATATACTAAATAACATCTATGCTGTAAGAATAAAGCCTGATGTGTAGCTGTGTCACTAATAGAGATGGTCAATGAGATGGAAATAATTCTGCACTGATGCTGATTTATGCAAATGTATGCACTCCCTTTGCTGATGAAATCAAATAATTTGATATGTAAAATTTGGTTTGGTGACTACAAATTAAAGGGTACCTGAGACGGATGAAAAGTAAAGTTTTATACATACCTGGGGCTTCCTCCAGCCCCCTTCAGGCTAATCAGTCCCTCGCTGTCCTCCACCACCCGGATCTTCTGCTATGAGTCCTGGTAATTCAGCCAGTCAGCGCAGTCCGGCCGCATGCCACTCCCCCAGCCAGGAACATTCTGCACCTGCGCAATAGTGCTGCACAGGTGTAGTATGCTCCTAGCGGTGGAGTGTGTTCATGCGCACTACGCCAGACTGGCTCAAGTACCTGGACTCATAGCAGAAGATCCAGGTGGTGGAGGAGGACAACGAGGGACTGATTATCCTGAAGGTGGCTGGAGGAAGCCCCAGGTATGTATAAAACTTTAATTTCATCTGTCTCAGGTTTACTTTGTTACACAGTAGTACTATACTCTACATATGCATTTCTCACAGAGCTGCAGGGAATCCACTGAGAATGCTGTGCACATTGAACACAGAGCTGTTGTCTGTTTACAATCTCCTCATTCCCCTGCAGAGTACCTGCACATCATTCTTACATGTACCCACACTTACATTGCCTAGGGCCTGATAGATGTTCTTTGTTCCGGTTTGTACCTTTTACAAGTACTATTACTAAGGACTAGTTTTAGTCTAAAGGGAATAAATATAGTAGTCTACATATCCTTCTCACTTCAGTTGTCTTGTAAAATTCCTAAGCGTGGCAGTTAAGAGACGAATTTCATGTTCCATACTTTTAATCAACAAAATTGTAATATGCAAATTAGAGGAGTCGGAGTCGTGGAGTCGGAGTCGGAGTCGGTGGAATCCTAAACTGAGGAGTCGGAGTCGGTGGATTTTTGGACCGACTCCACAGCCCTGGGTGAAATAATCGATGTCTTACGTAAGTGTATTTTGCTTTGCCGATTCTTTGCTGAAAATTGTACCGTTAGTGGGCACCTTAAGTGTGTGTACATGCATACAATATTCATTGGCTAATGATTGTCCAATATTACTACCTCCATGTTATGAGAGCTTACCTGTCCAATCTGCACACAGACCTCAATTCACAGATCTTTATCAAACGTTTGATAATTTTCCTCATGGGTAAAATCTAATTTTGAATTCACTAAGGTGTTATAGATTTATTGATCATTTCATCGATAAAACATTCGATACATCTATAACACCTTAGTGAATTCAAAATTAGATTTTACCCTTGAGGTAAATTATCAAACGTTTGATAAAGTGTTTGATAAAGCTCCGTGAATTGAGGCCACAGTATTCAAAATCTGTTAGCACTCATGCTACATGGAAGTGGGTAGATTGTGTATGCACCCTAAGTTTTGAGGATTTGACTCCACCCCCACCACGCCCCCACCATTGGTACAGAGGCCCATTTGGGAAGGATATAAGTAAGGGCATGTTTCCACTACACTCAGATTGGATGCAAAAAAACTGACTCCAATTAATGCCTATGGGCCTGTTTCCACTAAACACAATTTTTCTGATGCAGATTTTCCCATAGGTATTCATTGGAGTCAGTTTTTCTGCATCCAATCTGCATGTAGTGGAAACAGGCCCTAAGGCATTTAAAAGCATTTCATATAATTCTAGGTACACACCAAACAATTTTCTGTTATTTTTAACTGCCAGATAGATTTTTTCCATCATGTTGGAAAAAAATCTGTCTGGCAGGTAAATCTAACAGAAAATTGTATGATGTGTACCTAGCAGCCTTTGAATTGATGATGGCAATATTGTATTCTATCAATCACGGATGCCAGAGGAAGGAAGACTGAGTTATGCTAAAAAAAGAAAAGTTGGAAATGAAGTGGTTGGAATCCTGGAGGCCATATGCTTGTGTGACACAATCGCTGAACAGCTATGGTAACAGACCTATGTAGGTCTCCATCCTAACAGAACATTGTATGGTGTGTACCTAACATTGAATGATTGTGGTAGAGCACTAATTGTTTTGGCCATAATAAAGACTTCCACCTCCCTGAGGCACATCTGTCAATGCCTGCAAGTCTTCCCCATTTAGGACATGTGGTCTAATCTGAGTGGGAGATTTGTATTGATAATTCCAATGTTCCTCTTCACCCTTGCGAAGATTGAGACTGAAACAAATCAGCCTTTGTTTAAAACAAATTGACGTTTTCTGGCCCTTAATTAAGTGAAAGTCTTTGTTGTAACGAGATTGAACAGAAGTTTGAAATCAAAGACGCCTCGCTGTTTTATTGCCCGCAGCGCTATCGATCCTCCTGACGGCCTGGCGGCTGTAATTATGCACAATCTCTGTCCTAATGATTAAAAATAAGTTATGCTTTCATGACTGGGTAACCAGGCCCGAGATGGCCTTTCTGCGAACATGCTGCCAAACACTAGAGGTATTTTTCATTAGGTTCACTTTATTTCAAACGTCCAAACTGAGATTTGATGTGACAAAGTTTACAGCTTAAAAAATATGTTTTTGTTTTTTTTTTTACCAGAAATGGACCCGTTAGACCTAGTGCTTTCATGGTAAACCATGAAGAAATATCCTAGACAGCAATTCCTTTTGTCATTTCCCATTACATTTTATAATATCAAAGCTGTTTAGATATACAATAGAGTACCAATATTCCGGAGCTCCACTTACCAGAAAACCAAAAGTCTCAACCAACCAGCACAAATCGCAGGCAGTACTCACAATGGTAAGGGCCAACATCTTAGCCTATTTGTGGGCTCTGCTGTGCTTAACCACCTTATCCACAAGTCAGTAGATATACGTCCTCTGTGACTTAATCTAAGCCACGAGTCAGTAGATATACGTCTTGTAGCCGAAGCAGTGCTGTGCAGGATTGGGCTTGCTCCTGTGCACATTTCTGGCACTATTTGATGCAGCACTAATTGGTGAACGGGAATATATGTTTCCTGAGCTAATGAGATTGTTTTTTACCATTAAAAATACTTTTATTTTCTCAATTCATAGTGAAAAATACACTCTGTAGCATTATTTCAGAATCAAATATCTTCACCATAAATTGTGTGACAATAACATAATCTAAGTTTTGTGATAAGCGGTAAGAATAGCCAAACAAAATTTGTGTTTTTATCTACAGTAGCACTTTTTATTTTTAAACTGCAATTGGTAAAACTGAGAAATGTTTTTCTATTTTTTTTTCTTTGTTTTCCCATTAAAGTTCATAGAAAACAAAATTGTGCAAGGGGAAAAATGGCATACAATGAAAGCCTAGTTTGTCTTGAAAAAAACTATATATATTTAATTTCTGTGTTGTGAGTAGGGATAAAGTTATTTCTGATTAAATAAGGTCATAGCTAGACTGTCAAAACTGCTCTGGTCCATAAGTGGGAAACAAGGTCTGGATGCAAAGTGGTTAGAGGACCTATGCCCTCGAAAATCTTAAATACATGTAAACATATACAAATAAGTATGTTTCTTCCAGAGTAAAATGAGCCATAAATTACTTTTCTCCTATGTTGCTGTCACTCACAGTAAGTAGTACAAATCTGACATTACCGACAGATTTTAGACTAGCCCATCTTCAAATGGGGGGGGGGGGGGGTTCTCAGGGTTTTCTTTATTTAAAAGCATTTAGTGAACGGCAGTTGCTCTGTCCAACTGCCAAAATAGTGTGCAGGGAGGCTGGCCAGCATCATTGTATAATCCTTTTTCAAGGAATGTCTTTATAAAGAATAAAGGCCATGCTCAGAATCTCCTATGGAGAGATGGCGTAGCTCAAAATCTGCCGGTAATGTCAGATTTCTAATACTTACTATAAGTGACAGCAACATAGGAGAAAGGTAATTTATGGCTCATTTTGCTCTGGAAAAAAATGAACTTCTTATTTGTATGTGTTTTAAATTTTAAGATTTTTGCGACAGTTCCTCTTTAACCACTTAATGACATGCAGATTTAAGATGTATTAAAACATTCTGCTGGAGCCTCTTAATGGCTCCAGGACGTTTTAAAACGTCATGTGCTGCCGCTGCTGTTGCTGCTGCTGCGCGCGTGCACGTGCATTCCTGTGCACGTGAAAATAGTGAAAAACTACACCGGAAAAAAAATACACCTTTAATTCCAAATACTATAATGTTCCCATACTTTGTACTAGGGACATTATTAAAATCTTGTTATAACCAGGACAAATGGGCAGATAAAATGTGTTTATATTAAAACCATAGGGGATAAAATTGGAGAAATAGTGTATTTTTTTCATTTTTTCCTTGTTTTCCCATTTAAAATGCATAGAAAATAAAGTAATGACTGAAAACAACCCCAAAAAGCCCAATTGGTGGTGAAAAAAACAATATCTAGATAATTTCATTGTGATTAGTAGTGATTAAGCTATTGGCAAATGAAAGGGATGAGCACTGAAAGGTGAAAATCGCTCTTGTCCGTTGTGGTAAAAACCGCCTTGGGGTGAAATGATTAAAGGCTGGGTTCCATGGCTCCCGCAGGGTTACAATACTTTCAATTACTGTTTAACATTAAGTACAGAGTGGGGGTATAGTACTGTATTAGCTAGGCCTATTTGTAACATTGAATCACAAGCAATCAGAAAGCACACTTATCCGGCATAAGCCGTTCCCGTCTATGTTGGATGATTGAGACTGTGCATGTTTGGCATATAAATATTTAAACCATAGAGAATGAAGTGTTTGGTGTGCCAACCATTTCTTTTAATAATTGATCTGTTGTTTTATTGATATTGTGTTTGTTTGCTTTTTTATCATATCATTCTTAATCTTGAAAGAAGGAACAAATGACTTTCAATTTAATTTTAACAATTATACAGGCAACAATGATGAACCTGATGTCCGATAAATGATCAATAATTAAGCACGTGGGTTTGAAAGCCGAAAGTATTTTTAGCATTTCCTTCTGTTTTGTCAGATTTTATTGTCTTTTGTCACTTTAGATTGTAAGCGCTTTACAATTAGAGCCTCCTGTTATATTGTGTTCATGTTGTTAATCTGTATTGCCTATTTAAATTGGTATGAAACAGCATTTCTTCTTTCCTCTAACAGATTTACAGCATTAAACGTACCTACTACCGAGAAAAGAAAATCAGTAGCAGAGCAGCATTTATAGTAAACAGTTAAAACACAGCACTTTCCTCTTCTGTGGGCTTATATCAGAAACCAACACTTAGGAGGTGATTACGTTATTTTTTGTTTGTTTCTTTATCCGCCACAATTAGTAAACATTCCAGGCAGTGCTTCAGCTTGGGTCAGGTTAGCAGAGTGTGAAAAAGGAGACAAATCCTTACTACAAACATAATATATAGATACAGCAGCTGTGCAATAACATGCAATGGCAGCTTCAGAACAGATGAGGTAATACTTGTGCACAAAAGCAACTATAACTGTATCGTTATTAAAAATTGGGAAAACCGTTTTATTGAATATTAAATTAGTTTAATCCTGCAAATATTTTTTTTTCGCTTAGGGCAGAGTGGGGGTATAGTCTATCATGATTTCCTGTTATTTATTGCTGTGCAAGGTTCATACATGTTAATTTGAGTTAAGAATTTAGTATGTGTACACATGTCCCATGACTTAGAGATCCAGCACGGCAGGTCTCTAAAGGCTCATACACACATACCAACAATCTATCCAATTAACTACCAAACTTCTCTGTTGGAAGGTGTGTGTACAGCTGGCAAACAAGCAGATGACCAACTGATAACCGGTTGTTTGCCAGTTCCAACCGGTGGATCAATCTGCCCAACTGTCATGCAGGTTAGAACATGTCTACAAGTCTTTTGAACAACTTTGTTTTTTGAACGCAGACCTGTTGTGCAGTTTGTCATGTATTTCAGTGAGTTGGTTGAGTCGGTTGGCGTGTGTGTACGTATTTGTCAGGTAAACAACTTGCTGTGTGGTTGTTCATGTTGAATGGTTGGTTGTGCATGAAGTTGAACATGTGTATGAGCCTTAAGCAATACCATAAAAAGAACAGGATTGCATTGTTGTCACATTTATCCTGCCAGCCAGAAAATGCTCTATTGTGCGTCGTCCCTCCTCCTGTACATTGAGCTGCAAACCTCACATGGCTGTACCCGAGCAATGTGTGTGTGTGTGTGTGTGCAGCATTTGTTCCTTACAGGGTCATCTTAAAGTGAATGGGAACCGCATTTAAAAAAAATGAGACAGATACTTACCCAAGGAGCGGGAAGGCTCTGGATCCTATAGAGCCTTCCCGCTCCTCTCCTGGTCCCCTCGTTCCGGTGCTGGCTCGCTCGGTAGCAGTATTTTACTAAATTGGTCAAATACTGCTTTACCCGGCCGAAGGAGGCTTCAGAGGTCTTCAGGGAGCCCGAGTGCTCCTGAAGAAGGGCGGCCCTGTACTGCACCTGCACAAGCATGCTCTCTCGCACGCTCACGCCTGTGCAGTATGGAGCCGCACGTCTTCGGGAGGACACAGCTCCCGAAGACTTCCAAATACTCTTTCGGTGGGGGATTAAAACGACGGGGGGGGGGGAGCCAGCACAGGATAGAGAGCACCGAGAGAGGAGACAGAAGGCTCTATACGACCCAGAGCCTTCCCTCTCCTTAGGTAAGTATTTGCTTCATTTTTTTTAAAATGCGGTTCCCATTCACTTCAACGATTGAGCATCGTTGTTCAATTTTTAGTTTATTGCAAAGAAGGCAACTAAAAAAAAAAAAGTTGGTTATCCTACTTTGCTGTGCTGCTGTAAGAAAATAATTATATATATATATATATATATATATAATATATATTGTGGAGCAGCATGGTGGAGTAATAAATAGCACTCTCACCTTGCAGTGCTGGGTACCAAGTTCAAATTCCAGATTGAGCTCTATATGCACCGAGCTCTATATATTCGGATAAGTGAATTGACTTCCCCCTAGACTATGATGGACATATAACTATGGTAGGGATTAATTTGTGAGCCCCTCTTATGCTGGGCATACATGGTTAGTTTATGCACCGGTATCGAGCCAGTGGCTCGATGCTAGCGCGTCACCGCTCATCCGCGCGGATCCATTCCCGCTCGTCCCCGAGAGCGCTTCTTTTCAGCGCTTCGGTTTTTTCTATTGTCCGCCCGCGGGGATCGAGCACGGTATCGATCTGCCGTGGTGATCGGACAGGTTGGATCTTATCAATCGAGCCATCAGCGGCTCGATTGATAAGAACCATCTAACCATGTATGCCCAGCATTTGAGAAATGTATAGGGACACTTAATTGAAAAAGAAAGCCCTCTGAAGTCCTGCTCCCTCGCCACTATTCAGCACTCCGACATTCCTCCTCTGTCCTTCTCCACAAGCCAGAAGACTCGGCGAGTCTCCGGCCGCTGTGCATGCGCGCCGCTGGCTGCGTCCCCTCTGTATCACACTCCTGGATCCGGGAGCATTCTGCGCAGGCACAGTAGCAGTTTTTGCTTACTGCGCAATGAAGGAGGCACTGGGCTGTGCTTCCAGCATTCGATGGGGGGAACTGAGCAACGTGGGGTGACTGTGGGGGACCAGGAACACTTCAGGGGGCTGGAAGAAGCCCCAGATACATAACTGGCTATTTGTTTAAGTTAAAGTTTCTTTTGAGATAAAGCTTTGTACTCTGTACAGTGCTGTGTAAGATGTTAGCACTATGAAAACTAAATAACTATTAGTATTACTAAAGCCCCAATAGTGAAGTTTTGCAACTTCCAACTGTAGTGTAGACCACAGTAAAAAATTTAGGATTTTTTAAAACCCTCCATCCCCCCCCCCCCCCCCTTCAAAACAAGGAAAACCATATTTACAGCAAATGAAGTATTGATACAGGAAGGACAGCTTTGTGCTACTGCCGCACAGTCTCCCTGGTCTTTGGAATAGTGTGGCATTGTTGATCCCCATCTCATCCTCTCCCCATCATGGAATGCTGCCATCGTACCTCTCGCATTTCAACCAACATAGTTGGCATTCCCGCCGCAAACTCTTTATCTATATTTATCTGTCTAGTGACAACTCCGTATAAACACAGATTTCAGGTAATTACACCAGCTTAATTGAAAAATGATTGAATGACTTTCTGGAATGCAAAACCAAGCTTCTATCCATTTATTTATCATGTTTATGGGACGGTGGGGAAATGCAGCGTTTGGAATTATTATATACTGCCCTAATGTCTAGAGTTCTTGGCACAAGGTGAAAATCTGTATCTCGCTGCTCACAGGAAGGTAATCTGGCTCAAGAAGCCTTTGTATTCTCGCTGCAGGTTTATGAATGATCTTCAGAGACCAGCCAGGGCCTCACCAGTGGCAAAGTGAGGACCACTGTTCAGTTTTTGTGCATAATAAAGCTACACTTAAGGATTTTAGTTACAGAGAAAAAAAGCCCACTCCATCCCCCACCTCTTGAAAATTAGGTACATAGTAATCTGAATATTACAAACTAGTTGTTAGTACCTTATTTTGCTCATAATGTAAATTTTCCCATGTTGCCAGTGCAAGCAATACTATGGTACATGCGGGATGTTTTTCATCATTTAAAGGAAACACGAGGTGAGAGTATACTGATGTGATAAACAATTGTATCTATCCTCCTCTTCCTAAAAATGACTTTTTTTTTAGATATCCTACAGCTTTATTTTTTATTAATCTACTTTTTAATTTTTTATGGTTTCATTGTCTCTGCTCAATGACACACGCATGCAGTATGCCATAGCTAAAATCAATTATTGTCCCTTCTTATCTCTTTCCTGCTCTAAGAATCCATTTTCTGCCGAACAAGTGTTTTATGGCTATAATACCTTATCACTATACTCCAAGCCGGACAGAAACTGTCACTTGCTTACCTGATTTTTAGCTCTTTCAGGCATAGAAAGAAAAAAAGGAACACAGCATAGTTGTGTGTGCTAGGCACTGTACATACACATGTCTATCTCATCATGTCACATGGTGTATCCTTAGAAATGCCATGAATCTTATTTATGGGAAGTGGTTTTAGATTCTAGACTATAGGGCAAAGCTATGCTTTAGTTTCAGATCAGCTATAATTATTATTTATATAGCACCAACTTCTTCCATAGCACTGTACATAGTGCAAATCAGACAATAGCGGGGAGCACAGATACAGAAGTATTTTAACCTTCCACCTTTATATCACTTAAGTATGGGGTGCCCCAGGGCTCAATCCTCTCTCCCCTGCTTTTCACGATTTTCATGTTACCGATTGGAAAACTAATCCAAAAACATGACCTGACATACCACTGCTATGCTGATGACACCCAACTATATATTTTCTTCAAGCCTGTTGTGACAGACCCAACTCTAACTATAAATGCCTGCTTAGGCGAACTACAGCAATGGATGAGTGACAACTGGCTGAAACTAAATACAGACAAAACTGAAGCCCTTCTGATTGGAGGGCTGCGCATGATAACAAAACAACTTAACTTGCAGTCTTCACCACTGGGAATAGGAGGCACGGATCTGCGCAGCTCTGATCATGTGCGTAGCCTGGGAGTTCTAATTGATTGGGATTTAAACTTCAGAACTCACATCTCTGCTGTGGTGAAATCATCCTATTTTCACCTGAAGAACATCACAAAAATCAAGCACCTCATCCCCCCAGAAGATCTACCAACCTTAGTTCATGCCTTCATTGCATCCCAACTGGACTACTGTAATGCTCTCTACACTGGGCTTCCAAAAAAGGTCTTGTACCACCTACAGCTGATACAGAATACTGCTGCCAGTCTGTTAACCAACCAAACACCTTCACTGCCACATAACGCCAGTCCTGCACTCCTTTCACTGGCTACCTATAAAATGGAGGGTCCTATTCAAGATCAGCCTACTGACATTTAAATCACTTCATGGTTTGGGCCCTGGATACATGAAAGAAATGTTAAAGCTGTGTAGCAATCCCTACAATCTCAGATCCACAGGGTCTCATAATCTAGTCCTACCCAGAGTTAATCTGGAAACCTTTGGTCCCAGAGCCTTCTGTCATGCTTCTCCTATGTTATGGAACACCTTACCTCAGCAGATCAGGACAGCTCCATCCCTGGACATGTTTAAATCCAGACTGAAAACCCACCTGTTCAGTTTGGCATTTGCAAAAATATAATTTTGTTGTGTGAATACTTCATCCTACTACCAACTAGTGAATCTGAGAGAGCCTAAGGGCTTTGAGTCCTATGGGAGAAAAGCACTATAGAAATGTTATTGTATTAACACACTACTACCAGGACAACCTGTGACACAAGTACAGATAAATACAATTGATGTGTAGTTTGAGACATTACCAATTCTGGTATATTTGGCACATATACTGTATTTCCGTAGCTCTGTGTAGGTTCTCAAAGACTGAACTTGCTTATATCTGTGTGCAAGCTACAAATAATTCAACATCATCCAATTCCTTATCCTCCTTAGTAAACTGTGCCAAGAGCCCTGGGGAAGATCAGATTGTGACGGTGTTGGGTTCCAAATTGTGTCTTGTTTATGGCCTGCAGTTCGTGGAGCAGCTAAGGGATCAAGAGCCTTGAGGGTGCTGGACTGTTCTTGCACATCCGCTGCCCGGTGATGTCTATAGGAGGCTAGGAGCCCTGAAGGCAATGATAGGGAAACGCCTCCAAGAAAAAGCACAAATATGTTTGTTTGATATGATAGCCTGGAAACCCACAAATTATTTCCTGACCCTTAGTATCCATTTGTTCAGATGTAACCACTACATAGCGGAGTGTTAGTTAATTCAATGACTTTATGAACATTTCACCAGCGCACATCAGTGTGGCTGCCTCCATAAGTCATACAGTCTGGCATAATTACACTCTGTTTTATGGCTTTTGTTTAACCATAAAATAACAGAGCCCGTGGTTACTGAAATATCTGATTAGCATGGGGTGTGAAGAGTTAATTGTAGCACCAAAAACTCCTATTTGTTACAGGTTGTGTTGCAGACTAAGTGATTCAGTCCTCCGCATGATTCATGGCCGCGGTGTTCCTCGAGACAGTTTTATCTTCCTCATACCGAATATCTCTGGGCCGGTCTTTTTATTGTCTGTGTTTTATGCTCATCATGCAGAGTATAAGCTGAGATGTCTTCATGAGGGCAGGAAAGAGACCCATCACGGAGATGTCTTCCCTCTAGCCAGAGAACTTACTGGGTATAAATATATATAGTATTATATATCTTCTGCACAGGGGAACTTACTATTTCAGGGTTTTTTGTTGTTTGTTTTTGTTTTTTTAAACCTCTGTCGGGTTTGAATGTCTGTTTATCCCCACTGTAAATAAGTTTGCTTCTTGAGATACCCCAACCTTTGGGATTGGAGAAAAATCTCACAAATAGACAAATGCCTCTGAAGAGTTAAACATGTTTTTTTTGGCTCTGTTACATAAATTGCTTTTATTGCAGTTTTGGTCTCTATGAGATTTCCCCTTCAGATCAAGGCACCTTTATAAGGATGTATGGCTACTCCTTCAGAAGTTCCTGCAGATCAGAAAGTACATCAGGTGACGCCTGGACACAATTTAGTTTTGTGGCCCGATTTCAGGAACAGTCATTTCACCAAAGTGTGTGCATAGCTTTAAAAGGTACCTGAACTGACTTGTAACATGAGATAAACGTGTTTGTCAATGCCCAAGCCTACGTAAAACCAGACTCTGTTGTTTTTTATTTCTCTCTGGAATGAGATTGTTCAGCAGATTTAGAATCTGATCATTTATCTAATCGATTTCTATTCACTTCTATGAGAAAATTGATCAGAAAAACTATCAAAATCAGATCGGACCTGTCGAAAATTATCTATCGAGCCATCTATTTACTTAAATAAACTCATGGTGTATTGCCAGCATAATTTAGAATCCATGGCTGAAAATTACACTTTGTCTGCAGCATGACTCACTGATAACTAATTACAGACCATAAAACTCTTGCATGGCCAAGAACCTTTTCTGAGTACAGGAATTCATTTAAAATAGATTTTGAAAGTCATTCAATAACTTTAAACTTCTGTTTTTGACTCCCCCCAACACAAAATAAGACTGGGGAAATCAAGGAAAGTCCTTAGATAGGAATCAGACTTTAGATGGAAATGTTTTGTTTTTATTTTTTTTTTGTTGTTTGGCTCACTTTAGCTTTAAAGTGAGCTTGTAGAGTCAGAGATATGGAAGCTGCCATGTTCATTTTATTTTAAACCGTGCCAATTTCCTCACTGTAATGCTGATCTTGGATTCAGTACTGTGTGAATCGCATACCTAAAACAAGTATGGCGCTAGTCAGAACATCCACAGAGAAATGATTCATGGAGTTATTATAAAAACGACATCTCCACCCACTACTTGCAGCAGTATTGGTGGAGATGAGTGCAAGTATGCTTGCTATACGTTCCTTTTTTTGGAGCTGCAAGTATATCTACTTGATTGAAGAGGTTGTCCAATGGTAGATGCTTGGTATTAAACCATTTAATCCCGGAAACAGGTCGCCTGCAACCACTGCACCTACTGTGATCGGGAGCAGGACACCAATGAGCCAGACCCATGCATATAATGCTTTTTGTATGCTATGTACATTGCATAACGAATTAAGCATACTGTTGCATGCATACTTTTGTACTTCTGCATTTTTGTGCTTTTGTATTTTTGTACATTCACCCGAGCATATGTTTTTATGCATATATCACTGATTGATGTCATTTTAATGATGTTTGTACCGCATGTGTATATCCCTTTAAGACAGGTGATACCACCTTTTGGGTGGGACTTTGTACCTACATATTCCTGGCTGTATCACCTGTTCATTAGCTAGGACTAAGGAGCCATAATTTTGCTCCGATACGCGTGAGCTGTATTGCTGTTTGTCCACAATTGCTTCAATAAAAATTGGACTTTTATCCTGAGATCGGTGCAGCGGAATTCTTATCTACTACATTATTAAACCATTTAGTCAAGTCCCTACAGAGTTCCATAACCGTTTATAGTTTGTTTGCTAAAGCAGTCTAGGTGGAAGCCTCAGTTTTAAAGGATACTGCAGCCGAAAGGCTGCAGAGAGATAAAACCTGCATTGTGTAGGTAAAGAAAAGGACATACTCACCGCTCCCCTCGCTTCCTGCCGTCGGGTCCCGCTCGTCAGCCACAGCTCCCGGTACTGGCCGACTCTCCTGACCCCTGACCCGGACATACTGCGCCGCACATGAGCAGTATGTCCTGTAATCTTCGCTTCTGGCGTCGCATCATGACGCCAGAAGTAAGGACACTCCCCCGCCTCCTGCGTGTGCAGCGGCTCCACTATAAAGCTACATGCTAGCCACTGGTGAAAGTAGCCATTAATGTCTACTGCCACGTGGTTCTACCCATGGCCTTCAGACTGGTATGTAATGCATCTGCACTGTGTACACAGGAAGGATGACGTCTGAAAATTTGGGCCGCGGGTCAAGCTGCAAGTAGAATATTGCCAATATTACAGATATTATACTATTGCGTTACCTAACTTAGATCTCACACCAACCTTTCCCCCTACTTAATCCTAACACAAACCTTCACCTAACACTAACCCCTTCCCCCTCCCTCCATGTCAAATACCATTAGTGCCGATGCGGTATTTGGCTCCATAATACCCGAACCCTGGGTGCCCCATGACTTACTCCCATCCGCTGATATCTGCACCATTAATCATTCTTTTTGCCGCAGTGTTTTCTTCCATTACTATCTGTACCGTTATTGTCCCTGCTATATCCGGCGCCCAGATTATACACTGGGTGTCGTTGTGCATTGTGGTCTATGGCCGCACCCAAATTACCAGATGGATGCAGGCACCCAAGTCAGCTGCTTTAATCTGCACCACCTCTCCCCATGACACCTAATGGTAGTGGGTAGACTTCTTCTTTGATAGAGGACAATTAATTGAGCACGCAAGTTGCGCTGGGAGTTTTCTGAAAAGATGATTTAACCTACTGACATGCAAGTAGTTTAATATTGTATCTAGAAAATAATACAATGTCAAGTGTCAGTGTAACCCCCAAGCACAACTACTCAGAGCTGCTGTTGTAAAGGTGAGCTTTTAATACCACTTGTCCTGACACCATTCCAGAGGGCTGATGTAAGAGCATTGGTTGCTTGGGCTGTGGATGGTTCTTCAGATCACATTACAGTGCTGTCTAATACTGTGAGATATATCTGCATTACTGAGCAGCATTTGTTAAAGCAACAAACACATGGACACTTCAGTTTTATTAACCTGGTAAAAATCTGAAACCTGATTCCGCAGCTTTGGCTGCTTTGGGAGAATGGAATTGAAATGTATTCACAGCAGGAATCTTTAACCTCTAGAAGGAAATTCTTATTTCAAAAAAAGAAACTAAATTGAAAAAGTGTGTACATTTCTACTTGCCCAGGCGTTCTCCCAATATTATTACAGAATATACTCCTTTGTAAAAGCCAGTAGCCTTTGTCCAATTCACTTTTTCGCCTAAGTTTACTCCTAGGAGATAATTTTTCATATTCTCTTTAAAATAACTTTTCTGTGCTCTGCATAAACCTTATTTAGATTTACTAGTAGTATTCATAATTGTGTAGGAATGCTTTCCAAATTAATGGAAATATACTTAGTTGGGTGTGCTGTGGGGATGCAGCAAATCTAGTGGGGCATTCATGTAGAACAGGATTACATGAAAAAAACAAGGTAAAAAACAAGACTTCAGAGTCTCTTTAAGACGGAACATTGTGCCATCTCTTTCCCCTGTACCTCTTCTGTGCCTCCAGTGTCCCCCTGTGTCACCTCTGACCTTTATACCTGTTTATACAAGTTTAAAAGCCATTTTAAACTCAAAAACTACTAGTCCAATTTGAAAAAAAAACTACCTATTTGTGGCTTGTTTCCAAGGAAACACAGATTCCACGCCGTTCTTATCGGTGGGTCGTTAGTAAGTCGGGGACTACCTGTATGCAGCAAACATTGTGTTTCTCCAGACTCATTTAAAAAGGTGAGGTGATAAGATGGCTACAGAGATTCCAAAACTTCTGCAACTGATTATTTTTTTTTTGTTAAATAAGGAATACATTTCAAATGTTATTCCTACTTAATGACTTCTCCCAGGGTTCTCCTTGAAGTGGCTTTGTCCACTGTTCTAAAGCAATGCATTATAGATGTTTTTGGTGCTTTTTAGACGCACTGAATTTGTGGCCTGACAATTTTATAATGTACTCTGCAGTTTGTTTTAGTAGATTGATTCTAGGTTCCTTAAAAAGGAGCTCCGGTGAGCAGTAGTAGAATGTAGTAAATTATTCAGAATGCCCGGTTTTAATTATCCGGGTTTCAGCATCAGAAACACTTACTATATCCATATATTGATGTGTATTAATATGTAACCTGCCCTCCCAGATGTTTAGCCTAGGCTGTTTAGATGTACAGAATTCTCCTCCCAGAACACTGTTGGAGGTGTTGCTTCTATTGACTCTGGAACATACAGTAATCAGATATTCCGCATTTATGCACCTACTAGCAGTAAAGAGGCTGCCACCTGTGATACATTTCAGAATGTAAATCGGGGTGAGGAAAGATTTTACTTTTAATAGGCAAACGCTGACTAAGTAATTTGTAAAGTAATATTGTGAAAGATAAGCCAGTTTATTCAATATGCTATATGCAATACAATTCCTCTTTAAAGGAATACTATCGATTCACATATTTTTTTCAACTGACACAGGAATTGTTTGGGAAGTGCTGCTAAGTACTGGTGTGTACAGTTTAGTAGCAACTTCTTTGTTTACTGTTATCAAAATACTTTCAAACTTTAACTGACGGCTGACTGAGCCATGAGGAGAGGGGAAATTCCCCTCACACTTGATCAGTTAACTCTATGGCCTAGTAGTGCACACCAGAGCGGTTCTGCTGCAGTTTGCGATCCGCTTGCGGCTGCGGATCCGCTAGGGTAATGTATTTCAATGGGGTGGTGCACACCAGAGCGGGAGGCGTTTTGCAGAAACGCATACTCCCGGGCTGCTGCAGATTTTGGATTGCGGATGCGTTTCTGCCTCAATGTTAAGTATAGGAAAAACGCAAGCCGCTCTGAAAAACGGCACTTCAGAGCGGTTTGCCAGGGGGTTTTTGTTACAGTAGCTGTTCAGTAACAGCTTTATTGTAACAATACATGAAATCTATTACACCAAAAATGCTTCACAAAACCGCAAAATGCTAGGTGAAACGCTACAGAAAAATAAGAAAAAGCGTTTCAAAATTTGCTAGCATTTTGCGGATCTGCTAGTGGTTTTTGGTGTGCACCAGGCCTAAGTGTAGCTCTGTGTGTGACACAGAGAGAGAGAGCTCCCAACAGCTGCAGCTCCTGTGTCCTGTGTTGCTGACTGACCTGTCTGTAGAGAGCAGAGGAAATGTAACTAATTGTCACAGCTTTTTCATACTGCTTTTGCTTTCAGAGTTTGATATGTTTGATATTTGCTTTCTGTAGTCTGATATGCAACTCTGGCTGTGCATTGAAGCAGACACCCCTTCTGCAATTGATTTGTCCTAATATAGCTAAATCCTACCCTCAATAAATGACAGCTTTTGCCTCTGATATTTAACATGAAAAGTAGGAAAATGTTTACACAGCTACTTAGACATTATTTGCACACTGTCATTTTAGAACCCTTGGGTATCGATAGTATTCCTTTAAGGCCTACTGCAGAAAGAAAAAGATCTTAATGGTTCTGGTTCTGTATTGGGAAAACATGACTGTGATGCACAGTGGAGCCAGCTGAATCCTGAGGGTAGCATGCTGATGGGTTGTTGTAGCGTTAGGCCAGGATATGTGGTGAGCAGGTCTCATGTGCGATGTACTGTAACTTGTACCTGCAGCCTTCATGATATTGTATATGTTTATGTTCTATGAGTCACATCTTTGCATGTATGACTAGCAGACTGTGCACCTTATGTTACCGAAGAGAACACAGTCTGCTCAGTGTTTTTTTTAGAAGGTATATACATCTGTTGTGCTACAGTGCTGTTCAGATTTTTCTAGAGTGGATGAAATTAAAGCTGTGTACAGACTTGAGATTTTCCTTGACCCAAAACAAGTTGGTTCCTGACTTTTATCTGAAAATCTTAAAGTGAGCCTCCGGACTAAAAATCTACTCAGCAGAACTGAAAAGGCTTGGTGTTTAACAGTTTCACAGCATCAGAAATTTGTTTTTCTTACCAAAGCATCATTTTTAGCTGCATTTTTAACTAAGCTCCACCCATCAAAGAAACAAAGCCCAGGCTTTTTTCCCCTTATGCTGTGCAGAGCATGATGGGATTTCCTATGTTGTTGTTCACATTGCCTAGCAACTGGGAGAGGTGCTCAGGACACAGGACAGTTGGAACTGTGTCTCATGCTCCCTGTCACCTCCTTTCAACCAAAAAGATGGCTGCCCCCATGAAATCACACACATTTGCCTGTTCTTTTCAAACAGTATTGGTAAGAGATTATATTGAATATCTATTTTAATTAACATAACTAATGTAACTTTATGACAGTATGTTTGTTTAGGCTGGAGTTCCTCTTTGTGCAAGCAGATGTCACCCGACGTTTCTGACCTACTTTTCTACGATTCACTGGGACATATCACTTCACCTTATGTCCTTTGTTCAATGCAGTAGCTTCAAAGGAAGACCTGGCAGTATGGTGGGAATTGTGTGTCCCTTCCCCTCTCCATGGAGCATTATTAGTTGTCTGGCTTGGAGCCAAACACTCTGTACAGTGATTGCTCAAAAAGTTCCCCCCCCCCAATGTCTAATGTCACAAGTGTGTACCAAGCTTTAGTCATACCATTAGGTGCATGTTTTTATGCCTCATACTTTGCTTGTGTTGCCACAGGCTTGCCTGCTTGATGGAATTCAGTGTGCTGTTGTTCCTGGTTCATTTCATATCGCTGTTTGCAGACCAATTAGTGCTTTATTTTTTCAGTATTTGAACGCCCTGCTGAAAATCACATTAGGCCTCTATTAATGAGGAGAAATGCTTTTTTTTAATGAATGAAAGAAAGCTCATTTATACGTGGTAAACTGATTGAAAGGGAGCTTGCTCTGCATATCATTAATTATTATTGGACAGTATGATTTTGTGGCGAGGCGACCTTGGGTTGTGAAATAATGCTAATTAAATGTGTTGACTTTTTTTTTTTTCCTCTGAGCTGAATCAGGTAAGGCAGAGAGGCTCACGTTTCATCAGGAAGATGCCTGCAAACAAAATGACTTGGACAAAATAGCCTTTAAAGGATCCACTTCACAGTGCCTCATGCTGAGCTATAGGCTGCCCCATAGATCTGCTTTTCTTGTCTGGCCCAGTTTGTCCTGTGAAGATAATGCAAATTTAATGAGGAAGGGAGAGAAAAGGATGAGCGGATATGCCAAGGCGGGAATGGGGGACACGAGGTTATGTGAGGATTTCAGGAGGTAAGATTAAAAGGCAGCCAATTGTTAGAAGAGCCAGCATTCATGAAAAAGAGCAACCGAAATCGAGTAATAGCATCAAGGCTCACAGAGGCAATCTAGCTTTCATGTTAGTCGACTGCAAAAAGCATTAAGGTTTATTAAAGAACAGATGTAAAATTTAGAGCATAATGTTTCCTCCAGTGTTTGCAGTCAGCCCATTTTTAGCCACTTAAGCATTAAGTGTGTGCAAAACAACTGAACTCGCTACTAAATGGGCACGCAGGAAGGTGCTTACCTGTAGCTGCTTTTGGGATCTGACTTGTATATTTGCAAGATAAGCTTGTATCAGGAAATAAAGCCTGAGTGCAAAATAATGCTTTTTCCCTACTTGATAGCAACAATTTATAGTCTGCAATGCAGTTAGGTTCAGAAGTACTATCCCTTTTCTCATGAACAGGCTATTGTTAAAGCCTAGCACAATTATTGTATATACTAGAGTATAAGTCTAGAAATGTAGGTCTGATTCAATTCATAAAAGTATAGGGGGTCCACGTCTACACATGTCACAGGCAACACTGAGCACACTGAGTAATGTGTGTCATAATAGTGACATTCCCATGTGCAGCAATTTACCTGTGGTGAGTGATACACAGTGGAAAGGAAATGCCAAGATAGCACAGATCTGAAAGTCCTGGCCACAACAATTATCAAGGAGTCTCCTCCTCCCTCCACCCCTCTGCCTCTGAAATCAATGGCTAGTAACCTCCTCCTGCCCAGACTGAGCTCCCATAAGCCCTTGCTACAGGGCCAAGACACAAAAGGAGCTGTGGGCGAGGCTTGTTTAGTTTATAGGGAATTAGAGTATTAAAACAAAATAAAAAAAAAGTATTTGGCTTGAGGAATGTCCTATAAACTATATGAAAGGAACACAATTATGCAATGAGTAAAAGTATATCTCGGATCCACTTTAATTCTATTGTTTTGTTACCTTATCTATGTAACCTAGATAAGGTAAAAACAGATGAAAACAGGTGAACAAGCTTTGTGGTCATGCCCAATGAGAGATTCCTGCCAGGCAGTATTTGGTTGTCATCGGCTTAAAAGAAAAAGTGAATTCAATAATATCTCTGAGAAACACACAAAAGGTGTTAAAGAGAACCAGAGATGAAGCACCCTCATGTATTTTATTACATTTATAAGTGGGAACATGACAGTAAACACCTACCCTGCTTTTAGTTTCATTGTTATCTGCTTAATTAGTCTATTAGCAACTGTGATAAGAATCCACCGACTATTCAGTCGAGGTTTGACCTGGAATCATTATAGCTGAGTCACTCTTCTGTGGAGTTTTTTCAAGCCCAAGCCTCCCCCCTCCTGGCTTAGATCTTCTGCTTTGCATACTGAGAGCTGTGATGACTGGGAGGGGCTGCTGCTCCTGAGAGAGAAGCTCTGTGGCTGTAATATGATCCCTGTGTGCTCTGTGTGCACTAGATACTCATAGGAATGAAACTGCAGTTATTATCAGTGACACTTCCTACAGGCAGTACATCATACCAAAATGAAAGCACACAGATGAAAGGCTGCATAAGCCTAGATAGCAGCATAGTTTCATATAGCCTAGACAGCACATCCAGAACAACTCATATAACCCGGAAGGAGAAGGGATATGAGCCGGCGGCCATATTGGATATTTCCTGGAGCAATAATGGATAAAAAACACTAAAAAAGCACACCAGAGCGGCAAAATTATCAGGTAGAGCATTTATTCTTTACAAGCTATCGACTGATATGTTTATTTTGTGTGAAACGTTCATCTCTGGTTCCCTTTAAGTTGAAACTGTAATCATTTTTTTTTTTTTTACTTTCGGAATGTGTTCTCTCAAATTTATGCAGATCTGAACTCTGTTCCAGAATTAGCTGGTACCTTATGGTGCCAGCTGTGTATTGCAGCCTTCTGCGTGATTTTCTCTGACTTTAGTTCCTTGCAATTAGGCTAAGGTGATTGTGATTCTGCCTTTAGCTTAGAAAACCTGGGGTTTTATTGTGATTGTAGGGATCAGGTATTTTATTAAGTCGCTTTATCCCTTTGAGGTACGTTGCTCTACTAATCTGCAGTTCATTAACAGACAAGCTGAAACGTGTGTTCATGATGCAGAGATGATGTCATCCAATTGTGGCAGCTGATGTCTCATTTACTTATTGTTTACTTTCAAGCTGGAGTATTCTGGGCAGAGATCGCAAGATAAATCAGAGCTGAGAACATGACCTCAGTTTACACAGGACTGTGTTATTGATGCCTTGGCTTTGAACACTGCACAGAGTTTGCTACTGATGGCACCAGGCCATCCATTCTTAGAGCCTCATCCGGCTTCCAGTGACAGTGTGCGGCCGGTTGGGATGATTTTCATGCTCCTTGGCTGGGAACGATGTCCCTGGCTTCATCCAGCCCCTGCTAAGTCCAGCTGAATCTGAAATAGCTCTCTGTGTTCCATTCTGGAAAGAGCGTACTATTTAAATAGAATGTGGCTTCTTTATTGCAGGAACTCTGGAGTCAGTTATGGTTACACACAGGCTGGATTACTGCCTTGTGCTGACTCAAGTTTTATTGGGTAACGAGGATTAAGCATTTGAATTTGGGTCTCAGGATTTCTGTTGCCTTTGTTTGTTCTGTAAATTAAGTCTCCTATTTTCAAAAGAAGTCAACTTCACAGCCTCATTACTCCCGGTGCTTATGTCTAAAATCTCAGCAGTATCCACAAAATAATCCAAAATACGAATCATTGACAGATTTGTGAGGCTGAAAGATATGTAAGAAATAAATTGTATGAAGTGCCGGTATATAGTTTTCCACTTGACTTGCCCAAAAGATAGATCCCCCTCTTATTGAGATCTGATCGGTCCTCCTTTTGTCCCAGTCATAGTCCATATTTTTACAAAAGAAGTTCAACATTCATATCTTTCAAATACAGTGGTCTATTTGTGGGTGAAGAAAAGGCTGCCTCTAGCTAAAAAGAAACCAGTCTACAAGCAGTCTGTGGTCGCGTGATCTTATTTTCTATGCTGCAGAGCTTAGATCCCAGTTAAGGTTCCCACACACTAATTGAGTTACCATGGTAGATTCAATCTCTCTGTATTTGAGATCTGTGTCCCAACATGGTTGCGCTACTGTAATTTCGGTTGATTTCTGTTTGAAATCTATTGAAGTTTATTGATGGCTTCGGACAAAAGAACTCGTTTGAAAGGTGGAAGGGCGATAGTAGCAGCTATAGATTCGATGGATGGCTAACAGACACCTTACACAACTGAATACGCAAATGATCCCTTTTCGCCCTTGTAAGCAAGGCAAGCATCGGTAATAATGTACAGGCTTGACTGTTGGCACACGTGTTCATAGAGTACATTCAACAAATTGTTCTTCCTCCACCCCCCCCCCCCCCCCCCTTATTATTTAGTGTTTATATAGCACCAACCTTTTCCGCAGCGCTGTACAGAGTATATAGTCTTGTCCCTTAAAGTGAACCCGGGATAAACATAAACGAAGAAAAATAATTGGATCTGTCCTCCTCCTAATGTTAGGTGCACACAATGAGATTTTCTGGCAGATTTGATCTCAGATCGTTATTTTCCAATTTTTTATCGATTTTCCTTAGAAGTGAACAGAAAATCAGATCAGACATGTTGGAAATAATTGATCTGACAGTAAATCTGCTTAAAAACACTTTTGTAAACAAGAATTATGGATGAATTCTCCCTCACAGATAGCAGTTCACATACAGTTTATTGCACATCTTTTTGTTTTTAGAAGGTAGTGACCTTTTCCACTATCTGTAGTGAAAAGTTTTGTATGTCATTGTATCTGTTTACTGCTTCACCTCGCTGTGTCCATCTAGTGTAAGCACATTCCTCTATCATTAGTTTAGAGACAAGATACCCCTGTAAGGTATTGAGCAGCCACAGCAAAGCAGTTCAAAAGAAAGTAAAAGGGAAACCCATCTGCATGCATGCCAGTAAGGGCTCAAAGCAAACCTTCATTTTGAGGCAGGACCGTTAACGTTTTTTCCCCGTACACAGAGCTTCTTTGTCGCTCTCTGATCTTTGATGAAGGCTCTTCTGTAGCTGAAACATGTTAGTAGCCGTACTTGTTGTTTCCGGAAGAGTTGCTGGTCTATACTGGTGTGCATGCAGAGGTTTCCCATGTACAAAGTGCCCTATTGCTTACAGCTCTGCCCATAAAACAAACCGCTCATTCTGCAGCTCTGTCCTGCAAGGTGTCCACTAGCAAAACAACGTTATTTAGGCACATAGAACATGACAGAGATGAAATCTGGTGGAGAACGTTTTGTTCTGGTTTGTGTTAGTTATTAAAAATGGAAATAAAAAATACAGTAATGGATCAGGTGAAGATTTATAAACCTTTTGACTGCCGTTGGTGACATGATCGTTGACAAGACTTTACCAGTCACTGTCCAGTCATTGTGGAATTGTATTTTATGAAGGCTAAGAACTAAATCAAACTTATGCCAGCTTTATCCTCCATAACCTTGTTTAACGTATGTGAATAGTTGCCAGAATGTGAGGGGATGAGCAAGCATGAACTGCAGCCGACCTTAAAGTGAACCCTAGGTAGCCCATAAAAACATTAGATCCTTCCATAGGTAGAGGGAAGCCTCTGGATAGTCCCATCTCCTCCTCCACCCCACCATTGCCACGCTTGGACCCTTTAAACATATTCCGCTAGAGCTTGCCAGTTATGTTTTTGTGACTGGGCTCCCTGCCATGTAGCACTGGCGCCCTTACGCAGGTGTCCACGAGAGGCTCCATACTACTTGTGCAGGCATGGATAAATCACATAGGTAGAGAGAGTGCATGAAGGGAAGTGTGGACGCAAACTAAAAACGAGTCTTGGCCAACGGTGGTGGGCTTGAGGGAGGACTTAGAAAGCCTTTGGAGGATCCAGAGGTTCTCCTCCTGTTAACTTTTTTTTGTGGACTGCCTTGGGTTTGCTTTAACCTCAACGCCAGTAACAGTTAGTTCATCAGCGTTAACGTGAAACCTCCCAATCCCTCCAACTCATAGGTAAATTTATACGCTGGGGGAACAGCGCCAAGGATTTTGTCGTGTTCATCACTCGTCCCGATATCGCTCGCGGTTACCCCCATGCACCCACTCCACCACAACAGCACATTGCAGCATGTCCAAACAATACATGCAACCAATTTCAGCCCGAAATTGGTCATATCGTCAAATGCTTGCTCTTGAAGGCACCGGTTTTTATCCAATTTGCTAATTATCGAATAGGATGGTTGATTGGCCTCCGAGTCAAGAGTTGTACGGGCACCTTTTATAGCAGGTTCAGAGATGAGCACCAAAATTGATTAGAAGGATGAAAGAGCTCACTAACTAGGAAAGGTTAGGTAAGTTAGGCTTGTTTAGTCTGGAGAAAAGAAGCCTTAAGCCCTGTTCACACTGTTTAGCCGATGTCAATCCCTTTTCTGCAACCAAGCAGACTATCATTTGGCAACTTTCGGCAGTGCTTCCTGTCATTAGTCATCCCACAGGAGGACACCGAACCGCCACACACAGCCAAACCTGGATGCTGCAGGTAGCGTCCCGGAAGACATAAGACGGGATCTACCATGGCAATTATGTGAAATAACCACTTCCATTCATATGAATGAAAGCTGTGGTTTAAATGTGGAATATATTACCACAGGAAGTAGTTAGGTCAAATGCTATACCTTCATATAAGGGAGCCTTAAGCTGAATTCCCATCACAACACCTCGGAAAATGTATCGGGGGATACACGGCAACGAGAGCTGCAACGACCCCTATCCATCTTCCATGATTCCATGCCGTGGGAACAAACGAAGGGCACAAATGCACTTTTCAGAGACTACAGTAATTAGCGCAGGGGTCAATATGGATCAGAACCAACATCCACGATATGATCAGTCATGACAATTGTTCAAAATGTCGCGGGTAATCTGCCATTGAACATTTCATGAACTTTTGTTAAACTATGTTATGCGATATCACGCAAATGGTCATTTGTCGTTAAAGATTTGTCGTGAAAATCCTCTGGTGGTTATGAGTCTTTAGATGCTTTCCTTCGATTGAAGGATATCCATGGATTTGATTACTAGGTAATTTCCAGCAGTGTTGATCCAGGGATTCTAGCTGACTGCCATCTGAAGTCAGGAAGTATTTTTTTTTCCTTTTTAGGGCTTTTTGGCCCAAGCCATGTAAGGATTTTTTGCTTTCCTCTGGAACAACTGATATATGTCAGGGTACAGCTAGTGTCGTACCTTTTTTTTTCTGGTTGTACTCGATGGACGTCTTTTTTTCAACCCAACTAACTATGTAATTTTGGATGTGAACGCATGTGAATTTGGAAGAAGTCTATTGATTTCAATGGTCTGTAATTCCGCATCTGAATTTGCATTCAGGGAAATGGACAGGAACTCAGGCTAAGGCATTTGAAGCACAGGGTTGACTGGCTATAATTCTGATTCTTTTGATAAGTGAGATATTTCACACAAGTAATTTATTTCAGCTGTGTATTTAGCTGTTAGCTTGGAGTTGAGCTTTAAAGAAGATGTCTGGAACATTATATACAAGCCATGCCAGCTATGAATGACATCGCCGTCTGTATTTCATGAGATGTTAGCTGCTCGGCTCTGCTTGCCAATACATTAAGTGACGCTAGATAAATCACGGCTCTGTGGTCCGTATATCAACCACATTTAATGAATTCCAATGTGTCTAACGCTCTGCATTACAGTAGTATTAGTGTTTGTTGGCTTCCTGCACACACTGAAGATATCATTCACTGTCGGGAACATGACTAGTAAGAAATTAGCTCAGATGCGAATGGAAAGCTAAAGCAAAGCTTTGCCAGCAAACAAGCGGCATATATGCGTCATGACGTCGGGAAGAGAAAATCTGATATAAAGCTGTAAAGTGGATTTGAAGAATGACGTTTGTGCACAAGCTGAGGCAGAGGAGGATCGTAGAACAAAGGAGAAAAACAATGGCTGATCACTGGATCGTACTGGAAATGAATATTGTCCTGTGTGTGCGAGCTGTAGGTGCAACAGAAACAGACAGAGGGAAAAAGTAATGCTTTGCAGTGGCTGGATAGTGTACTGGTTAAGTGCTCTGCTTCCGACACAGGAGCACAAAGTGGATGGGGTGTGTGAGCACCCTGGAGCAAAAGATACAAGAGAAAGTGGGAGCCCAATGGTGCAGTATGTCAAAGTAACACAATGGGCTCTATTCTCAATGAGTTAACGCATGAGCTACATTAGGTAGTGATAAACACCGACCAAAATATCTCCATTTTGAAATTCACAATTTTTTTTTTTACCTCATGCGGTAAAAGTGAGGTAAAAGTGTAATTACCTCAAAATGTATCTCCAATTTGAGATTCTCAATTGAAAAGTTGGTGTTAATTAAGGATTTTTGTATCACCTACAAATGGTAGGTGATAATTATCACTTCTCTGCTTTTGGCCTTCAGGGTGGGCCTAATATGTGGAAAGAATTAAGCAAAAGGTCTACTCACACAGGTGGGTTGCTAGGGGCAACCGACCACTGGCAGCAGGTGGAGACAATGAACCCGACTCCACTCGTGTTGGTCGTCAGGACCTCGGCTGGTCACTCTCCTTGATAAAAAGAAGCACTAGGCTCGTGTAAAAACACAGTGGCTAATGCTTATACCCCTTCAATGGGTGACGTTGAGGGGTAGATTTAGCACATATAGGGGATAAAGAAGCACCCTGGTTGTATAAAATACGTTATAAACAACTAAGAAGAAAGTTAGGTGGCTTACCTCAGAGACAAAATTCTTAAACAAATAATTTTTAATAACAAAGCACAGGAAACGCGTTTCACGGGTCTGAGCCCGCTTCCTTAGGCCAATAAAAGTGCCGACAGTCTCTAGACCGCTAACTTAGGCAGCTTATTCAGTACGGAGACCTTGAGCAAGATTCCCTAACTGCTACTGCCTACTGAGCGCACCCTAGTGGCTGCAGTAGCAGTGTTCGCTAGGCGACAAGGAGACAAACTGCACTTTGAGTCTGCTAGGAGACAAGCGCAATATAAACGTTCTGTGTCTTGTCTGCAGCGCCCAAAACAAATGTATTGGTTATTTTTACTTTTTATGGCTTTTAGCATGTTAATGTTAGTAGATAGACTTCTCTTTGAACCTAACATTATTATTATTATTATTATTATTATTAGTGTGCATTTATATATTGCTGACGTCATCTGCAGTACTCTGACTGAATAAAAAAGTTACAAGCTATTTCTCAGAAGGGTTCATAATCAAATGCCACTGTTTTTTTTTTATTGGGGGGTTGCAATTAACTTACCAACCTGTTTTTGGAAGGAAGTCCTCTGAACATCGAGTCAGGAAGCATATTGGCTGGAATTCACTATAAGGAAAAAGGTGGTCAGTGAGATAAAAATAATTCCGGCCTCCATGCAGTTTGTATGCAGCTTATTACTGGGTTAGTCAGTTATTGTTATGCTGTTTTACAAAGCACCAACATATTCCATGCCACTGTGCAATGAGGCACACGAGGCACCCAATAATACGGACAACCAACGGTATACACAAAATTAAGACTTTGGTACATAATACAGAATTGGTATCTCTAGTTACTAATTACAGTTACAATTGTAACATGATGAACAAAATGTATAGCAAATGCCAAGACACATAAGGGGAGAGAGTCCTCGACCATGTGAGCTTACAATCAGTGTTCCCCAACCCTGTCCTCAAGGCCCACCTACAGTGCATGTTTTGTGGAAAGCCACACTGGTAAATAATCGGCTCTGCTGAGATACTAATTAGCTCACCTGTGCATGTTTGTGGTTTTCTGCAAAACATGCACTGTTGGTGGGCCTTGAGGACGGGGTTGGGGAACTGTGATCTAAATTAATGGGGAGGCAATGAGATGGGGTAGTATACAGTATGTATATATAGAGGCATTGTGTTTTTAGGTTATATTTAGTAAGCAGTACAGCTTGGCTAGAGGGTGAAGGGGAATGGTCTAAGCATATGCTTTTTGGAAAAAGTGAGTTTTGCGAGGGCACTTGAGGATTTCAATGGCTGGAGAGTGACGGATATGTTTTGCAAGGGGATTCCAGAGGAGGGGTGAGTTTCATGAGAAATCTTGTATCTGTAAATGCGAGGACGACGACAGATGGAGGTTGTGTACAAGGAGATTGTGGTTGGGGTGGTATCTGGAAACTAGTGAGGAGATGTACGGGGAGAGAGCTTGTGGAAAGCTTTGCAGGTTAGAGGTAAGAGTTGATGACATAATTCAAGCTTGCATTACAAACTATCACCATCATGCTGCCTTTTGTGTATGGTTACAATGCTGGGAATACACGGCTCGATTTTGCCGTTCTATTCCACGCCCAATTATTTTCCACGCACTATTCTGCAGGCGATTCTATTATTTTCCGCTTAATTCTTTTATCTTTTCCCATTGTCCTCCATGCAGAATCGAGCAGCGAGATGATCAGGCGGGAGATCGGGCATGTCGGAAATGATCTATCGAGCCATCTAAATGGCTCAGGATCGAGCCGTGTATTCCCAGCATAAGTGTCACTCGATTGTGAGCTCTTTTAGTAGCTCAGGTTTTATCATTGGTGCATCATATCTCCATGGTTATAAATAAAATATAAGCATGTGCCATTGTCTTCTGGTCTTCCCTCCCAAACCAACATTCTTTTTTTTTTTTTTTTCTACTTTTGTTCTTCTAAACTTGCCAAATAATGAATTAGTGTGGAAAAATATATTTGACCAATGTATGGTCAGGTGACATCTACTCTTTGTTTCCAGCACTTGTTTTATAGTAGCCTTACTACCCTCCTGAGGAATGTTTTTGTTTTTTCGTTTTTACATACAGTATGTATTTCTATGCAATGCCATTTCTGCTTTTTCTAAAATTCTATTCTTAGTTATTTTTTAAAACACAATCATATTAGTTACTGTAATGGTTTGTTATTGGCAAACAGTCATTATGAGTTCAGATAATCAAAATGTGCAGTGAAGCATCTGTGGAAATTATTTAAGAGTGATGCCAACTGTGCCACTCTGCCATGCCCATCAGTTCCGGCTGCGGCGCTTTCCTCTCCCCCCCCCCCCTGAAGGTGCATTCCCTGTTTTGTTATAGAGTTCCAGCTGCAGAGGAGGGGCTGAAGTTGATGGGTTAATGGAAAAACGAAAGTGTCTACACCTCCTCCTCGCCCCCCTCCGCCCCCCTGCGGAGGAGGCACACTGTGTGTCTGCAGCTGTAAGGCTGGTGCGTAGATACCTGTGCCTCTGCTTCTGTGAATACACTGCAGTATGAGGCTGGCAGCAAACATGCTGCTCGGCTTTTCTCCTCCTCCAACGTCCTTCAGGAAGCCAGCAGAATGGTGCAGTGCCACCGTCCTCTTCCACTGAGGTGAGTGTCCTCCTCTCTGCAGTTCGTGTTCCAGACCTGGACTTGTCCAGAGTTAAGCGTGTGCAAGATACTAAATATACCCTGCCTATATTGACCTCTGCAGAGCTGTCCAAAAGCTGACGCAGCAAAGCCTTTTTCATGCTGCCAGTAACTAATCTATTATTGCCAAGCATCCCCGTACCCTGGCGCAGGAGCTCGCATACATTTCTTTGTTGCCTGTGTTCATTCAAGTTGGGTGTCTGGGGAACTATTAATAAACCTTACCCTACTGACATTTATTTCCCAGGATACTTTCTAATCAGTTGCCAACTGCTCATCTAACATTAGAAGGCAGGCAACCTGTCATGCTTGTGATTTGTTAACTGATCCAATTCAGATACGTCACTGATCCTGCCCTGGATGGATTGACCTCTGCATCCAATAACGCTCTTCTCTGATGAGTTTAGTTATGAAGTTGTAGGCTAGGATCGTAAAAAATGACATGCAATAGAATTCCTTTTTACTGCAGGCTTCACCCAGCGTTCCAGCTTAAATTGTATGGCATTCTTTTGTTTCCTCTCCTGTGCTATGCTGTAAAGTGTGGACTCCGTGCACTGCAGGCTGATGTGTAGTCAGAATTTCTCTGCACTGTTTCCTGTCCTGAATCTTGCTGAATCACTGGTCCTCTCACAGTGCTGCTGGATTACCAGGCTGGAAACGAATCTCCCAGCTGTCTGCTGCTTCCCCTCTCAGCATGAAACGCCTGGCTCATTTGGGAGCTCGGCAAAACTGGAGAGGGTAGTGCTATGCCCACTAGTGCGTGATTATAGATAATATAGGTGCCAGGCCATGAAAATTGTGCCATTCTCTTGTGGTCGTGTCTTTCAGTTGGTTTTGTAAAGTTGACTACGAGATCTTAAATAAAATTGTATTTTGTGAGCTTGTTTGAATATTGATAAGGGTGCAGCATGTCTCTTCCCTGGGATATATTTCTTGGGACTATCACTGAGGCTTTATGCCCCCGACATGGCTGCCAACAGTTTTCCAGGGATGCTTCCCTTCTGTATTGGGAAGTCTGGCTACGGCTGCTTGTCTGGATGACCATAGTTTGCTATAATTTAGTGTGTTATGTTTTTGACAAATACATTTCTGTTTTTTTAAAGACCATTTTCCTCCCTTGGTATTAACTTGTAGGAACCAGCAGAAAATGAATGTTTAAATTCAGTCCCAGGTGTATCGTAGATAGGCAAATGCCTCACTTCGAAGTGATGGATGAGAAACATGCCTGTCCTTGAATGTACTGCTGATCTCCACTTCACAATGTGTTGAGTGTGTTCATCATGTTGTTAAGTACTTGTTTTACTAATCACAATGTTTTCTGATAATCTGAGTTATTTGTCATTGGAGCCAATGGTGGATATACACAGCCCAGTATTAATTTGTTGTATGGAGAACTAGGTATGGTTGTAACAAACAAACAAGGTGGGGTACACTGTACAGCTGTCCAATACTGAGATCCAGGGAGGTATCTCTAAAACCTCGCCAGCCTTACACTTGCAGACGCCATCTGGCCACCCTCAGGGAACTGTGTGGCCCAGCAAATCCAGAAACGAGTCCCGCCAAGTGGCTTCTGACTATACCCTGGAGTGGTCCAACGGCTGCCAGCCCTGCTAATCAAAGAGGCAGACAATAGTGATAAAGCAAGGTCTTCCAACCTGGCAGGTCATCTTCCCTTGAAATCTGACAAGCTCATCTGTCAGGGAATCCAGACTTCCGATTATCACATGACCTGATCAGCTTATACCCATATGGACCTTAACCTTAGAATTCATTCCTTTCTTGTACTTTCTGCTTTGTAAGCCTTTGGTAAATTTAAAGGAGTACTCCGAGGTTTTAATTGAATTGGGACTTGAATAGGAAAAACAGTTTATAGTGCTTAATTTTTTTTTTTCATTTTCTTTCAAATGTAATCAGCTGAAAACGGATATAATAGTAGTGAGTAGTAGTTACTCACCAGGCTAGTAACTTTAGGCATCTTTCAGTAGGAAGGCGCAGAGCCAGTTCCTCACCAGGCTGGTAACTTTAGGCATCTTTCAGTAGGAAGGCACAGAGCCAGTTCCTGACCAGGCTGGTAGCTTTAGGCATCGTTCAGTAGAAAGATGCAGAGCCAGTTCCTCACCAGGCTGGTAACTTTTGGCATCTTTCAGTAGGAAGGTGCAGAGCCAGTTCCTCACCAGGCTGGTTACTTTAGGCATCTTTCAGTAGGAAGTTGCAGGGCCAGTTCCTCACCAAGGTGGCAACTTTAGGCATCTTTCAGTAAGAAGGTGCAGAGCCAGTGCCTCACCAGGCTGGTAACTTTCAACATCTTTCAGTAGGAAGGTACAGAGCCAGTGCCTCACCAGGCTGGTAACTTTTGGCATCTTTCAGTAGGAAGGTGCAGGGCCAGTTCCTCACCAGGCTGGTTGCTTTAGGCATCTTTCAGTAGGAAGGTGCAGAGCCAGTGCCTCACCAGGCTGGTAACTTTCGACATCTTTCAGTAGGAAGGTACAGGGCCAGTTCCTCACCAGGCTGGTAACTTTCAGCATCTTTCAGTAGGAAGGTGCAGAGCCAGTGCTTCACCAGGGTGGTAACTTTCGGCATCTTTCAGTAGGAAGGTGCAGAGCCAGTTCCTCACCAGGCTGGTAACTTTTGACATCTTTCAGTAGGAAGGTGCAGAGCCAGTTCCTCACCAGGCTGGTAACTTTCGGCATCTTTCAGTAGGAAAGTACAGAGCCAGTTCCTCACCAGGCTGGTAACTTTCGACATCTTTCAGTAGGAAGGTGCAGAGCCAGTTCCTCACCAGGCTGGTAACTTTAGGCATCTTTCAGAAGGAAGGTGCAGAGCCAGTTCCTTACCAAGCTGGTAACTTTAGGCATCTTTCAGTAGGAAGGTGCAGAGCCAGTTCCTCACCAGGCTGGTAGCTTTAGGCATCTTTCAGTAGGAAAGCACAGAGCCAGTGCCTCACCAGGCTGGTAACTTTCGGCATCTTTCAGTAGGAAGGCGCAGAGCCAGTTCCTCACCAGGCTGGTAGCTTTAGGCATCTTTCAGTAGGAAGGTGCAGAGCCAGTTCCTCACCAGGCTGGTAGCTTTAGGCATCTTTCAGTAGGAAGGTGCAGAGCCAGTTCCTCACCAGGCTGGTAGCTTTAGGCATCTTTCAGTAGGAAGGCGCAGAGCCAGTGCCTCACCAGGCTGGTAGCTTTAGGCATCTTTCAGTAGGAAGGTGCAGAGCCAGTGCTTCACCAGGGTGGTAACTTTAGGCATCTTTCAGTAGGAAGGCGCAGAGCCAGTTCCTCACCAGGCTGGTAACTTTCAACATCTTTCAGTGGGAAGGTGCAGAGCCAGTGCCTCACCAGGCTGGTAGCTTTAGGCATCTTTCAGTAGGAAGGTGCAGAGCCAGTGCCTCACCAGGCTGGTAACTTTCGGCATCTTTCAGTAGGAAGGTGCAGAGCCTGTGCCTCACCAGGCTGGTAACTTTCGACATCTTTCAGTAGGAAGGTGCAGGGCCAATTCCTCACCAGGCTGGTAACTTTAGGCATCTTTCAGTAGGAAGGTGCAGAGCCAGTGCCTCACCAGGCTGGTAACATTCGACATCTTTCAGTAGGAAGGTGCAGAGCCAGTGCCTCACCAGGCTGGTAACTTTCGACATCTTTCAGTAGGAAGGTGCAGAGCCAGTGCCTCACCAGGCTGGTAACTTTCGGCATCTTTCAGTAGGAAGGTGCAGAGCCAGTGCCTCACCAGGGTGGCAACTTTAGGCATCTTTCAGTAGGAAGGTGCAGAGCCAGTGCCTCACCAGGCTGGTAACTTTCGGCATCTTTCAGTAGGAAGGTGCAGAGCCAGTGCCTCACCAGGGTGGCAACTTTCGACATCTTTCAGTAGGAAGGTGCAGAGCCAGTGCCTCACCAGGCTGGTAACTTTCGGCATCTTTAAGTAGGAAGGTGCAGAGCCAGTGCCTCACCAGGGTGGCAACTTTAGGCATCTTTCAGTAGGAAGGTGCAGAGCCAGTGCCTCACCAGGCTGGTAACTTTTGGCATCTTTCAGTAGGAAGGTGCAGAGCTAGTGCCTCACCAGGGTGGCAACTTTCGACATCTTTCAGTAGGAAGGTGCAGAGCCAGTGCCTCACCAGGCTGGTAACTTTCGACATCTTTCAGTAGGAAGGTACAGAGCCAGTGCCTCACCAGGCTGGTAACTTTCGGCATCTTTCAGTAGGAAGGTGCAGAGCCAGTGCCTCACCACGGTGGAAATAATCAATTATTCTCCAACGGAAACGTTGATTGAGAAAGATGCATTGTTTGCTATATGACAAAGCTCCTAGGTATGCAGTATTGCTGAAATGTGTGCATCACAAAAATGGTTGAACACATTTCTAAATATTTACAAAGGGCAATTTAACATACATGTATATTAGCACATTTTTTTGTTTGAATCCATTTATAGCTCGGCTCAACCTCCCTCCTTTATTCTATGCAACAGGCAAAGATGGTGAATAAACTTCTGACGACATCCATTCATGGCTGACTGCCCATAGTACTTGGGTTCCAGATATTGCTGACTAGAATTCCTTGGCTATTGTTAACTCCTCAAAGTTAAATGGAACTTCGGGCATTTCAGGAGAAAGCCTTAGATTTGTACTTCTTTGCAGTGCGTGTATTGAGCTGTCCTCGTTTTTTGACATCTGAAGCCATTAGATACCAATGTAACAGTTTACAGGGACGCCCACTGAGTGGATTTACCTTGAATTTTGCCGCTGTATCGCTCCATTTCTTGTCATTATAATGCTTAAAGAGACACTGAAGCGGAAAAAAAATATGATATTATGATTTGTATGTGTAGTACAGCTAAGAAATAAAACATTAAGATCAGATACATCAGTCTAATTGTTTCCAGTAGAGCAAGAGTTAAGAAACTCCAGCTGTTATCTCTATACAAAAAAAGCCATTAATCTCTACAACTTTCAAAGTCGTGGAGAGGGCTGTTATCTGACTTTAATTATCTCAACTGTAGGTAAACAAATGTCTTTTTCTCTGCCAGATGAGAGGTCATTAGTTCACAGACTGCTCTGAAAGAATCATTTTGAATGCTGAGTGTTGTGTAATCTGCACATATTATAGAATGATGCAATGTTAGAAAAAACACTATATACCTGAAAATAAAAATATGAGAATATTTTCTTTGCTGCTAATCTTCTAGTAATTATTCATAGTACACAACCAATTCATTATATCATATTTTTTTTTTTCGCTTCAGTGTCTCTTTAACCCAAGTTCAAGGTTAGTGATCCATTCTTAGCAGAATAGTCAGGAGGTTTTTTATTTATCATGGACGTTTTACTCTCTGAGCCTTTTGCAGTTAGCCAATAGATGGTGGTTTTGCGGTTCAAAACTGTCTAAATCTCGTGCTTGAGAGAGAATTGGTGACATGTAAGGGTGGGTTTCATGCTGGAATATGATCCTGCTACAGGGAGAACAAACCTCTTCAGATGTCCAACACATCAGAGGACACCTTTAAAGGGAGCCCAAGGTGAAAGTGATACGGAGGCTGCCATATTGATTTCTATAAAAAAAAAATGCAAATTACCTGGCTGTTCTCTTGATCCTGTGTCTCCAAGGGTGCGTACACACATCAACTTTTTTATGATAGACAGTGACACAGACATCCAGTTTTGATTGGCCAATGAATGGCCAATCTTAACACGTCTGTGTAGTACCAGAGCTTACCTATACAGTCTGTTCATAGTATTCAAAATATGTTGGCTCTTTTTCTGCATGGAAGAGGTAAAATTAGCAAGTCGTTGGCAAATCAAAATTGGATTTTGTATGTACTCATCCTAACATTTTTAGCCACAGACCCTGAACAAGCATGCAGATCACGTTCTGTCTCAAGTCTGACTAGATTGACTCTATGCCTTTTTCAGGTGTGTGTGATCCACACTCTCCAGCCAAAGATCAGCAGGAGGCCAGTTGACTGGTAATATTTAAAAGGGAATTAATATGGCAGCTTCCATATCAATCTCAGCTCAGATTGCCTTTAAAGGATATGACTATGACTAAGGGCAGATTTTCAGCCCGACACGCGTCAGTTGAACCTTGTGGTTGTATTGCAATTGCCATGTGGAATTTTTAAATAAAGAACATCAGCGTTTTTCAATCAATGCCTGGTTTGCGGATCCTTCTGTGTCCACTAAAGGATACCCAAAGTGACCTGTGACATGATGCAATAGACATGGGTATGTACAGTGCCTAGCAAAAAAATAAATATGCTGTGTAACTTTTTTTCTTTCTCTGCCTGAAAGAGTTAAATATCAGGTATATAAGTGCCTGGCTCAGGAAGTGACTACAGTGTGACCCTCACTGATAAGAAATTCCCCTTTTTATCTCTTTCTTGCTCCCAGAAGCCATTTTCTGCTAGGAAAGTGTTTTATAATTGGAATTTCTTATCAGTGAGGGTCACACTGTAGTCACTTCCTGACTGAGTCAGCCACTTACATACCTGATATTTAACTCTTTCAGGCAGAGAAAGAAAAGGAACACCACCTAGTTATTTGTGTGCTTGGCACTGTACAAACACATGTCTATCTCATCCATGTCACATGTCAGTTCGGGTATCCTTTAAGGAAGGTTGATGTAGCTATGTTCTATGGCTCCTATGTATATTTTACTCATTTTATACAGTGTCAGCACTTCAACCTTTATTCTGCCATACGCTGTAATGAAGAGTAGAATGTTTGCTTCACTCCCTTCCCTAAAAGAGCTCTAAATAGTCTCCCTATCTCAGTCATACACGCCTACGCACTAGGGCCAGGTTTGATGTATTGCATTGCACCTACCAGTATGTTTCTGGATTACTTGAAGAAGCTGGCACTCTGAGAGGAGACCCACCCAAACAAGGGAGCAGCATAGAACATAGTATGCAGTGGGGATGGATCCACTTTACATACAGCAACATGACGGTGCTTGCAGACACTTGCCAGCCTGCTTCACACATTACGGTGAGATTTCGTAGTTAGGAAAGCTGGCTAATTGCTACTAAAAGACAGCAAAGCTTCCTAGTTCACTGTAACTGCCAGTGTTATTGCCCCTTTCCGCTAGTCACAGTTTTAGGATACCCTGTTGTCAGACCCAGAGAAGTTTATCTGCCTCTGAGCAGGGCAACACTTGTGAGAGAAGGTATGGGTAGACGCCAGCCCTTCGCCATTCATTATTCATGCCTAGCTGGCTGCCTTAATTGTAATTACTGCGCAGTCGCTGTGCCCTTGTTGGCAGAAGGCTTTAAAATATTTGCAAGGTAAACTTGCAGATCCTGGGAGGGACCATGCCAAGCTTAGGATCCTTTCTGTGAGAATACCTATTCATTGAGCGGGTAATGTGCAGTAACAGAACGGTTATGTGTCGGAAGTAATTTTCTCTTTTTCTGATAAAGAGTATTTTCTTTGCTCACAGTTCTACTAGAAAGATGAGAACCATTTATACTGGGAATCAGTGTATGTTTGACTTGTGCTGACCTTCATTTCCGTGGACAAGAGAGTTATGACTCTGAAACATTTTCCAGCACGTTTTGCAGTTATGCCCAATATCTTCTCAGATTTCTTACTTTGACTTCATCCTGTAACTTATGGTGCCATTTATTTTCAAAGGCTAGAATAAAAGAAAAGTAATGATGTCCACAACAGCAGAGAGAATGTTTGTCTTCTGTGTTTGTGGGATTACCTTGTGTACTGTGGGATTACTTTGCTTCAGAAAGCAACATTTTTTAAATTGTGATCGCTATTGTGTTTTAAAGGTCAAACTGGAACGCTAACCACACAAATATACACAGGGGAAGAGCTTAAAGCTTTTGTTTCACATCCCCCTCTCTTCCAGTGAATGTACAGCAGGCTATTCCCTGCCCTGCCCACACTGTGCCTTGTCTCCAATAGTGATGGGTCGTTCGCGAACGAGCCGGCTCTAAGAGCCGGCTCTTTGCTGCGAACGACAAGAGCCGGCTCTCAGTTTTAAAAGAGCCGATGCCTCAGCCGCCCCACAGAGCTCTGCTTTGCTCTGTAATAAAGGGCGCTGAGGCAGATGTAGTCCTCCTCTCGCAGCTTGTAGGAGTGTATGGGGCGGAGCAGAGCAGTAGCAGGAGGGATTGCCCCATTCAGAGAAGCAGTTTAGAGTTGTCATGGAGACGGGGGCGGGGCTTTTACTCCTATTCTGAGTGGTGGCCAGTGATATTTAATGAAGAGCCGATTCAGAGCCGTAAGAGCCGGCTCTTTAATGGGAGCCGATTCAGAAGAGCCGGAATTCCCATCACTAGTCTCCAAAGAGTGTGTGAGGAGGCCATGTAATGTTGATGACATCACTTCCTGGAACCCATATTTCTCCTACTTTCAGCATAGTACAGATGCTTACCACCTTTCTTAAACTTGAATTTGCCCCTCCTTTACTTGTTGCAATGTCCAACTTTTGTTTTCCTAATTCTAGCCCGGTCTGAAGGGAGATGCAATCACATTTGCACATAGAAACCTGAAAGAAGGAGGTCCTTTTTCCATGTGCAGACGGCTAATTTAGAGAACATGAGTCATAATTTAGCAACAATCTGCTTCTGGGACAGCATATGCAACTCACTTTCTACTTATTGAAATGGTTTCTAAAGTGATTTTTGTTGTGTATTTATTTTACTGTTGGGGTTTGCAGATGTAAATGCTTGAAATCATGGCTTTTGTATATACCGTAGTTGTACTAAAACAGCCAGACCCACATCTATATACAAACATCGGTGGCTTGGCCAGGATTGGGGAAAGGACTTAACTCTTTTTCCAGTAGTTTTAGAACTATATGGTGACATGTCTTATGATTTTGAAACATTAGTACATTATTAGACATCGGCGGTCTGCGTGGGATAAAACTCCACATGAACTGAAAAAATTATGATAAATTATCCAATAAGAAATGTATTTAGCTTACCTATCCTGTGGGTTTTAGTGTTCACTGTCAGATTTAAGAGAAATGTGATATGTAAAAAAGAAAATATTTCCATCTTTATGCTGAATACACACGTTGCGATTTCCCGCACGATTCGCGGGATCGACTCGATTATTTCCAACATGTTAGATCGTGTTACGATGGATACATGGAAATAATCAAATCGATCAAATCGATCTCGCGAATCATGCGGGAAATCGCAACGTGTGTATTCAGCATTACTGTTTTCTATGATGCCAAAAGTGACATAACTTCTGCCCAATTTTTTTTTTTTTTCTTAGCTCAGTGTACATTTACTGCTTGTTTTACAGATTACTGAGCATCCCACAGCAAACATCACCTAGACAACAGGGTTACATCACTGTGTAAACTCTTCAAAGGGAGGGGGGATTTAATTACCTTCTGGTCATAGTGTCCTCATCTTATCTGAAATGGGAAATTGCTTTTATTTGTATTTTGAGATAAGCTGGTTATTGTAGCTTAAAAAAAAACTGCCCACAATCCTGTTGGAACTGCACACTTCAGCAAAGGCACACAAATCCGATAAAAAAAATTATAAAAATAGGTGGTATATTTTAGAATAACAGGGTTTACAAATATATTTAGTGTGCTAACTTTTTAGGCATTTTTGGGATGCTACAACCACCTTTTAACCACCTTAGCGGTATGGACGAGCTCAGCTCGTCCATTACCGCCAGAGGGTGCCGCTCAGGCCCTGCTGGGCCGATTTCGATCAAATAAAAAGCAGCACACGCAGCCGGCACTTTGTCAGCCGCGTGTGCTGCCTGATCGCCGCCGCTCTGCGGCAGCGGCGAAAGAGGGTCCCCCCAGCCGCCCGAGCCCTGCGCAGCCGGAACAGATAGTTCCGGCCAGCGCTAAGGGCTGGATCGGAGGCGGCTGACGTCAGGACGTCGGATGACGTCACTTCGCTCGTCGCCATGGCGACGAGGTAAGCAAAACACGGAAGGCCGCTCATTGCGGCCTTCCGTGTTACTTCTGGCCGCCGGAGGCGATCAGAAGAACGCATCCGGAGAGCCCTCTAGTGGGCTTTCATGCAGCCAACTTTCAGTTGGCTGCATGAAATAGTTTTTTTTTATTAAAAAAAACCCCTCCCGCAGCCGCCCTGGCGATCTTAATAGAATGCCAGGGTGGTTAAAACTGTAGAAATCCTGTTCAATTCAAAAATATAATTTCTATTTTTGTCAATGATTTTTACCAAGTTTGTAACCTGTCTTAGGTATGTTGTGTATATACATATATATCAAAAAATGACGTTATTGTTCATTTTTTAAAGTAGGACTCCAGCCAAGACTTTGTTTTCGAGAGTAAAGTAGACTCTAGAAATGAGGCAATTATGCTATAATGTGAATTCTGCCATCCTGGGACTATGCAAAGTAATATTTCTTTAAAAGTGTCCTTCAGAGTGCTGAAGGTCCAGAAGATTTCCATGAAAGCGTTACAGAAAAAGTTGTCCTCTCTAGTTAAAGCCTCTTATGTGTTTATCTGCAGTCAGCTTCAACTGGGAAGATTTCTCCTCAATTCCTTACATAAAGGCACAAAAAGACATAAGAGGAAATCTGCCCAGAGGGATGGGAAATGACACTTTTTACAGCTGAAACATTTGTCCCCATTAGGAGTTATTTGCAGCTCATGTACCTGTGATAACTGAGTTTTGGAATTCACCGAACTATCCTGATATTGTCAGGTTGACTATAAGAAATACAGTAGATTCCATTTATAGTAAATGCCAAGGGACTGTGCAAAGTCGTTTGCTATATCAGAAGTTTACTATATCAGAAATTGTCATACTCAAACACATAAAGTATACTACTGTATAGTACTGGATCTTAATTCAGTTAATAATTGGGAGTTATGTTTCCTTCTCAATTCTTCAGCAAGTGAGCACTGACAGCATCAAAGCTATATCAAAATGCTCAGTGCTCAATATGCAGGTATTTCATGCAATAATCACGCAACAGCTTGCACACAAGTAACATAGGTTTCACCAGTTAATACGGGTACAGTACTTAAGATGTGCTCCTCTGTCCACTTTTTTGTACAGCCTGGATAATACAGTAGCATTGCAGCCATGCACAAGCAAGTCACAGATAAGAAGCAATTCCCTCAGTAATCAGGCAGCAGCTTACGCAGGAAGCATAGGTTGCATCAGCTGATGCTCTTGAGGTAATCCACAAGGCCCAAAGTAGTGTGCTTATAGTGAGCAGGCGAAGTGTCTCCCAGCCCGCCCACAGGTCATGGGTTTCTGACGTATGATGCATGTGCCAGCCCACTTTCCACTATAGCTATACACAGAATGCCGCAGGGGCCAAAAAACAGGTTTACTATAACATAATATCTGTTATATCAGGGTTCACTACATCAGGCATTACTCCCATATATCTATAATGGAGCGTGGTCGGGACCCTGCACATTGTTTACTACTAGTATAAAGGCCCGCCTGTTAAACAGGCAATAGATCACAAATCCCCCCCCCCCCCCCCCAAATTGCACACATGGGCAAGACTCATGCAAAAACGCCTGTGACCCACGCAAGCGAACCCCGCGAATGCTCCACCCCCACCTCTGTCTGACGTCTGCCCTTGTGCCACGCATGCGTGTCAGGCACAACAGACACGGACAGGGGGTTTCTTATATAGGATACCCCAAGTTTTACCATATGAGAGATTACTATAAAGCCGGGGTCGCAAACTCAATTTACCTGGGGGCCGCAGGAGGCAAAGTCAGGATGAGGCTGGGGGCCGCATAAGGGATTTCACACAAAAAAGTCACACTGTAGTCGCTTCCTGTCTGAGTCAGGACTGAGTCAGCCACTTACATAACTGATATTTAACTCTTTCAGGCAGAGAAAGAAAAAAAGGAACACAGCATAGTTATTTGTGTGCTAGGCACTGTACATACACATGTCTCTCTCATCAAGTCACATGTCACCTCGGGTATCCTTTAAGGGCCTGTTTCCACTACACGCGGTGAAGTGTGATCATCGCACAGCACCTCATGCAAACTGCAGTCAATGTTAGTCAGTGGAACTCTTTTCACTGACGCAAATTTCCGGTCGCGCTGCGGTGTGACGCGGGGCAGTGCGACGTGGCTAAATTTATGGATGGCATGCTGCAGTTTTCCTCAGTTCGCATCTGAGTCCCATAGTGGTTGCATTGAGCTGCATTGCATCGCAGGAAGACTTTAATCACCTGTGGGTGTGTGCGCTGCGATGATTGAACTGCACAGCTGCAATGCAGCCAATGGAAACTGGCCCTACGAGGTTATTAGATAGCTGTAACAATGGAACCTTGGTTTGCGAGCATAATTTGTTCTGGAAACAGGCTTGTAATCCAAGCACTCATATAAAAGCAAATTTGCCTGTCCCACGCAGGGGTAAGTACAATCTTGCAGCGCCAGAGAGACGAACCATTAGCTCAGTCAGTGGCCCCGCCCCCTCCTCCTGCAGAGATCTGTCAGCACCCCCCCCCCCAAATCAAAGGAGGGTTGGTCTGGGTGCTAGGGGACCCCCGGTCCAGTACATTGTTTTGCAGAGCATTATGCGCAGTAAAAGCGTAAATATTACCTGCTGCCGGCGCACGCGTCGCCTCTACTCACTTCCTGGTAAGTTTTCACGTGCCATGTACTGTGTGCAGCCAGCCAGTCACCATGCGGATTCCGTCCCCTCATGATGATTGGCTGGCTGCACACAGTGCACGGCACTTGAAAACTTATCAGGGATTGAGTGGAGGAGATGCGTGTGCCGAGAGCAGGTAACCACATGACTGCCTACCGAGCGTCCCCCCCCCCCCCGATTGTTACACCAGTGAGCTCAGTTGTGATGCCGTGACGTGCGTATTCATTCTGTGCTTGTATATCAAGATGTTGCTTACTTATCAAGTAAAAATTTCAATAAAGTTATTGCTTGTCTTGCAAAGCACCTGCAAACCAAGTTACTTGCAATCCAAGGTTTTACTGTAATTTGTAACAGGTTGTAATGGTTATTTTGCATATATTCAGCAGTGATGCACCGGGAGACATCTCAAGCTCACTCCAACCTGAATTATAGAAAATTCTTTGTTTTAAGAAAGCAAACTTTTTTGTTTTTCTTGTTTTCTTTTAAACACAGGTTGTCTGTCCATCACCTTCTCAGTGGTGTCAGATGAGACTTACGATTCCCCATCAGGAATGCTATATATCTAGCTGTCTGTCTATTGATAGGTGTTTTTCCCCACTTTCTGTATTCACTTTTAGAGGGGAATGTGCTGGGCCCTGAAACATCCTTCTGTGAATAATTATTGGGCAAGACGCATTGATTTATCCGCATTATCCCCGCTGTCCCTTTTTACACATGCTGACGCTGTGCATAAATATATTGGATATGAATATTTATGAGACTGCCACATTAGATTAGTTCTAATTTAAAGAGCTGTGTGCAGGCAGCAGCTGTAGAAATGCTGAATATTCTGGCTGAGAAGACCCCTGTGGCCTGCGCTGTCTGACTGTCTGTCCCTCTGTAACCTCCAGGCTTAATTGATGTCTCCTCTGTGTGTGCACTTTGTATGTTCTCTGTACAGACTCTCTCACACATGGTTTTCATAGATCAAATCCGATGTGTAATGTTACATTCATGATTGAGGACAAATAAAATCTCCTGCAACAATTCCAGATATCAAGGTGGCCATTCTTCATTTGTTTTGCTGTATTTTACACATAAGTTTAGTGCTCACGTGTTTCCTGTAGGGCTTATTTAAAGTGGCTGGATGGAGTGGCTCTGCCTCTGACACAGGAGACCTGGGTTTGAATCTCGGCTCTGCCTGTTCAGTAAGCCAGCACCTATTCAGTAGGAGACCTTAGGCAAGTCTCCCTAACACTGCTACTGCCAATAGAGCGCGCCCTAGTGGCTGCAACTCTGGTGCTTTGAGTCCGCCAGGAGAAAAGCATGATCTGTTATTTGTCTTGTCTTGTACCCAAGGTGACATGTTACAGGATGAGATAAACGGGTGTATGTACAGTACTACACATATTAATAACCAGGGTGTTTTACTGGTTTTATTTTTCCGCCTGAAAGCGTTAATTTTTGAGGATGGAAGTGGCAGCTTTTGTCTTTTCAGTACCTTGTTGGGAATATAGTAAACATCACTGATAAGCAAATTACAGCCATAAAAGCTTTCCTGGCAGAATACATTTTCTACATATTTCTGAGAGCAGAGGGAGAGAGGGTCAATATAGTTCATGTATTTTCATTTAGGGACACTTAATGGACTGCAACTGAGCACAGACCACAAAACATTCAATATACTTTCTAAATGTTTAAATATAAAATATAATCCTGGGATGTCTAAAAAAAAAAGTCAGTTTTAGGAGTAGGAGGATAAATATAATTTTTTATCTCATCACTTTATTTTCACCTCGGGTTGACTTTCATTTTGTGTCTGCCAAACCAAAAGCAGTTGACACAATCTACCATGCTTGTTCTTTTCCTGTCAGCAGTGTAGGTGGACATGGCTTGCAGGAAGGACTGCAGATAACATACTGTAATCCTTTGCACTCCTAATGTGATCACCTCTATTTGTTGTGATATTAATATGTCTCCCATCCACCACAGCTTCTTCCCCCATCCAGGGCTACGTACACACAGTAGACATTCATCACCCAACACAAAGATCTCTAGTACTCTCTCTCTTACTGCACAGTGCAGTACAAAGCTATGTGCATCTTAGTTGCTACCTGTGACCAAGATAAGCACGTCAACAAGCGTCTTTATGGTTGCGAAACAGCTGTAGTGCTGCTCTGTCTTCATCCTCACCCCCACCCCACTCGTCTGCACCACCTTTTTGACTGTATGATAAGCCACGGATCACTCCTGATTGGACAATAAACAGTGGAATGTTCCCAGATTGTTACATACCTGTGATCTAATCTGACACACTCTGTGCAAAGCTGTGATGAAAACTGATCTAACACCTAGGTTATCAACATGTGGTACGCGTACCCCAGGGGGTACTTCTGGTGGTTCCAGGGGGTACTCAGGCTTGATATACTTAACCAAGAACAACAAATTTAGAGTTTTAGAAAATGATAAATCTTTTATTTAAACACCAAATTCAGGTTTTAGCTTATTAAAAGCAATAGTAAATGCTTGGGAACTGTTTAGAACCAATTATCATGTAATACAATTAAATATATATTTGTCAAGGGGTACTTGTGATAATGTTTACTATGCTAGGGGGTACTTGGTGAGTACAGGGTTTTAAAAGGGTACATACCAATAAAATGTTGAGAAACTGCTAAAATTATAGCGACTAGACTTTCCCCAATTATCCCCTCATTAATATATTCAGACCAAGTAGGTTTCGTTAAAGGTAGACACACAAGTGACGGCACAAGGAAAGTGCTAGCTCTTTTACAAAATGTCGAATCCTGTCGAACGCCTTCTCTTTTCATCTCTTTTGATGCGGAGAAGGCGTTCGACAGGGTACACTGGACATATCTACAAAAAGTGCTCTTAACATTTGGCTTTAGTGGTTTCATTTTACAAGCCATCTTATCCCTATACTCCAACCCCTCAGCAGTGGTTTCCAACTCTGGCTTCTCATCTAAAGCTTTTCCCATAACCAACGGTACCCGGCAAGGATGTCCACTTTCCCCCCTCATATTTATTCTACTCCTTGAACCCTTAGCACAATCTATTAGAGATAACACTGCCATTTCAGGAATAAAAATTAACCAAATCGAGTCTAAATTGGGACTCTTCGCAGACGATATTATAATCTCAATCACAAACCCCTTAACTTCTCTCCCGGCTCTTCTAGAAGATCTTAATAAATTCACTAAAGTATCTTATTACAAACTAAACACAAAAAAACAGTAATACTACCTTTACACATAAAAGACAGCTACAAATCTACCCTAAAACAAATCTGCCCTTTCTCATGGTCCTCTTCCCATATTAAATATCTAGGTATATACATTACCCCCTCGTTTTACCAACTCTTTCAAGTAAACTACAAACCTTGGCTCACCAACCTTCCCCTAAAACTACAAGAGCTGGCCAAACATGAGTTTTCTTGGCTGGGCAAAGTGGGGGCCTTTAAAATGTTCGTGTTACCTCAACTAATGTACTTATTCAGGAACCTTCCCATTCCAGTGCCACACCATTATTTCAAATCTCTACAGTCTATGGTAAACAATTTTATATGGGGCCACAAAAAGCCGCGTATAGCAAATCATATTTTACCCATTCCCCTACACAACCTAGGGTTTGGTCTACCTCATCTGGAAGCATACTATAAAGCTACAATCCTAGACTTATCCGCTCCTATTTGGAGGGAAGAAAAGACTAAACTTTGGATAGCACTAGAAAATGAAAATCTTATCAACAAATCTTATAAGGGCTTTTTAGCTGCGGCCTTAATAGATCAACCCACTCCTAAATTAGGAAACATTATAACTTCAAACACACTAGAGCACTGGAGACTGATACCTAAACTTCACCTATACTCCCCTTTACAAAAAATCTCACTAAAACTCCCCATTTCTACCCTAACCGCTTGTATCGAAAACATATCCTTGATAAGCTGGGAACTAGCAGGTATAAAAAATATTGAGGACCTATATAACTCCTATGGGCTAAAATCCTTTAGTGAGCTTGGAAGTGAATTTGGAATCCCCCCCCCAGGACTGTTTTAAATACCTCCAAGTCCGACACTTCCTCTCCACTTCCAATTTCACCTCACCTGAAATCCCTTACAACTTGGCAAACCTCTTTAATAAATCACAACCCCTTCAAAAAGGTACAACTTTCCTCTACCAGGTCCTCAATGTATCGGGTCAACGCCAACAGCATTGGCAGCTATTACAATGGTGCAAAATCTTTGAAATAAACTTCCATCTCTCAGAATGGCAAGACGCAGCTAGAGAAATTAAAAAAATATCCCACTGTGTGTCCCATTGGGAAAACTTCCTAAAAATTACCTGGCAGTGGTACCTATCACCCGACAAGCTATGCAGATTCCAGAAAGACAACTCGCCACTTTACATATAAACAAAAGAAAGGTGGACTCCGGCACACTCCTTGAAGTTCCTCTTTATTTAGTCACGACGTTCCAAGTATACATATGCCCCCTGTCGGGGGCAACTCGCCACTTTGTTGGAGAAACTGCGGGCAAAAAGGAACTCTCTCCCATATATTCTGGTCCTGCCCACTTATCCAGCCCCTATGGCAAAAGATATCTAACCATATTAATCTTCTTCCCATACGCATGAAGTCTCTACCCCCCCAATTAGCGGTCCTCCATTTGCACAGCCATCTTATCCCACAACATTCAAAACTAATCATCTCCCACATACTAATTGCAACCAGAATGTCCATTGCTGAGAGATGGAAGAGCTTGGAAATCCCAGACCTACAGAGCATTCTAAAAAGAACAGACTTTTGCCTCCATGCAGAACAATCTATAATCAGACGCCTTGGATCAGCCAAATCCCTAGATACATTTAATAACAAAGTGTCCCTCTGGCAAAAACTTTTTCCAAAAACCACACTCTTAAACAAGTTCATATAACTGCCCCAACATTACGTTTCAGCAGACCATATATGTACAATTCTACACCTTCCTCAACTTCATTGTTACCCTTAGATCCCCCCCCCCTCCCCCTCCCCATTATGTTACACGTTACTTTATTTCAACTGCAACTTTGCTACCTCTGTTACTATCGAGTAGGTAACTCATACTACAACATACTCTCACTACCTAAGATTGTTATTAAGAATATTTACTGTAATTGATATCTACGTCCCTACATGTAACTGTAAAGTGTAAAACATGCATATGATATCTTACTAAGTGCGTATTTCCTACTCTGCTGACACAGTTTCATTTCTGTACTGGCTAAATGTCTATCTGTTAAAGTGTTAATCTGTTTAAAACTCAATAAAAACTTATTGTGGAAAAAAAAATGTTGAGAAACACTGATCTAACACATGAAGTAAAAATCTATTGACACTTCTATTGAATCGAACTCAACATTTTCTAAAACGTAGTCTTAACGTACTGTATATGACAACCCTCTACTCATGGTGTCTCCTAATGTTGACTGCCTCCCTTTCAGAAGTCCACCAACCTAGACCTGCCATCGCTGTGAGACACGTGCTGCCCATTTTCTTCCTTTTTATGGCCACTGCTGGTAAACAGTGACTGAAATGAGCTCAATTGTTTTGGGTGTCCAATAACAAGTTTGTATGCTGTTTGACACAGCAATTCAAGCTTTCATTTGATAACCCAGAACACCGACACAGTCTTTAGTTGCAAAAGATATTTAAGAAAAGATTGATCAGTCAGACTTCATGTTGACATTTCCCTCAGTTTTGGTGCAAATAAATCTGCTCACGTAGTAGTTATTTGTGTCTACCTGTGAGAGGTGATAATGGTGGTTGTCCAATGCCCACAGTACTATGCTTCAGAACTAACTTTTGTTTGCATTTAGAACCATTTTTCTGTTTTGCATATATTCGGGCCTCATTTGCATTGTAAACCACATCTGAGAGTGCAGTTTTCTGCACAAACTAGTGTGCATATTTGTACATGTTTTTCCACCATTAATAATATATTAGACAGACAGACCTATGGGGGGGGGGGGGGGGACAAACTTCTCCTAGTGTCCTCCCAAACCCCCCCCCCCAGTCTTTGATTAATGTTATTACCAAAGAGCAGGGGCATAACTAGTTGTAATAGGCCTCCTCTGCAAAAATGATAGTATGGGCCCCCCTTGGTCGCCAAATCCCATGAGGGTCACGTGGTTGGTAGCCAGCAAATGGCAGCATTTAGAAGCAAGAAAAAAAATTAGACGCTCCTGCTACTCTGCGTGGTGGGAGGAGGTGGCACGGAAGGTTTATGTGGCCAAATTGTGAGGTTTTCTTGCTAATTAGCTGCACTTGCAGTTGACGAGAGGGAGAAGGAGGGCCCCCCAAAGCCTCCGGTGCCCCCTCTGCAATGGCAGGGGCCGCAGGTTAAAGAGCAGGCATACACAATCCTATACAATTGTTATAGAACACCCAGCAAAACGTTTCAGTGGGGTATCTTGCCAACCAATTAATGCTTTAGGGGCTGTGGAATGTCGAGAGGGCCATGTACACTGCTGGTGGGACTGTGTATACGTGCAGAACTTTTGGAGGGAGGCATTTAGTATCCTATCTAAAATATTTGGGGTAGATTTCCCCTTGGACTGGTGGATTGCCCTGTTTCATATGAAAGCAGTGGGGATGTCTAAGGCAGATAACAAGTTTGTCCCCCATTTTTTTTAACCATTTAGTGGCATCCTAACGCATTAATACGTCATGCTTTACCCTATTAACGGCAACATGACGTATTAATAAGTCGCGCGTTCCCGCCACTGCTACCGCCGTGTGCGCGCCGCTACGGCCGCCGTTTCCGTCAGGATCCCGTGCTGAGGGATTGGGGAAGAGGACCAAACGGTCCTCTACCCAATCGCAGTGCCTGGAGTGAATGGACGTGACCGCGAACAGCGGCTACGTCCATTCACAAAAACAGGAAATGTAACAATTAAATAAAGTGTAAAAAAAAAAAAAAAAAAGTGAACACTTACTATAATGAGTGTTCACTAGCGCCATCTTGTGGCAAAAAAGTATATGACACGTACAAAATACATACATTTACAAGTACATACACATGAGTAATAAAATTAATAAAATTCCACTTCCAACACTCCCCCTCCAAAAGAAAACACTTGTAAAAAAAAAATCAGCTTAAAATAAATAAATAAATACTTGCCTTAGGGACTCAGCTTTTTTTATTCTATATTTTATGGGGGAAAATTAATTTTAATTTATTACATTGGGGCTTGTAATTATGGCCAGAACAAAAAAAAACAGAACAGAAAAATAACACCTATATTTCAAAATAATATACTGTCGCCATACATTGTGATAGGGACATAATTTAAATGGTTTAATAATTGGGACAACTGGGCAAATACAATGTGTTTGTTTTATCCACAGGAGAATGTTTAATTTTAAAACTATAATGGCTGAAAACTAAGAAATAATGATTTTTTTTCTATTTTTTTGTTTTTTTCTCATTAAAATGCATTTAGAATAAAAAAATTCTTAGCAAAATGTACTACCCACAGAAAGCCTAATTGGTGGTGAAAAAAACGAGGTATAGATCATTTTCTTGTGATAAGTAGTAATAAAGTTATTAGGGAATAAAAGGGAGGAGCACTGACAAGTGAAAATTGCTCTGGTCCGTTAGAGTAAAAACCCTTGGGGGTGAACTGGTTAATATAGCAGCAGCTCTTTTGGTTAAGTCTTAAAGGTCTCTTCCACTACCTAGGGATACTCTGATTAGGAAAATACAATACACCCATAGCTCCCAACTGTCCCTCTTTCGGAGGGACAGTCCCTCTTTGGGAGCCCTGACCCTCTGTCCCCCTTTCCTCCTCATTTGTCCCTCTTTCAGGACTTTGTCCCTCTTCCTATGTAAATCTATATATTTCTCTACTAAAAAATGATTTATTGACTGTAAACATTATTCCCATCATTTAAATTGATATGACTAATTGCAAAATGTTAATATGAAGGTAAATGAACCAGGATAGAAAGGACCAGTGTGGTTTGAGTTATAAAACATATTTTTCTTATGAAATCTTTATGGTATGCGTGACTAGGGGGGGTGATCAGGGGTGTGGCAGGGGCGTGGCTTAAGTGTCCCTCTTTCTCATCTCAAAAAGTTGGGAGGCATGTACACCTATCTAATGGAGAAAATTACTTCTAAGAAGCTAGAGGATTTTCATCAATTTCTTTCAAACAATGGGGTCTTTCACACCCCCCCCCCCCCCCCCCCCCCCCCGTAGAGTATTGGCATCAGCTTCTATACGTGAGACCTTTGGGACTTGGCTGAAATACGCTTGTTGCAGTTCAGGGAGCGCTATCTGAATTTTATTTTATACTCGTGATATGGTATCTTTTATGTGGTTTTGTGTTGTGATAAATATCACAACTATGCATGAGATGTGAGCTGTGTGGTTGTACATTGTTCTGCTATGTAAGTCAAATTAGTAAAATAACTAGTGACAAAGTCCTTGGACTTGGTAACCATCCTCAGAGTCTATAAGGATCCATGACTTCCACATTAGCCTCTGAATATTTATTATGTTCATTTAATAAATTAGCCTAAGACATAAAAAGAAAACCTGGAATTGAATGTTACGTTAATATGTGCTCCATCTGAATGTAAGCCTAATATTCTGTAAGGCTTGGGCCTGTAGCATGAAGTGCAGCCTGACTTGCATCACAATACGGTTCCATGTAACAATGACTTTCTCCAGCTATTCACCAGATGTCTTCATTAGAAACTTTTCTTCAACTGTGGAGGATATATTTTCAGCTCACAGTGACATGATTCTAGCTGTCTTTCTCTAGGCTGTGGAAATAGAATTAAGTTGCCATGGGCAACAGCTGCTGTTCATTTACTTTTTGGCGGGAGGTGAGGTTTTATAAATGCCTGGCTCCGGGATTCTTGCTGTGCCTGGCACTCTCTCCGGTAGTCCATTCTCCGGAGACGTATGCTGCATTGTTTATATAATGGGTTTCTTCTGAAGAGAAATTCCTCAGCAAAGTTCATGTTGTAATGGAAGATTAAAATAATATGTGATCAAGTACAAGAATGGAGGTCAGCTGAGGCGAGCAGAGCCGAGGGTAGCTGGTTATGTCAGGCCCCTGCTGTGGGTTTCGCTAGAGATTTATGGTAGAACGCTGTGTGTGCATAATGTGAATGTGGTGAAGGCAGGTCACTTGGCGCATTGCACAGAGTTATAAATGTGCTGAAACCTGTGACAGAAGCTAGTGATGTGGTCTGATATGACGTGGTAGGGGTTGTGATAGACAGCTGATGGCTTTTGTGTCCATTTCATTCCGGTGCAACCGTTCGTCCATGAGATTTTTGCATTTCATTCAATCTTACCGGTTGAACACCTGTGGCCCTGGAGGGAAGGGGGTACCAATATTAGGCATGCCTTTTTGGTCAATCAGTAAAAAGTGTAGTCTTACTTACCTCCTGTAACAAGTGCACCCAACCTTCCCCCTGCATATGCAGCTGTCAGTTCCCCCATATAATAAGTGGAAGTCTCAGGTTTCCCCCTACAGCAAGTGCTGCACACCCCCCCCCCCCCCAAAAAAAAAAAAATTGCGCACAGGGAAGGTCACTGAATAGCGCATAATAACCTGCTTATGAACTGCCTAGCAGTGCTGGGCCGAAATTACGCATGAGCGTAATTACGCATCGTAATTCAGTGTAAATTTACGCGTAAGCGTTACGCGTAACTTACGGTCTTACGCGTAATTATGTACGCGTAAGACCGTAAGTGGTATCGTAATTACACTGTCTACCGTAATTGCTAGGCATGCGTAATTTTACGAACACTTACGCGTAATTTTACGCGTAATTACTAACGTAAAATCTCCCATTTTCTAAGAGTAGCCAATCAGTCAACATCCTAAGCAACCAATAGTATCTTCTCCCGCCCTTCAGTATAAGCGTACGTTTTGACGCATACGAATGATATGTACGCAATAACTGTCACATTAACGGCTATTGCGTACATATGGTCCGCATGCGTCAAAAAATACGCATTAATGGGTATTACGGCACTACGCGTAACATCGTAGTGTAAACGCCTTCATTACGGTATCCTTACGCGTAATTGCGTAAGTTTACGCGTAATTACAGTGATGTACCGTAGATAATTTCCTATGCTGTAACCGTAATTGCGTAATGCGTAATAGCGTAAAATTACGCGTAATGATCCGTAAGCGTAGATTTTTCCATTACGAGCAGCACTGCTGCCTAGGGTCTTCTCACCTGCAGTTTGGTGACCACGCCTTCTGTTCCTGCTGTGCCACTTAAAGGACAACTGAAGTGAGAGGTATATGGAAGCTGCCATATTTCTTTCCTTTTAAACAATACCAGTTGCCTGGCTGTCCTACTGATCCTCTGCCTCGACCCTGAAGACGTATATGCAGAACAGGTGTTTCTGACATTATTGGCTAATCTGAGAAGATTAGCCACATACTTGTTTCTGGTGTTATTCAGACACTACTGAAGTTAAATAGACCAGCAGGGCTGCCAGGCAACTGGTATTATTTAAAAAGGCAGGTGCATGGCAGGAGCAGAGATCACCCATGTCTGTAGGAAAGGATTACATTATACACAAGCAGGTAAAATATTCATTGTGCTTCCTTTTGCACATTCTTGAGTTATTTTGATTGTATGGCTGTTATTTCATCCTCAGGTCAGTCTTTATCTCCATTTACATTAACCAATTTTAACAAAGCACTAAAGACCGCTGTGACCAAACAGATCTGGTGTCTGCTGGGCATACACGGACTGTTTTTGCGCCGGTATCGAGCCAGCGCGTCACCGCTCGTCCGCACGGATCGATTGCTTCTAGTCCTCGCTGGAGCGGTTAATGAACTGCTTGTTTGTTGCCATTGTTCTCCCCGCCGGTATCGTGTGCAGTATCGATCCGGCGGGGTATCCGACACGTCGGATATTATCAATGGAGCCATCGGGCTCGATTGATAAGCCTCCCTCCTGTCCATGTATGCCTTTAAGTTGCCAAAATCGCATTCCTTTACAGTCAGTGTGGTTTCTGCCCTGTTCATTTCAGTTTTCTTGGGTTGGGGGAAGTTTGGGTTAGTTTCTGGGTGGAGTAATCCTAGGAATGGACAGGAATTAGTTAAGTAGGGCGGTATACTGCAGAGTTTTGGTAGCTAATATAAACTCTCGGGTGTGATGTTAGGAATTTGTCTTAAGTATTAGGATCGTGGCATTGTGGGTGGTGAAACTAATTGATAGCATTTTGGCAACATCCAGTGCATTGTTTAGCACTGACAGCTCTAGCACTGAATTCAACAGCTGTCAGTCCCGATTTGCCATGGGGGAGGCAAGAGCTGCAAAGTACAGAAACATTTAGTACTGTAGCATGGAAATTCCAACCATAATGCATGCTAGTCATTTCTAAGTTGGCTCAAAGGACGTGACAGATGTTGCTGTGGTTTAAGATGAGTGTGAGTGGTAGTGGGCTAATGAAGTGTTCTCCAGGGTTTGATGTACTCTTTGTTAGAGTTATACTCGTTATCTTCGAGGGTGCACTTTCATGTACTGAATTTACAAGTCAGGATAATGTTTTTACTTTATCTGTAGGTGTTACTCGTCCTTTACTGAGCTATTGTTGTCTTTCCAACCTGCACATAGACTGTTTCAGACTGGTTGGTCCTCATCAGTGCATGGCATGGATTAATGTAGTGTAGGACTTGAAACACCCAGAGTTACAGAATGCCCAGCAAGCTCCTCGTGGTGAACCAGAACTCTGTATGTTGAATTATTGTGGCTCTGTACTAACAAAGCTGTTTAGGGATGTACACTATAGCAAAGAGATCAAGTGGAGATGAGCTTTGTTCAGGTATACTTGAAGTAACAGATCTTTATTATTATAATTAGTACTTATATAGCGCCGCCATCTTTCGCAATGCTTTACAGAGTATGTAGTCCTGTCACTAACTGTCCTTCATTGGAGCTCACAATCTAATCCCTACCATAGTTGTGTCCATTGTAGTGTAGGGACAATTTAGGGTGAAGTCAATTTACTTACCCGGTTTCCTCCCACATCCCAAAAACATAGAGTGGCCAGAGGAAGCCCACACATACGCTAGGAGATCATAAAAACTCCATGCCGATAGTGCCTTGGCTGAGTTTTGAATCCAGCGCTGCACGGTGAGAGTGCTGCCCACTACGCCACAGTGTTGAGCAGTTCTAGAATGAATGTGGAGCTGAGTTGCTATGACTTTGAACTTTCTGGCTGCATGCTTGTACGATCAGTGATGCAGAAGATAGATAAAAGTGTAATGATCAGCATGGCAGCCAGGCATCTTTCCATTTTTAGAATACCAGCTATAACCTGTTCTCATTTCTCAGTTTAGTCTTTTTTTTGTTTGTTTGTTATTTAGGTGAGACCTTTCTTGTCACAGTGAGCGAAAGGACATCTGGGACACAGTGGAGCGAGCAGATTGGTCTTATCTGACATCACATGCTATAGTGGTGTTTACTAAAGCAGCTCTGACTCCGTCCTCAATCCTGCTAGTCAGCTCATGTGTGATGTCATTAGGAAATGCTAACAAGAAGCCTACATACGCAGGACATCACACGCCTGCTGGAGCTACTTGATCAAGCAGTCTGGGCACTTTGAGGGTCCTCGGTGTAATAGTGTGAGTGTTAGAGAGGTGGGTAGCAAGTTTCTAAGTGGGGTGTCATGGCACCTAGAACCTGTGATCTCCAGATGACTCACAGATGCGATGCACAATGCTGCTAAAACAGGAATTGACTTGCTTAAAATATCTCTACCTCCTGCAAGTGTTCATTAGTGTTAATGGCATTCAGAATTAAAGCAGAACCCTACTAAGCTCTGATTGCAGCCCGACAGATCTCCTAATCAAATGCAGCTTCTTAAAAACACTTTTTCCTGTGTAAAAAATGATGTAAACAGTGTTCTCCCCAGAAATTGTTTCCAGCTGGGTGGCATGCAAAAGTAGGCGGGTGGGGAGAGATGAAAGCATGCAGGGCCTACACTTCTCTGTACAACTCTACATACAGCAGAGGAGGAGGTGAGCTGATGACAGCCGGGTGCTCACCAAAACTAGCCGGGTGGAAACAATTGTATATTTATCTTTTTCATTTATCAGTCAAAAGCCCCGATCAATCATTTCTCACTGCAGCAATAAACAGGTGACAACTGCAGTGAGAGGGATATGGAGGCTGCCATATTTTGATTTCCTTTTAAACAATACCAGTTGCCTGGCAATTAATTAAGTCAGACTTCAGTCAGAATCATCTGATCTGCATGCTTGTACTGGATCCTTGTCAAAAGGTATTAACCCTCCTGGCAGTAACCCCGAGCTACACTCGGGGTAGCCGCCACAGAGGATCACATGGCTCCGGGAGGATTTTTTAATAAGATCTGTTGTATATGCTTAAGCTAGCACTTAGCTAGCTAACTATGTCCCCCAAGTTTTGCTGCGCTCCACCAATCCCCCCCCCCCCCCCCCCCGATCACCTCAGGTATACTTACCCCCCAGGGATCCCGCGATGGCGCAGCCTCCCAATCAGCTCCAGGCTTTGCCATGGGGAGGATCGGGACTGCGCATGACGTTGATGACGTCATGTCCAATCGTCACCACGACGAGTGACGCTGTGGGTCTCTCGTGGGATCGCGGAGGGGTAAATATTGCCCGGGGCGATCAGGGGGAGGGGGTTTAGTTAGGTGAGGTGGGGCATGGGGGACATAGTTAGCGAAGTGCTAGCTAAAACATAAAAAAACTAATTTTATTAAAATAAATTCTACCGTGGATGGATGCAGCCTCTGAAACTGAGTAACGCCAGGAGGGTTAAAGAAGAGGATCAGCAGGACTGTCAGATAATTACCATTGTTCAAAAGTAAAATATGGCAGCCTCCATACCCCTCTCACTTCAAGTGATCTTTAAAGGGAACCTAAACTGAGGATATGGATTTTTCCTTTTAAAATAATACCAATTGCCTGACTCTTCTGCTGATCCTGTGTCTCTAATACTTTTAGCCACAGCCCCTCAACAAGCATGCAGATCAGGTGCTCTGACTGAAGTCAGACTGGATTACCTGCATGCTTCTTTCACGTGTTTGATTCAAACACTACTGCAGCCACAGAGATCAGCTGGACTGCCAGGCAACTGGTATTGCTTAAAAGGAAACATCCATATCCCTCTTAGTTTAGGTTCCCTTTAAAGAGACTCTGAAGCGAGAATAAATCTCGCTTCAGAGCTCATAAATAGCAGGGGCACGTGTGCCCCTGCTAAAACGCTGCTATCCCGCGGCTAAACGGGGGTCCCTTCACCCCCAACCCACCCCCCGCAAAAGTGTGTCGTAAAAAGGTCGCAGAATTTCCCTTCCTGGAGGCAGGGCTAACGGCTGTCAGCGGCGCATCGTCGCCTCTCCCCCGCCCCTCTCAGTGAAGGAAGACTGAGAGGGGCGGGGGAGAGGCGGAGATACGCGCTGACAGACGCGCGTGGTGGCAGGGCTGCGGCGGTTAGCCCTGCCCCAACCAGGAAGCGCTCCCCGGGTGTATCGAGGGGGATTTGGGGGTGAAGGGACCCCCGTTAAGCCGCGCTATAGCGGCGTTTTAGCAGGGGCACACGTGCCCCTGCTATTTATGAGGATAAATAAATCTCGCTTCAGACTCTCTTTAAGGTATATACAAGTATATATTCTTTCATGCATGTGTTTCGTGTACCTCCCGAATCGATGGCAACCTGTCCTGCTAAATGCATAAATGCATGAACCCCATTCACCGCAACATAAGGACATTACTGGTTGAAGTGCATTGGATAAATAGGGCTGAGCTCTGGAACCCACTACAAATCGCTAGCGTTTATTTTTAAGCAGCGTTTTGTAAGCAATTTCATGTGCATTTTCCGGAGATTTTTATAGCGATTTTAAAAAGTGTAAGCTTTCTGACACTGATTGTGATAGCGAATTATTATAATTTTTTTTGACAGTTTGCAATAATTTAAAATCGCACACAAATTGCTATTGCCACTTGAGTCAGACCACCAGTGGGGAGCGATCAGTGTAGTATCTGCACTAGTGCTCCAATGTGCTCTGGTTGGAGCCCGGTGCTGATCGTTACCACCATATGCTGTATGGGAAACGCATCCACTAGTTCAGGAAAATCGCACACAAATTGCTATTGCCACTTGAGTCAGACCACCAGTGGGCAGCGATCAGTGTAGTATCTGCACTAGTGCTCCAATGTGCTCTGGTTGGAGCCCGGTGCTGATCGTTCCCACCATATGCTGTATGGGAAACGCATCCACTGGTTCAGGAAAATCGCACACAAATTGCTTTTGCCACTTGAGTGAGACCACCAGTGGGAGCGGTCAATGTAGTATCTGCACTAGTGCTCCAATGTGCTCTGGTTGGAGCCCGGTGTAGATCGTTACCACCATATGCTGTATGGGAAACACATCCGCTAGTTCAGGAAAATCGCACACAAATTGCTTTTGCCACTTGAGTGAGACCACCAGTGGGAGCGGTCAATGTAGTATCTGCACTAGTGCTCCAATGTGCTCTGGTTGGAGCCCGGTGCAGATCGTTACCACCATATGCTGTATGGGAAACGCATCCGCTAGTTCAGGAGAATCGCAGGCGGCAGAAGAGTGCATTCTGCTTACAAGTGTGAATTAATGTGATTAATAGGATACAGGTAGTCCCCGGTTAACAAACGAGATAGGGACTGTAGGTTCGTTCTTAACTTGAATCTGTTCTTAACATTGTGCCATCTCTGTCCCCTGTACCTCCTCTGTGCCCCCCTGTGCCTCCAGTGTCCCCTTCTGAGTCACCTCTGCCCTCTATACCTCCTATGTGCCCCCCTGTGCCTCCAGTGTCCCCCTCTGAGTCACCTCTGCCCTCTATACCTCCTCTGTGCCCCCCTGTGCCTCCAGTGTCCCCCTCTGAGTCACCTCTGCCCTCTGTACCTCCTCTGTGTCCCCCTGGGCCTCCAGTGTCCCACTCTGAGTCACCTCTGCCCTCTGTACCTCCTATGTGCCCCCCTGTGCCTCCAGTGTCCCCCTCTGAGTCACCTCTGCCCTCTGTACCTCCTATGTGCCCCCCTGTGCCTCCAGTGTCCCCCTCTGAGTCACCTCTGCCCTCTGTACCTCCTATGTGCCCCCCTGTGCCTCCAGTGTCCCCCTCTGAGTCACCTCTGCCCTCTGTACCTCCTATGTGCCCCCCTGTGCCTCCAGTGTCCCCCTCTGAGTCACCTCTGCCCTCTATACCTCCTCTGTGCCCCCCTGTGCCTCCAGTGTCCCCCTCTGAGTCACCTCTGCCCTCTTTACCTGCTTATACAAGTTTAAAAGCGATTTTTTTCTTTGAATTTGTTAAAATTGGTTTTCTCAAAAACTAAAAAAAGTCAAATTATGTGGAAAAAAATTGACTTGTTCCCATGGAAACACAGAATCCATGCTGTTCGTATCGGCGGGTCGTTCGTAAGTCCAGCATTTGTAAGTCGTGGGACTACCTGTACATTTAAATTTCAGTTTTTCAAAGCAGCAAAATGTACAATTTGTGGTTTGCGATATTGAGGGAACCGAGCCTAAAGCCAACAGTGTGTCCAGGACCCAACCTCTTTGTTTTGTTCCTTTTCTGACATTTTGTAGGGAGAGGAACTGCAGTCCTTTTCATGAGATTTCCTGTGATGTCTTGACGCTCTGTGACCTCTTCTCTACCACTTTGGGTGGTTGGGAAATGGTTTACATAATTTTGTGTGCTTATCAGGGTTCTATTAATGATGCTCATCTACTTAAAGAGACTCTGTAACAAATTTTTCAGCCTTAGTTCTTCTATCCTATAAGTTCCTATGCCTGTTCTAATCTGCTCTGGCTTACTGCAGTCTTTCCTAACTGCACTGTCTCTGTAATAAATCAATGTATCTTTCCTCTGTCCTGTTTGTCGGGCTAAAGCTTGATTGTGTGGAATGTGCAGGGCTGCTTGTGATTGGTAGAAGCGATACACACCCTCTGCAGGCCCCCTGCACACTCTGAATGACTCACACACTATGCTTAGCTGAGCCTATTAGAAGCTGGTTAGTTTGTTTGTAAACACTGCCTAAAACTGTTAATTACAAGCCAGGATTGCAGCAGAGAGTGGCAGAAACAGCACAGAGGGGCACAGGAGAAAATAATGAATAGAATGGTATGCTTTTTATTGTAAGAATATTAGAGTACAGATTCTCTTTAATGAGTACTGCAAGAACATTACGAATAGCGTCCCCAGAAGGGGAAAAGAACCAGGAACTCGCTTATATTTTGTGCTGGAACATGTTGGGTGAAGTGTCACTAGCAAGAAAGGAACTATAAAAAATAGCAACCTGTGAATATTTTGGGACAAACGCTTTTTTAACGCTATCGCAGAACATTGATCAATTAAAATTTGTTAGTCAGTGGAAATCCTGATCCGTCTGGCCGCATCTTGCCGTGGGTACAGGTATTTGGCTTCGGCCAACACAGTTCAGCAAACCTCTATTAGATAAAATACTGTTGGGCAGAAGGGAGGAGAGTGTTCTGTTTTTGTTTTTATAGTCAATAGCAGTTATAAGGGATAAGCAGGAGAAGGCTTTAGGTAGTGAGCTAAGCAGGAAGTGAGTGGTGTCTGTTTTTTGTTACACCTATATGGATTTCTTTGAAGCCAAAAATACAGCAAAACTGCTTTGCACACTGTATCGGTAGAGAGACTGAGTAGAAATATCCTGGGAGAAATGACAGGGAAAACTTCTATCATAAAGCGCTGAGGAGATGTGAGGAAATGATTCCACCACAGAACACTGAGACATTTCAGCAATGAACAGGAAGGAAGCCTGGAGTGAGGAGGCTGAGCACAGAATGCTGGCCTGTAATCTGAGGCTTCTCTGTAAACCATGCTAGCTACACAAAGATCACTATTAATTATTCATAGTGAGTGGCATGCTGGCATTCCGCATAGTGTTTATGTTGCTTATTCCCAGAAAATGTTTACTGCATATTGGTACAATGAGAAGGTATGGTATGTCGAAACGGAGGTGCCTAGGTAAAAACTGATACCAGAAAACAATCTCTACGTCACACTTCAAGGTATATACTGGTAATTAATTTTAGGTCACAGGGACAGACAGGCAGCTATGTTGCTTTACAGTTTGGTGGAAGGAGGCATATTACAGCCCTATACTTAGGTTTTTGTTTGTCACTGTATATTGCTGGACACAAGGGTTTGGCTTCGGCCAATATTGTGCTTGAATGAAATCTGATGTGTACAGACATTGCTGGACTCTAGAGTTTCTAGCAGTGGCAATGTTGGCGTTGTAGCTTGTTACTGTCCATTGCTGGACACAAGGGTTCCTAGGATGGTCACGAGCAGTGTTAGAATGAAAACTGATGTGTACAGCAATGGCTGCACACAGTGGCATACCCAAGATTCATGCCCCCCCCCCCCCCCAGTGAAACTGTGATGGGGTCTCCAAATTGTCACACTCCTTACCTTGGTGCCCTGCACAGCTTGTTGGCCCGTCTCACAAGGGTTATAAAAGTAGTGTGGCCATCGTGATCTTCACACCCATTACTGGTGTATTCACAAAAACACCTTATTTGAAGTATAGCTCCCGGAGGAAGAGAAGGTTAGTAGTTTGGGCTTTCCACAAGTCTGGGCCCGCTGCTCTCCTCTACACCCCTGGCTGGACACAAGGGGGTTCCTGAGCTTAGCAGTGTTTGAAAGCAGAAGCAGGCAGGCAAAGCTGGACACAAAGGTTCCGGGTACACTCATTGTTTGTAAGAAAGCAGAAGCATGCAGGCAAAGCTAGACACGATGGTTCCGGGTACACTCATTGTTTGTAAGAAAGCTGAAGCATGCAGGCAAAGCTAGACACGATGGTTCCGGGTACACTCATTGTTTGTAAGAAAGCAGAAGCATGCAGGCAAAGCTAGACACGATGGTTCCGGGTACACGCATTGTTTGTAAGAAAGCAGAAGAATGCAGGCAAAGCTAGACACGATGGTTCCGGGTACACTCATTGTTTGTAAGAAAGCAGAAGCATGCAGGCAAAGCTAGACACGATGGTTCCGGGTACACACATTGTTTGTAAGAAAGCAGAAGCATGCAGGCAAAGCTAGACACGATGGTTCCGGGTACACTCATTGTTTGTAAGAAAGCTGAAGCATGCAGGCAAAGCTAGACACGATGGTTCCGGGTACACTCATTGTTTGTAAGAAAGCTGAAGCATGCAGGCAAAGCTAGACACGATGGTTCCGGGTACACGCATTGTTTGTAAGAAAGCTGAAGCATGCAGGCAAAGCTGGACACAAAGGTTCCGGGTACACGCATTGTAAGAAAGCAGAAGCATGCAGGCATAGCTGGGCACAAAGGTTCTGGGTACACGCATTGTTTGTAAGAAAGCAGAAGCATGCAGGCAAAGCTAGACACGATGGTTCCGGGTACACGCATTGTTTGTAAGAAAGCAGAAGCATGCAGGCAAAGCTGGACACAAAGGTTCCGGGTACACGCATTGTAAGAAAGCAGAAGCATGCAGGCAAAGCTAGACACGATGGTTCCGGGTACACGCATTGTTTGTAAGAAAGCTGAAGCATGCAGGCAAAGCTGGACACAAAGGTTCCGGGTACACGCATTGTAAGAAAGCAGAAGCATGCAGGCAAAGCTGGGCACAAAGGTTCTGGGTACACGCATTGTTTGTAAGAAAGCAGAAGAATGCAGGCAAAGCTAGACACGATGGTTCCGGGTACACACATTGTTTGTAAGAAAGCAGAAGAATGCGGGCAAAGCTGGACACAAAGGTTCCGGGTACACGCATTGTAAGAAAGCAGAAGCATGCAGGCAAAGCTGGGCACAAAGGTTCTGGGTACACGCATTGTTTGTAAGAAAGCAGAAGAATGCAGGCAAAGCTAGACACGATGGTTCCGGGTACACACATTGTTTGTAAGAAAGCAGAAGAATGCGGGCAAAGCTAGACACGATGGTTCCGGGTACACATTGTTTGCAAGAAAGCTGAAGCATGCAGGCATAGCTGGACCTAAGGCTTCATGGTATGTGTAACGTGTTCGACAAAAAAGAGGAATGTAGAGTTGCCTTAAAGCAGGAGTGCAACCAGCTTGAATAATATTCAAATGACAAAATAATGTGCTCAACTCCACTTTCCCTTTCAGTAATCCAGTTGGCTGCCTATGCCTGTTCAGTCCCAGTGGAACGTATAACGATAACTTCTAAAGTTGTGGAAGCTGAGCACTACTGTATGAAAAAACAGCTTGAATAATAGAAAATCCAGAGTCCACAGTCAAATTATTCTCAAGTCAGACCACCTTGCTACTTGAATCAGCTAATTTCGGCGCAGTGCTATGACCGCCACTTTAGCCATAATTTTCACCATAGGCTGTAATGAGAATTACAGCTATAGGGCGCTGGCAACAGTTGGAACCCAAATTAGAGAAAAAAAAGAGGTAATTTGTTGATTATTTACCGACGCCCCCTCCCCCCCCCCCCCCCCCCTTATAGTGCTATATATATACACAATAACATGATAGGAGGGCTGCACGTTTTTTCGGTATAAAACCGAAACCGCGGTTCGTGGCAAGACGATCTGCTGATCGTCAGTATCCTCGGTTTTTCGGTCCGCTGTCTGTACCTTGTGTCTGGCCCCGCTGTGCGCGGATTGGCCAGAAGCAGTGAATATGTATTAGTGTTAATGAGCGGGGGGGGCGGATCCACTCGAGCGAGCGGCCAGGCACATACAGCTGTACCAATCACTGGATAGCGATGGAATGACGGCAGCGGTAGGCGGAGCTGTACGCTCTGTATCCGGGCACTATGAAGGCTGCTGCAGATAGTAGTGACGATCACTAGATCGTCTTAACATGAAGCTCCCCCCCCCCCCCCCCCCCCCTGCCCTAAAGTGCAAGAGCTTGTTTTGAAAAAAATCGGGGGGAAATCGAAATTGCAATTTCTAAGAGAAAAATCGCAATTTCGATTTTTTTTTCCTAAAATCGTGCAGCCCTATATGGTAGGACATTAGACTATGACTATGGTACAATAAGATTGTGAGCTCCTCTGAGGACAGTCAGAAAAAGGGGACATACGAAACAGAGGGATGCATAGGAAGGGGGGGGGGGAATAAAGAGGTAGAAGCAAAAGACCTAGAGCCTGGTGGGAGAGGAGAAATAGCAGGAAGACCTCTCATCATGATTGCAGACATCACCAGTGCTATTTGGCAGGGACATGCTGTTAAAAGAAGCCACTCAAATCTGAAGTCACTCAAATCTGAAGAGAGGAAAGGGTCATGAGAAAAGATCCCAGGTGGAAGAACACAGTGGCTGAACACCACAGTGGCACCCCTAGCCGTGGCTACACCTGGTGCTGTGAGCACCTGCAGCCCTATGGTAGGTACGCTACAGCCAAGTACATTTCACTGCCGTGTGAGCACTGATAGATTCAATCACTCGGTAGGTTCAAATTTTCTTAGGATTGAAGGTGTGTGCACACCTGTGATTGTATAATACCCGTTGTGGATCGGGAGCTGATCCCCTTGGGCGACATTGCAGGACTAGCCATTACACAAACGTGAAGTCACGTGGGTGGGCAGGGGAGTGGCATCTTCAAAGGAGTTGGTCATCCGTTGGGTGAATTGATGTGCTGGGCAGAGCACTCAGGGGTCAGGGGCTGCGGTACACTCTTGATTACCACCTGAGGCGGTAGTTATTGGCCACCTCAGCTGACTTTAGTCAAGGGTGTGTAAGAGCCTGAACAGTGCTGAGATGTCCTAAAGGGCAAATTGTTCTCCACCTTTCGTACAAAGCCAAAAAAGAATCACCCTGGTTACAACTAAGTTGTAAACATTCTCTGCTTAGTCTAAATCATTAGCAACATGGTGGCAGAGTGGTTAGCAGTCTTGCCTTCTAAGTGCTAGAGGCTCAGTTCCTGCCTTAGATGCTGTCTCCATGGAGATGGTTTGTTCTAGTGTTTGCATGGGTTATTTAGTTTGGTAAGAGTTGAGACCGTAAGCAATAACTGGAAATGCAGGTTAGAAAATCACTGGAGTTCAAGAGAGTTATTCCAGATGAGCATTTGATGGAACTTGCTAACGCCCATGCAAGACTGAAATAGTAGCTTTGAAGGGAGTTGGTCTTCACAGGAAGAAAGACAGACTGAGCATTTCTCCGGTGTCATTGCTATAACCTTTTTCTTTGCTGAAATAGTTTCATGCACCTCTGGTACTGAAATGAACTGGTATTTTACGTTTAAATCGAACCAGAAATAGAAATAAACTTTAAGCGTTTTGTTATTACTTAAGTCAATTTAATATTGCAAAAGGTTTTTAAAAAAAAAAAAAAAAAACCTTTGTAACCTGTGCCTCAACGCCAGTCAGATGAGAAATAATATAGTTGCCAAACTCCGGGGCCCAAATTGTCTAGTCAGCACTGCCCAAGTGGCATCTTACATTGTGGTCTATGGCAGCAGCCATGTTTTCAGGGGCGCTTTGCACCAAAATTGTCTGCTTCATGTACACATCCCCTCTCCTCCGAGAGGATTTCAGCCCACAGTGCAGACAGTTATGGTCAGTGGCATCAGTTCATTCAAATGAACCCGAGGTGAAAATAAATTGATAAGATAAACAATTGTATTTAGCATCCTACTCCTAAAAATGACTTTTTTAGATTTCCCGTGGATTTATTTTATATTTAAAGAGACACTGAAGCGAAAAAAAATATGATATTATGATTTGTATGTGTAGCACAGCTAAGAAATAAAACATTAAGATCAGATACATCAGTCTAATTGTTTCCAGTACAGGAAGAGTTGAGAAACTCCAGTTGTTATCTCTATGGAAACAAGCCATTAAGCTCTCCGACTAAGTTAGTCGTGGAGAGGGCTGTTATCTGACTTTTATTATCTCAACTGTTCCTGGACTATTTACTTTTCCTCTGCTAGAGGAGAGGTCATTAGTTCACAGACTGCTCTGAAAGAATCATTTTGAATGCTGAGTGTTGTGTAATCTGCACATATTATAGAATGATGCAAAAAAAAAACACTATATACCTGAAAATAAAAGTATGAGAATATTTTCTTTGCTGCTAATCTTCTAGAAATTATTCATAGTATACAACCAATTCATTATATCATATATTTTTTTCGCTTCAGTGTCTCTTTAAACATTTATAAAGTAGATCAAATGCTTTGTTGCCTCTGCTCAGTGGCAGTCTCGGTTTCCCAGAGGTAAAATACATTAACTAGTGATTTTTTTTTTTTTTTTTTTATATATAATCTTTCTGCTCTCAGAAGTTTGCCAGGAAAACTTTTATGGCAGTAATCTGCTTATCAGTGGGGTTTACTTTATTCCCCACTAGACAGAAGCTGTCACTTCCATGCCTAAAAATCTACTTTCACGCAGCAAAATACAACAAATAAAACAACCTGGTTATTTGTTTTTCACTGTACATACACATGATTTTCTCATCATGTCAAACTTCGCCTCGGGTACACTTTAAAGCAGGGGTCTCAAGCTCAATTTACCTGGGGGCCGCAGGAGGCAAAGTCAGGATGAGGCTGGGCCGCGTAAGGGATTTCACAAAAAAAAAGTCCTCCTCTCCCTTGTGTCTGTTCTAATTCTAATTGGCTGCCTTAGCAGCTAATTGTGCACACAGAACGTCTTCTCATATAACTGTTATGATGGCATGTCATTTCCGCAATCAGCAGCTCCCGCCCCCCGTCCCTTGCATTGATTTTTATTTCGATTCAAAATCAAATTTACACTGAAGCGAACTATTTTGCCTATTTTACCTTATAGTTCGCTTCAGTGCTCCCATTACAAGTAATCCGCTGTGTCCCCACCGCAAAACGAGGGCTGCAGAGCCCCCAAATCGCCCAGGGGGCAATCCGCCGGCATTTCCTGAAAAGGGGAGAGCTTTCAGCTTCAGCCCTGCCCCTCCTGACGTCAATCGTGGCGGATCGCCGCGTCTGCCCGCCCCTCTCACTCTTCCTTCACAGAGAGGGGCGGGGAGATGTGGCAATTGACGTCAGGAGGGGCAGAGCTACAGCTGGAAGCTCTGCCCCTCAGTGCAGTCATGGATGTTTGCCCGGGGGATTTGGGGGCTCTGCAGCCCTCGTTTAGCAGCGGGGATGCGGCGGATTACTTGGGAGCACTGAAGCGAACTATAAAGGTAGCCATACACTGGTCGATTTGCCATTAGATCGACCAGCTGACAGATCCCTATCTGATCGAATCTGATCAGAGAGGGATCGTATGGCTGCCTTTACTGCAAACAGATTGTGAATCGATTTCAGCCTGAAACCGATCACAATCTGTTGAGCTGCTCCTGCCGCCTGTGCCCCCCCCCCATATACATTACCTGACGTTGGCTCCCCGGCGTCTTCTCCGCGCTGCACCGCACCGCTCTGTTCTTGCTCCATAGCGGCACTTCCTGTGTCACTCCGTGACCAGGAAGTTCAAATAGAGCGCCCTCTATTTGAACTTCCTGGTCACTGCAGTGACACAGGAAGCGCCGGGATGGAGCCGGAACAGAGCGGTGCAGCGCGGAGAAGACGCCCGGGAGCCAGTGTCAGGTAATGTATACCTGATCGGATCGGCCGCCGCTAGCGATGCGCACCCTACCCGCGGGCGATCGAGGGTAATTTCCCGCACGGCGCGATCGACAGACCGATCCGATTCCGGGAGGAAATCGGATCGGCGGGTGCATTTAGCGCGAACGATTGGCAGCAGATTCGATCCCAGGATCGAATCTGCTGTCAAAACGGCCGCGAATCGGGCCAGTGTATGGCCACCTTAAGGAAAAATAGGCAAAAATAGTTCGCTTCCGTGTCTTTTACTTTTGCCGGTGCGGGCCACAAAATATTGTATCGAGTTTGAGGCCCCTGCTTTAAAGGGACCCAGAGATGAATGTTTCACACAAAATAAACATATCAGTCGATGGCTTGTAAAGAATAAATGCTCTACCTGATAATTTTGCTGCTCTGGTGTGCCTTTTTGAGTGTTTTTTGTTATCCATTATTGCTCCAGGAAAAATCCAATATGGCCGCCGGCTCATATCCCTTCTGCTTCCAGGTTATGAGTTATTCTGGATGTGCTGTCTAGGCTCTATGAAACTATAGCAGGGCAGCAGCCTTTTATCCGTGTGCTTTATTATTCTGGTATGCTGTGCGGCTGCCTGTAGGAAGTGTCTCTCATAGGAATGAAACTGCATAGATAATAATGACTGACTTCAGGTTTATGTCAATATGGATGCCCCTCAAAGAGAACCAGAGACAAAGCACCATCATGTATTTACTACATTTATCAGTGGGCTCTGCAACTGAGTGCCTACACAGGTCTATGAAACTATCTGTTCCTGCATGAAAGCTTTTAATTGTCCCTTATCAGAGCAGTGTCAGGAATGTGTGCGAGCGATTTTTTAGGAGCCTGGAGTTCCTCTTTAATACAGTCAATTCACTGGTTGAACTGTACGTAAGTATGATTTAAGTTTAATGTTTAGTGCGTATTTATGAATGGATTTTAAGTTATTGGAGTGATGTGTTGAGGTCTTTGATTCAGAGAGAAACGGAAGAATATTGCTAACTTCATGAAAAGACGATACTGCAGTATTGTGATCCTTGCTTTCTTTGTTCTCCTATCGCAGCCTGCTGGCAAATCACTTCCTGTCTGTTGCCATCTCCTCCTCATTTTCAGCATGACGTACTGTTCAGCTTTGAGAGCAGTGCAGGGACTTGCGTAAAAACCTCACCTCATCATTGCCTCTGGATAAGGTGGCAGAACACGAAGGGGGATGAGAAGGCTCTTTGTTTCCTCCACAGGGCTTGCACAGACTGCTTAGTCACTAGCTGCAGGCTCGGGATTAGTGTCTATGGTTCAGTTAAGCTTGAGTCCTTCTCTTTCCTCCGTGTGGTGCTCGTTGTAGGAACAGCAGCCGCTGCTGCTTGCTGATCCTGCGAAAAGTCTAGTGAGATTGCTGCCACCCCGACCTTGACGTCTCAAACAAGGTCTGGATTGAACGGAGTTCACCTGGAATAAATCCAGAGGAGTTGGTCAGTGCTCACAAATGGTTACAGTTCAGGTAGCAAGGACAGCAATTAACTCTTTCACTAGAATGGTGGAAATGCTCTGGATAGAAGATGAACAGATTGTTCACAGAGAACAGGAGATGAGACATCTGCTTAGGCCTCAATCCAATGTTTTTTTTCTTTTTTGGCAGGGTTTATAGCTTGAACCCATGGACCTGCCAAGTGGAAAGTAGGCATCGTAAGCTTGGGCCCCCACAGCTTCCTGTGATGCCTTCACCTTCATCTGTAAATATGGGGACTGAGGGCGCTGTGAAGGCTATATGATGAAAAGTATAAACACAAACTCCAAGCATCACATTGAAAAGAAATGTAATCACAGTTGAAACAAACAAACAAATAAAAATGTGTTTTGATTATTTTTTAACGAAATAGCACTTCCTGTCCTGGAATTTGCCAGACACAGCAACTTGTCTCTTGCTTCCTGCTGTTCTCCCTTGACTGACAGCTAAAGTACACGTGCTAAATTAATGTTGCCCTTGAAGGACAACTGTAGAGAGAGTTATATGAAGGCTGCCATATTTCCTTTGCTTTTAAGCAATACCATTTGCCTGGCAGCCATGCTGGTTTATTTGGCTGCAGTAGTGTCTGAATCACACCAGAAACAAGCATGCAGCTAATCTTGTCAGATCTGACATTAATGTCAAACACCTGATATGCTGCATGCTTGTTCAGGGTTTATGGCTAAAAGTATTAGAGGCAGAGGATCAGCAGGGCTGCCAAGTAACTGGAAATAGATATGGTAGCCTCCATATACCTCTCACTTCAGTTGTCCTTTAATGATCATAGCTCTGTCATCAGAGCAGCATTTTGGCAGAACACTTCACTTGGGCGTGGCGTTCTGCAGGTTTCTAATAGACGCAAACGCAAATTATCAGAAGTAGTAGTGGAATATTAGTAGCCTCTAGTACATACAATAGCCGATCTGCTAGTACAGTGATTTATAGTTTGTTTGGGTGCCGTGGGGGTTAGTGTTAGGCTGTAGGGGGAGGTTAGTGTTAGGCTATAGGGGGCGGTTAGTGTTTGGCTATAGGGGGAGGTTAGTGTTTGGCTATAGGGGGAGGTTAGTGCTAGGCTATAGGGGGAGGTTAGTGTTTGGCTATAGTGTTAGGCATTAAAAGGGAGGGTTAGTGTGAAAATACTGGGTAAGTCTATAGTAAAATATTGGTGATGTGGTACTAGCAATATTCTACCTAACGACTCCACAGTACACACTCACATTATAGGGCTCCGACAGTCTCTTTTTAAAAGTGAAATGTTATCCATGTTATAGTGTGTGTGTGTAGTGTGTGTGTCTGTGTGTCTGTGTGTCTGTGTGTCTAGTGTAGTGTAGTGTAGTGCAGTGCAGTGCAGTGCAGTGCAGTGCAGTGCAGTGCAGTGTGTGTGTGTGTGTGTGTAGTGTAGTGTAGTGTAGTGTAGTGTAGTGTAGTGTAGTGTAGTGTAGTGGTAGTGTGTATGTGTGTAGTGTGTGTCTCTCGTTTGCCTGTACATTCTACACTGAGTCTGTTATAACTTGCTCTGGAGGGGTGTGAAGGTACCAGATGTTAATATTACACATGAAGGATGTCTCTCCTTGTCAGTACAGTGAATCCATATGCTGAGGCTTCAGCACAGACTGCACACTGTGACAATGGATTGTGTGCTATACTGAACAAAGTATGGACTGAATGCTGAACTGAATTTGAACCCTTACAGCATATTAAATTAGGCAGTAGAAGAGCCTCAAGTATAAAGTCTTATCTTATGTTTTAGCTCTGGGAAATTATATTACTAAATCTAATTAATGAGCACGGTTTGAGGAATAGCAAACTTGCTCAAATACAGATTCCTGCTAAAAGCCTTTTAGCTTTGTGTAAATCCCACAGTGTTAACCCATCATCATCATCAGCTGAGTCAGGATCAAGTGAGCAAGGAGGTGGCAGAAAGGGAAATGTCTACGTTATTTGGGAAGTGGATTAACTAAACTGCGGTGTGCTGCTTTTTTTTTCTATCAGAGGCTCCTCATTCAGTGTAACAACTTACCGTAGTTTCCCTGAGTTTGACTCCTTTCCAACTAAATGCATCTCCCTATACAATATAATATTTGAGGCCTATCCAAAGTTTTAGGAAAAAACAGTGAAGCTGAAAGTACATGCCTCAATTCTCCACGGTTCCAACTTCCACAGACTGACACTAGATGGATGTACACATCGATTGTTCCTAATCATTTCAGCAGGCAGTTCTGCAACAATCGAAGCACAGCCATGCTGTTGTTGCTTAGCTCCTGGTAGAATAGTGTGTAGAGTTCTAGTGGTGTGTGTGTGTGTGTGTGTGTGTGTGTGTGGGGGGGGGGGGGGGGGGGGTGTTTAAGCTGTGAGAAGATGTTTGACCAAAATAATAAGTATAGTCCTTTTGGCAGTGGGAAATCTTCAGTATCCTTCCTCTGTGTAAGCTGGGAGTACAAGAAGTACAAACAAAATATTTTTGTCTTGTTACGCGATGAAGTGAGCATTTGAGGTGTCCCACAATGCATCACTGCTGAATATGCAAATTGTCACTTTGTGCGAAAGGGTGTGAGCGTTGGGGGGCCTCCATCAAAGTTTTGCTGAGGGGCTCTTGAATAGTAGTTACGCCAGTTAACTTTTTAGTACTGCTAAATTTATCTTGATCTTTAAAATTTCTACTAAATGAAAAAAGTAAGACACAATGAGTAATTAAAGCGGATCCGAAATGAAAAACTAACTATAACAAGTAACTTGTCTATATGTCTTATCTAAAGTTTATAAAGTTTACACAGCAAATCTAGCTGCAAACAGCTTCAACAGCATATGATTATTTATTTCTGTGATACAATGACAGCGGCCATGTTCTGTTAGTCACATTGTCACAGGCTGAGGGCTGAAGATGCTATCAGCTTGCCTGTGTGTAAATTCAGTTCCCTCTCGTCCTCCCTCCTCCCCTCTGCCTCGGAAATTAATGGCTAGTAACCTCCTCCTCCTCCTGCCCAGACTGAGCTCCCATAAGCCCTAGCTACAGTGCCAAGGCACAAAAGGAGCTGTGGTAAAAATCAATCTCATTAGCTCAGGAAACATATATTCCCATTCACCAATAAGTGCTGCATAAGGTAGTGCCAGAAATGTGCAAAGGAGCAAGCCCAATCCTGCACAGCACTGCTTCTGCTACAAGACGTATATCTACTGACTCGTGGCTTAGATGAAGTCACAGAGGACGTAGATCTACTGTAGTGGTGGATAAACTGGTTAATAGTAAATAAATATGGCAGCCTCCATATCCCTTGTGTTTGTCATCCTATAACTTCTAAATCAAGGGTACTAGCTTGTACGGTAATGATTTAATTAAACCAAGAAAAAAAAGAGCCAACCTTTTCAGCTGTAGAGCTATAGAGGAGAAATGTGGCTGGGGTTGTCTGCATTATCTGTTAATTAATTGAGGACTGCCTGGTTTACGCACTGAGAATTTTTGTTTCTTCACAATAAATGTTGAGCTGTCATCGTAAATTTACATATCTCTAAGCAACCACACTATTTTTTTGCTATGACCCAGGTGAATGTTGCAGTCTTTTGCCACTTAATAGAAGACTGTTTAAAAAAAATCCAACTCATGGTTAACTAGAAAACTTGTTGTCCAGCCCATTCTGGCCATAGTAAGAGAATAGCATAGCAGTGTACCTGTAAGGCCTGTCTGGTACGTTTAGCAGCTAGCTGGTTGGTGTAGGATTGTCTTGCTCCTCAGCCTGTGTTGTCCAGCCCATTCCAGCCATAGTAAGAGAATAGCATAGCGGTGTATTATGTACCTGTAAGGCCTGTCTGGTACGTTTAGCAGCTAGCTGGTTGGTGTAGGATTGTCTTGCTCCTCAGCCTGTGTTGTCCAGCCCATTCCAGCCATAGTAAGAGAATAGCATAGCGGTGTATTGTGTACCTGTAAGGCCTGTCTGGTACATTTAGCAGCTAGCTGGTTGGTGTAGGATTGTCTTGCTCCTCAGCCTGTGTTGGCCAGCCCATGCCAGCCATAGTTAGAGAATAGCATAGCGGTGTATTATGTACCTGTAAGGCCTGTCTGGAACGTTTAGCAGCTAGCTGGTTGGTGTAGGATTGTCTTGCTCCTCAGCCTGTGTTGTACAGCCCATTCCAGCCATAGTAAGAGAATAGCATCGCGGTGTATTATGTACCTGTAAGGCCTGTCTGGTACGTTTAGCAGCTAGCTGGTTGGTGTAGGATTGTCTCGCTCCTCAGCCTGTGTTGTCCAGCCCATTCCAGCCATAGTAAGAGAATAGCATCGCGGTGTATTATGTACCTGTAAGGCCTGTCTGGTACGTTTAGCAGCTAGCTGGTTGGTGTAGGATCGTCTTGCTCCTCAGCCTGTGTTGTACAGCCCATTCCAGCCATAGTAAGAGAATAGCATCGCGGTGTATTATGTACCTGTAAGGCCTGTCTGGTACGTTTAGCAGCTAGCTGGTTGGTGTAGGATTGTCTTGCTCCTCAGCCTGTGTTGTCCAGCCCATTCCAGCCATAGTTAGAGAATAGCATAGCGATGTATTATGTACCGGTAAGGCCTGTCTGGTACGTTTAGCAGCTAGCTGGTTGGTGTAGGATCGTCTTGCTCCTCAGCCTGTCCTTAGAAGACTGTGCTGAACGCAGGATGAGGCGGATTACACTTCATATCATTTCTGCTCCTTAAAGACATCTGGCAGGCTCCAGAAAAACACATCAAACCGAAAGCAAGAGAGCAAATTAGTGACAGTTTAGTAATGAATAATGAATGGTTGTGCTGACTGGTGAAGGCTGAGGCTGGAGCCTTGCTCCTAACAAGAGTGCTCTGTGGAGTGTGGAGAGAACAAGCAGAGTCAGACAGCTAATGCAAAGCTAGCAGCCCACCCAGACTGCCACTTCCCAAAGCCCGGGACATATAAACCTTATTTGTAGGTTTAATAGCGGTCTGGAGACTAAAACCCAGTATGCTACTTGACATTGATGACGATTTCCTTTACACGTCAATACGTTAGTGAGAACAGTAAATGTACTGTAGATTCACAGACATAAACCTTTTTTTTTTATATACTTAGTTTATATAATAAGTGTTTCTAGTGATTTCTCTTGGAATTGAGTGTTCATGAGTGATATGCCAGTTGTTGTCACTCAGGAGGCTCATGTTGGCGCTGGTAACGTTCCTGCACCCGCTTGCTGGCCCCTGTGCTCTGTATGCACCTGCATTGTGTCACCTGCTGACACAGAATACTTGACCCTTGGTTACAGTGCCAGTCTCCCTTGTCCATGCGGCTTACAATTTGCATACAATTTGCATGGAAGCTGGAATTCTTACATCAATGATCACCAGTAGACATGAGACAGGGCAAAGCAGTTTGCTATTAGTATTGTTTAGTATTTACATAGTGCTGAAATAGTGATATTAACCATTTCGGGACCGGCCGCCTAGCCCCCCTTAAGGACCAGGCATTTTGCGGTGGGTGGGGTGCGCATGTTTGTGGGGGTCAGGCGGCAGGATCCCCCCTGTGGCTGGCTGGGCAGTGTCGTCGTCCCCCCCCATGGTGGCAGGTGCCCCCCCCCCCCTTTCGCCAGCAGCCATCACTCACCTTCCAGGCTCCAGCGATGAGCCGCAGTAGCCCCCTCTTCTCCGGCTGGCATATCTGCTCCTAATGCTGCTCAGTTTCGGGTTGCGGCTTGATGACGTCATCAAGCCGAGACCCGGAACTGAGAGGCATTAGGAGCGGAGATGCCGGACAGAGCAGACGGGGGGCACCGATCATCACTGGGAACGGCAGGGAGGTGAGTGGATCCTCTTCTTTCCACCCCTGCCGCTGTCAAAGTGATCACTACGATCCGCCGGCGATCACTTACGTGATGGCTGCTGATCACTGAGGGGAGATGTCAGCTGTCATATGACAGCTTAATCTCCCCCTCCGGGTGCGCACGATCACATCAGGAGCAGAAACGGCGGGCCGGCATAGATTCTACGCCACATCAGGCTAGAACAGCCACAAGTGCGGCGTAGAATCTAATGCAGGCGGTCCGGAAAAGGTTAAAGGAAACCAGAGATCAACGCTTTAGCACAAAATAAACCTATACCCCGATAGATTTTACAAAATAACTATACTTGGTATTTTCTCTGCTCTTTGTGCCGTTTCTTTGTTGTGTTTTTTTTTTTGTTTTTTTTTTTTTTGTTTTTTTTTTACTAAAACTCCACGCAAAACACAGTTCATCAGAAAAGCATATTATTTAGTGGTCTGTGTGCAAAATGAAATCACCATTTCTAAAAACCTCTTATGACTAACAAATATTGATAAATAAATAAAAATGCAATATACCCTTACATTAGCAGACACAGGCATAGCTCCTTCCTCGGCACCAGCAGCTCCTCCCATCTCATAACAGCTCTCTGTGATGCTGCCAGTATACAGAACAGGAAAGCACAGCCAGAAGGGGGCAGGCTTGGGCTTGAAAAGACCTCAGAGAAGACAGACTCCTCTATAATGATTCCTGAGCAAAGCCAGACTGAATGCTCAGTTAGGGATTTTATCAGGGCTGAGCAGAAGCAGGCTGAGCAGTGAAGGATAATACAGAGAGCAGGGTAGGTGTTTTCTCTAATGTTCCCACTGATATATATGGTATGGTGCTTCATCTCTGGTACACTTTAAGCACAGTCCTTGTGCAGCCCAGTAAATCACACTGAAACTATAATAACTGGCTTGTCCTCCCCTCATTGCAGTAACGTTTCAGCCTTCCTGCTGAGAGCCAAGTTGAAGTACACCTACAGTGTGAGAGAGACATGGAGGATGCCATGATTATTTCCTTTTGAACAATACCAGTTGCCTGGCATTCCGGCTGATCTCTGGCTGTAGTAGTGTGTTTTGTGGTTTCCCTTGTTGTAAGAGTGAGACATGAAGTTTACACTTCTTATTATTCATACAAGATGGGGTCCCCCCCATGAAGAGATGGACTAGTCCAAAACCTGTCGCTTCTGTCAGATTTCTACTACCTACCGTAAGAGGCAGCAACATAGGAGAAAAGTCATTTATGGCTCATTTTACTCTGTAAAAAAACATACTACTTATTTGTTTGTTTGCACATATTTAAATGTTAAAATGTTTTGCTATAGTGCCACTTTAAAGAAAGATAGGACATGCAGTTTCACAGCAACAGAAGAGAGCACATAACTCGCCAATCCATCAAATATCTTTACCAACAGAGTGGGTCAAAACATTCATAGCATATACAGTGTATTCATTTTAAAAAAACAAACCCATAGGTCACAAGATCCAGTTACATCAGTCAATCTGCAACAATATGTTGTTACATCAATATAGCTGTATTGAGCACGATTGTCCCTCAGTACTACAAAAAACACAAATCCTGCCTTCTTTTACAGCTAGGCAAAGAAAAGGGAAACGACGTCTATGGGTGTTAAGGGGCCCATACACTGGACAATTTCTGCCATCGATCAATAGATCAATTCTATGGAATTGATCGATCGGAAATCGTTTCTATCAAATCTATTGATCGATTTGATCTGACAGGATGGAAAATCTAGATCGATCTGCTTCTGATGGCAGCAGATCGATGGCCCATAGAGTTGCATTGGATCTAATGGTGCACTAATGACTTTAGATAGATTTTCAATAGATTCTATTGGAAATCTGTTCCTAGTGTGTGGCACACATCAGATAGATTCCTGTCTGATTCGGCCTGACAGGCATCTGACAGAAATCTATCTGATGGTCGAATCTACTGCAAATCTATCAGTGTATGGCCACCTTAAGACAAACACACCCACTCTCTCCACACTAACTTTCCATTATGGCACTGGGGTGGTAATTCTATGATTAAGCCACTATGACCATACCTTCTCATATATTTATTAGGACAATTTTTGTTCATATAGCTCTTTCAGTTGTTAAAGAGGAACTTAAAGCGGACCCAAACCAAACTGTAATGAATAGCTGAGACACCGCCGCGTGGGCAAGCGATAGGGCGGCTGTCTCCGCGTGCAAGCCGCTGGCGTTTTCCGCGCAGCAACATGTCACTGGTTCGCCTGGTCCTTCTAGTGCACACAGATGGAGAGCTATGCGTGCGCGCGCCAGACAGGACCTTTATGCCAGCAGAAGGGGAATCAGCTGATCATGCCGATCAGCTGATCGCAGCTGGACTCCGGATTGGCTGAGTGACTGGAGCGGCGCTGCAGAGCGCTGCAAGTATATATAGGACTTGCTTCTCAGTTGGAGGTTGTCTGTCGTTGCGAATACTCACGTGTGAGCACTCAGACCTCAGTCAGATCTTACAGTGTGTTAGAACCGGTTGGAACTGGGAATTCACACTTATCCAGATTCCGCTTTAGGCGCTATTGTGTTTTTGAACTGTTATACTTCAGACTAGTTCCCAGGTGTTGAGACCAAGGACCTCACACCTAAGATTAGTTAATTACTGTGTTACTACCGTTATACTTCAGACTAGTTCCCGGGTGTTGAGACCAAGGACCTCAAACCTAACATTAGGAAATTACTGTGTTATTACTGTTATACTTCAGACTAGTTCCCAGGTGTTGAGACCACGGACCTCACACCTCAGACTAGAATTGTGCTATATTGAAACCTGTTATGATCCCTGGCTTTGCTGACCCCTCTCCTGCTTACTGATTCGGTACCTTGCCTATCTGTCTACCCGTTGCCAACCTTGCCTGTACCCGGATACCGAATCAGTCTTCTGTCTCTGTACTTTATCTGCTCGTGCGTTGCCGACCTGGCTTGTATGACCCTTCTGGCTGTCACTCGTCCCTTGGGTGAACAGCCTCTCTGTACTCCTTGTGACACCAACTCTATAGGTGTCCATTAGCTGTAAAGGCTGCCTGCTCCTCAGGAAGTCCTCCTTACAGTGCAGTCAGGGGACTTTACCTATGGGAGTCCACTGGCTGCAGTACAGTCTGATTCCCAGCCCATCAGGGAATCCTTGGCTGCAGTACAGTCTGATTCCTGAGCCATCAGGGAATCCCTTGCTGCAGTACAATCTCCATCTCCTCCTCCTGAGGAGGTGAGTGTCTTCACAGTCAGAGGCCACCTGCACCTCAGGTGTCCACTGGCTGCAGCGCAGTCCAATTCCCTGCTCTTCAGGGAATCCTTGGCTGCAGTAGTGTCTGTATCTCCCGCTCCTCGGGAGATAACCTTTCTTACTGTTACACCAAACACTCACATTACATAAGGTGTCCTGTGTCTAGCTATACTTGTATTATTGGTGATTCTGCAGATCACCATATAATCAGGTATAACATCTGTATCATCGGTGATACTGCAGATCATCAATAATCAGATACACTCTGTGTGCTGACACCAATCGTTACACAAACATTTTATTTAATTCAAAATATTTAGTTGCACCACCCTGACACATACAAAGATAAATAAACACTCCTTCAAGCCTATGATCATTTCAGTGCATGCTTTTCACCCTTCTCTTTTCATAACTAGGGTTATACAAGTGGCAGCCATTAGCAATTCCTCCTTTGCTGGACATCAACTGCTCCACCAGTTTGCCGGATTCTGTCCCAGCAATATGAAAGAAAGGGAGTGGTTTCCCTAATAAATGTAAAATATTTTATATTTGTCATCATGCAGCTGAAAAAGGTTGCTATTTATTATTATAAGTTAGAAAATAGATTTTATTTCTGAAATCTTGTATTTTTAATTTGGGTCCACTTTAAGCCTAAACAAACATACTGTCATTAAGTTACCTTAGTTATGTTATTTAAAATAAATAGGTAATATAATCTCTTACCCACCCTGTTTAAACAGAACACACAAATGTTTGTGATTTCATGGGGGCAGCCATCTTTTTGGTTGAAAGGAGGTGACAGGGAGCATGAGACACAGTTCCAACTGTCCTGATCACTCCTGCCAGCTGCTAGTCAACGAGAACAACATCATCAGAAATCCCATCATGCTTTGCACAGCATCAGGGGAAAAAATGCCCGGGCAGTTTTATTTGATGGGGCGGAGCTTAGCTTCTGTGCAGCAAAAAATTAGACTAGGGTAAAAAAAAAAAAACTGATGCTGTGAAACTGTTAAAGAAACACCAAGCCTTTTCAGTGCTGCTGAGTAGATTTCTGGTCTGGAGGTTCACTTTAATACAGTGAGAGAACAATCAGAGCTCAGTAAAGGAAAGCTCTTAACCCCAGCCTTTTGGAAAGGCCAGCTGGCACAAAACAACTGTCTACACAGAATTAAAATGTGTTATGAATGGACTTGGCATGTCCCAGGGGTCCTCTTGAAGTACACCTGTCTCTAGTTTTCACTACAAATACTACCACTGGCACCCACAGTGAAATGCAAGCAGGTGATTACAAAGTCCAGAAAATACACACACAAGAAATGCTGTGCTTACATTTGCAGAGTCAGGTGAACACGTACGGTAGTCTGCATAATTACAAACTGCCTTTATAAAGGTGTCTGAAGCACTGACTGCCTATGTGATAGAAGCAAACCTGAACTCAAAATTAACCTTTGAGATAATTACAGTAGTTGTATGCGGAGTATTCATTATAAATATAACTTTTTTGAAGTCTCATTCTTATTTTCAATTTAAGGGCTGACATTCTAATGTGAAGTGTTAATAGCAGTTGTGTCACTGAGAATGAATGCCCTTTTCATCCTTTCAGGACTACCCTGTTCTCAGGAGTGTTGGTTCAGGCAGATACTAGCGTTTTGGCAAATTGTGACTGGATAGTGTATGAGTTAAGCTAAGTACCCACGGGGGTACAATTGTAGCTGTCGCCGCACACGGGAGCGTGTGCGCGACAGTCGGCGGCAGTTCGACGACAGCTCGTCGCCAAATCCCTCTGCATCCACACGGCAGCAGAGGGATTAGCGATGCGGCGGAGTTTCCTCCCCCCCGCCGGAAGCTCCGTGTGGTGTGTGTGGGTAGCTGTCGCTAGCCCGCATACACATGCGGGGCTAGCGACAGTTCCGGCGAGGTTGCGGCGACGGCTGTAGCCGGCGATTGAACATGTCAATCGCCTGGCGACAGCTCCGACGGGCGACGGTTCGGGGCGCGCGCATCATACACATGGGGGAACTGTCGCCGCAACACGCGCGTGCCACGCGGTTGCGGCGACGGCCGTCCCCCGTGAGTATGGGCCTTTTAAGGACACTGCCTTTGCATGGGAGACCAGGGTTTTTATTCCTGGCTAGGGCCAGTACCTATTCAGGAAGGAGTTCAAGGCAAGGCTCCCTAACACAGCAGGATGGCCTCTTGAGCACGTCCCACTGGCTGCAGTTCTTGAGCGCCTTGAGTCCCAGCCGGAGAAAATCGCTATACAAATGTTCAGATTATTATTGGATTAACCGCCGTGTCATTTGACTGCTAGTCAGACTGCTTGATTAGCACAGATAAAGCATTGGTTTAATAACCTTTGCATTGATGGAAATAATGGAGGACACAAACAAGTTCTAGGTTGGTTTATCTTGTAAATGTCACACGTCCGTTCAGGTATGCTTTGATTGCATTTCCCGTGTATGCAGAACTTTGAAGACTTCTCTGTGTATTGCCCGATCCAGCTGTTCACCTTACTTATTCCTGTGATGAGGTATGTGTGCAGATGAAATACTACTTAAACAATTATGGTTATTCACGTTGATGCCCCCAACTAAGGCCTCTCTTCCACAAACTGTTGATAGGCAGCGAAATGCCTCTCAAACTCTCACAACTACTCACTTCTGCCTGGTAACTGCTTGTTGCTACCTGTGGAAAAGAGGCCTAAAGGGAAACTGCTGAAAAAATTATTGCCTACTTTAAAGAAAACCTGAACTGAACATTAAAAGTCAAAATATTATACACAAGTCATACTTACCTCCCGTGTAGTCTACTCCTCAGTGTCTGTCTCCTGTCCCGCATCCTGTTTGTTCACTGTGATCAAGGGAATTTTCTGTCCTCCATTTTGAAAATGGCCATTACCCATAACAGCTTTCTGGTCAGCACACAGTTAACCTGTAACATCGCCCACTTGCGCCATAGGGAAACATGGACATTACCTGGTACATCAGTTTTCCTCTCAGCTATAACTGACAGCAACTGATATTTTACTGACAGCAACTGATATATTTCAGATCTGACAAAATATTGTCAGAACTGGAAGGGATTACTGTCAGAAGAAAATGGTGAGCATCTGAGAGGAACTGATGGCAAGGTAACTATGTAATGTTCATTTGAAGTTACCTCATGTGTTTATTTTAAATATTTTTACTCAGTACAGGTTCTCTTTATGCCTCTTTTCCACAGACAGTTTAACTGTGTGCTTAGAAAGCAGTTACCAGGCAGCAGTGAGCAGTTACCAGGCAGCAGCAAGGAGTTGTTAGAGTTTGTGGAAGAGAGGCCTATCTGTGCTTACCCGGGCATTCCAAGCTTTGCTATTGGTCCATTAGTGTAATATACAGCCTTATGTAGGCCTCTTTTCCACAGACTGTTGATGGGCAGTGAAATGCCTCTCAAACACTCAACTGCTTGCTGCTGCCTGGTAGCTGCTCACTGCTGCCTAGCAACTGCTCACTGCCGCCTAGCAACTGCTCACTGCATCCTGGCAACTGATTGCTAAGCACACAGTTGAACAGTCCGTGGAAAAGAGGCCTAAATCATCCATTAAAAGTAAGGAGGAAGTGGAAGTAATTGTGAAGGGTGCAGGTGCACTGCAGAAGGTCTTAAGCTGCCCATACACCTAACTATTCTGGCGCCGTTATACAGCAGATTCGATCACTGTGATCGAATCTGCTGTGATATTGCTGCGCAAACACTGACAGAACAATCGATTTCCATCCAAAATCAATCTTTCCCGTCGATCCGTCTGTCCGTGCGGAAGATTATTCACGATCGCCGGCGTTTCGGGAGTGCGTCGATAGCGGCGTTCGAGTGCCCGACAACCGACGCAATACAGCTGCAATACATTACCGGTTCCGCCGGCGCGACTCCCCCGGTCTCCGCTGTCTCTCTTCTCCGCTCTGGTCTCCGGGTCCGGCATGCTTCACTTCTTCCTGTCCCGGCAGGAAGTTTAAACAGTAGAAGGCGCTCTACTGTTTAAACTTCCCCCAGACAGGACCCGGAGACCAGAGCGGAGAAGAGAGACAGCGGAGACCGCGCCGGCGGAGCAAGTAATTTATGCGGGGGCCGGGGGGGGAGCTGCAGCACCTCCACCACAGATTGTGATCGGTTTCATGCTGAAATCGATTCACAATCTGTTTGCAGTAAAGGCAGCCATACGATCCATCTCTGATCAGATTCGATCAGAGAGGGATCTTTCTGTTCGTCGATCTGATGGCAAATCAACCAGTGTATGGCTACCTTTAGGCCTCTTTTCCACAGGCAGTTGATAAGCAGTGAAATGCCTCTCAAACTCTCACAGCTGCTTGCTGCTGCCTGGTAACTGCTTGCTGCTGCCTGGTAACTGCTTGCTGCTGCCTGGTAACTGCTTGCTGAGCACACAGCTCAACAGTTCGTGGAAAAGAGGCCTAAGGAAAGCACCTATCCTATATTCAATTAACTTTTCTCTTGAACTTTCTACCGTGAGATATATTTTCATCTTATGAACAAAATAACTTTGGAGCGCCCATGATTTGAAAAGGTACTAAACAGGAGAAAGAAAACTATGTAATATAAAATTTATTTTGAATACCGGTATTTTGTTTTTTGCTGAGGAGCTAAAGGTTTCTAGTTTTATTTTTCTCTTTCCCCCCCCCTCTTTTTTTTCAGGGGGGGGGGGGGGGGGGAGGGTGGAGGGTGTTGAAGACAGATGTACTTTATATATTACACTGTCCATATGTAGAATCTGAGCATGAACTCTGGCTGCCCAGGATTTTCTTGGAAATAATGTCCCTCCCTTAAATAGCTCAAGGTTTCTACTATCGCTTCCCTTCCTTTTTGTTTCTTTTCCGAGCAGGGGATATAAAAGTCCTTCTGTCTTTCCTGGCTTTATAATGTCATTCCACACAACGAGACGTGACAATAAAATGCTTTATGTGTCTTGGAACAGGCTTCCTGTAATGCAGTCAGTGCTTTGCAATAACTCCTAACTGCGGTCTTTACCTGGATTTACTCGCTGCACCAAACTTGGCTCATTTTCAAGTTTTGGATACCTAACAGGTTTTTGCTGTGCAATTGGGGGGATAGTCTTCTCAGTGAATGTGCAGATTTATGGTTTAAAGGACCAGTAAAATGACCATGTAAATTAAAGAGACACTGAAGCGAAAAAAAATATATGATATAATGAATTGGTTGTGTAATATAAATAATTGCTAGAAGATTAGCAGCAAAGAAAATATTCTGATATTTTTATTTTCAGGTATATAGTGTTTTTTCTAACATTGCATCATTCTATAATATGTGCAGATTACACAACACTCAGCATTCAAAATGAGTCTTTCAGAGCAGTCTGTGAACTAATGACCTCTCCTCTAGCAGAGGAAAAGTAAATAGTTAACTAAGTTGAGATAATAAAAGTCAGAAAACAGCCCTCTCCAGGACTTTGAAAGTCGTAGAGATTAATGGCTTTTTTTGTATAGAGATAACAACTGGAGTTTCTCAACTCTTCCTGTACTGGAAACAATTAGACTGATGTATCTGATCTTAATGTTTTATTTCTTAGCTGTGCTACACATACAAATCATAATATCATATTTTTTTTTCGCTTCAGTGTCTCTTTAAGTTGTTAAAAACTGTGGTAAACGCTGATTACAATCAGCTTATACTTTATTCTCATTAAACAACGTAATGAGACATTCACTATGATTATGCTGTTATATAGCACTGACCACATCATCTGCCTTTGCCAAAGCTACTTGGTCAGGAGTTTAAAATCTAATCCTTACCATGGTCAGTCTAATGTCCCTACCAAGGGGTAATTTTTTTGAAGGGAAACAAGTAAGGGAGGGGCCACACTTGCATCTGGGGGAATTGCAAGCGGTTTACCGCAATGTTGTGCATTTTGGGGTGCGTTTAACGCATGTTTTTTGTTTTGCACTTGCTATTGATTTCAATGAGTAAATGCATGTGTTGTGCTGGAGTAGTGCAGGTTGCATTTGTTTCCGCTATGTGGAATTGTAGATGTCTACGTAAAATGCAGCAGCACCATAGTCTATCATTACATGCGTTATGCAGCAGGACTCTGCAGTTTTTCCCAAGTGATGACCCCTGCCTTACAGTATGTCTTTTTTGGATGTGGAAGGAAGCCAGAGTGCCTGGGGGAAACCCATTTGAAAACTGTGAAGACATGTAAACTCCATGTAGATAGTGTCCGGGCTGAGATTCATACCTGGGGTGGCAAGATGAGAGTGCTATCTACTTTGCCACTGTGATATCTTTTCTACTTTGCCATTGGCTGATGAAAAGAACCCTGCACTGCATACATATGAACTAGCCACTGGACACTTGGGCGCAGGATACAGCCGGTATGGCTGATCCTGCTGCTGCACAAGTTCCTGGCGACGTTAAATACTATTCCCCCTCCAGGTCCACGTGGATAGTGGGGAATAATGTAATTCGGCTTCCAGCTGGAAGCTGAATTACAGTGTTTTAAAAGCAACTTCAGCTCTGTCTGCTGACGGCGCCAAAGTTACTGACTGTGCGCCGATATAACTGTAATTCCTATTATGGTCTATGGTGGTGCCAGCTGCGGCCAAATCTCCTGCGCTGATATTACAGCGCTCTCCCTGCACTAGTGTAACCAAGCTTAAAGGACCACTCCGATTCCTGCTGCTTAAAATTAACCTAAAATTTGCATCACTTTGAAATAATTAGCATCACATTGGCCGACTTTACTAATGACCAGAGGTGGTGAATGATATGCAAATTTATCCAACTTGCATGCAGATGTAATGCTTATTGTTTTGCATGCAAACTGTCCCCTTGTTTTGAATTGGCCCAGTTCCAAGTTGCATACCACTTGAATTCAATTTGCATGCAAGCTGGAATCGTTGAATAACTCAGGGATGGATTTACCATAAGGTGCCCATACACTCGTCAGATTGGCAGCAGATAGATAAGAAATGCATCTGATGATCTATCTGAAGCGTTTTTAGAACATTTTTTACCAGGATAGAATTCCAATAGATTTCAGTTTGAAATCTATTAAAATTCGATCTGATGGTATTTTTTTGCCATCAGATTTCCATTAGGGCCAATGCAAAATGATAAGCAATCTCATCAGATCGACCTAGATTTTCCATCCTGCCAGTTCGATGGAAATCCATCGAAATCGATCGAAATCGGCCATCTGTGTGCACTTGCATACCTGATATTTAACGCTTTCAGGCAGATAAAGAAGAAAAGGAACACAGCAGTTATTTGTGTGCTAGGCACTGTACATACACATGTCTATCTCATCATGTCACATGTCACTTCGGGTATCATTTAATACTGAGGTTCATCTAGCTATCTAATGCTTGGGGGCACCTCTAGCTAATTATTATTGAGGGTTCCTCTGGCTACCTAATACTGAGGGGCACCTGTAGCTACCTATGACGGGCTAGGGAAGTAAGGGAGGAGTGACAGCTTGGTCAGTCAGCACACTTGTGTTGCGGTTCGGCAGGGGTTTATAGGTTCATGGAGGGCAAAGTCTAAGGTGCCAGGACATCTGTGCCTATTGGTTCCTGTGGGGTAAATCCGGGCCTCAAATTTGTGTATGAGGTCCGATTTCTGCTAGTGAAAGTACTACTACATTTGTCAAGCCTAAACGAATAGCTTGCTGGGCTGAAGCAGCACAGATGTGGTCATTTGGCGTTTTGCAGCAGAGGCCACATGCCAGCACAGCATGGCTTCCCTTATTATCCACTCACCTGTTACAGCACAAACTCACTGATGGACACCGCAAAATAGTTATTAATCATTTTCTGCATGTTTTTTTGTGTAGCGATCTGCAGTGAAATATACAATATGTTCCTTTTTTCCCTGCTGCAGAGGTTTGTGCCAGACACCTTTCATGCTCTTACAGACATTTAATTGTTGTGTGATTCACAACCATTGAATGCTTTTTAATGTGTGGAAATTTATTCCACCTCTGTTCCTAAACACCCTGATTAACCCTTTCACTGCTGTGGATGTCTGTAGGCATAATTCTCAATCATTTCAAATATATTTGCATCTCAATGACAATCCCTACTGACTAATGTGGACTTTATTAAATGCTTTGCCCAAATGTACATTCAGTATACTAAACACAATTCAAACATAGCTGGAACTGGCGTGTAGCTTAAAAATAAATAGCTGGCAGTCTAAGCGAACATTCATATTGCATCTGTTGCGTTGCAGATTAAAGCGGGTCCGAGATGAAAAAGTAACTATAACAAGTAACTTGTCTATGTATGTTATCTAAAATTTAGATTTTTCGCAGCAAACAACTTCAACAGAATATGATTATTTTTTCCTGTGAAACAGTGAGGGCAGCCATGTTGTTTGTAAACGTTACACAGGTAATCTGCAACTGCATCTCCAACTCTCAGCCTGCGAAAACCTAATTCTCCCTCCTCCCCTCTGCCTCTGAAATCTCTGCCTAGTAACACCTCCCCCCTCCTCCTACCCAGACTGAGCTCCCATAAACCCTTGCTACTGTCTGAAAATGCCAAGGCACTGTGAAAAGCTGTGGGCGTGGTTTATTTAATTTATAGGGAATTAGAGTATTAAAACAAAAACAAAAAAGTATTTGGCTTGAGGAATGCCCTATAAACTATATGAAAGGAACCCAATTATGCAATGAGTAAAAGTTTTTCTCGGATCCACTTTAAGCTTGGATTCACACAATGCGCTTTGCACAACGCACACTTTATAATGTGTGTGATCTGCAATGGAGACTGGACATAGACTTCAATACAAGTTAGAATAATACGATCAGTTACAATGCACTACTGTGAACAATAATGCATTTAGATCGATTTTCAATAGATTTCCAATAGTTTTCATTCTGAAATCTGTTCCTAGTGTGTGGCACACATCAGATAGATTCCTGTCAGATTCGACTTGATAGGCATTTGACAGAAATCTATCTGATGGTCGAATCTGCTGTAAATCTGTAAGTGTATGGCCATCTTAAGATGTGCATTTGCTCCAAAGTAAAATGCACTTTAAATGACTTTGTTCTAGGTTGCTGTCACAGTAGGTAATAAAAACTTGACATCTCTCTCAGGTTTCGTCAAGTCCATCTCCTCATGGGGGATTCTCACAGTTTTCGTTATTCTTTACATAAGCACTCCTTGGTTATATCCTAGCTGCATAACATTTTCTTCCATGCAACATTATTAGAAGCTCATTGGACATCCCTATATACAACTGGGTCTCCCTCCACAAACTGCTGGGCACAGGTTATGTTTCAGATTGCTGCTCCATTTGGGCAGTACTGCCATGTATTGCATTTGGATACCCTGATCTCATTGTCTTAAAGTGGACCTAAATTAGAAAAACAAGATTTCAGAAATCAAGTCTATTTTCTAACTTATAATAATAGCAGCCTTTTTCAACTGCACGGTGACAAATATAAAATATTTTACGGATTTATTGGATTAACCCCTCCCTTTCATATTGCCTGGACAGAGTCCGGCAGACTGGTGGAGGAGATAAAAAACTAAACACAGGCTGCTACTGATGATGTCACAGGGGGGTGATCTCAGCTTGTGTGAGATTTCACATAGACAACGCCCCTGTGAGGGAGGGCAGCTGATGACAAACACACCCATGATCTAAAACCTCCTACTAAGCTCAGACGTAATGGCTGCCACCTGTATAAGGCCCAGTGCACACCAATAACCTCTAACAGATCTGCAAAACGCTAGAGGTTTTTGGAGCAGATTTCTGAGCGATTCTAGGCATGTTTGGAGATGTTTTCTAAACATACCTAGCAGTTTTTGGAGCGTTTTGTGTAGCAGATTACAAATATTGTTACAGTAAAGCTGTTACTGAACAGCTACTGTAACAAAAACGCCTGGAAAACCGCTCTGATCTAGCGTTTTTCAGAGAGGTTTTCCACTTTCCTATACTTTAACCTTGAGGCAGAGATGCCTCAGAAATATAAAACGTGCTGCAGGCCAGGAGTTTGCATTTGTGGAAAAAACGACCCCCTCTGGTGTGCACAAGCCCATTCACTTTCATTAGCCAAGCGATTTTCCCCCTGCAAGCGTTTTAAAAAATGCTTCAGAACCGCTCTGGTGTGCACCAGCCCAACCCTAGTTATGAAAAGAGAAGGGTGAAAAGCATGCACTGAAATGCGCATAGGCTTAAAGGAGTGTTTATTTATCTTTGTAGGTGTCAGGGGTGCAACTAAATATTTTGAATTAAAAAAAAAATGTTTGGTTTGGGTCCGCTTTAAGAGGAATCTGGTGTGGATCAAATTAGTTTGGCACCCTACCCTGTCTTGCTGAGTTTGCGTAAGCTTGTATTTCTGCTGAATATGGGACACTACATTGGCTTGTGTGAGGTGACATTTCCTGTCAATGTTATTTTACTCCAGAATTACATATTGTTGTATCATAAACAAAGGTGTTTATATGCTTCTAGCTGTGCTGTCATAACATAATCCGCTCTGAAATAGAATGTTTGCTGCACTATCTGATCTCACTATGGGTTTGTTTTTTTCCCCTGTAATAGTAATCCATTCAGTCTGATTGCTAATCAGTGCCAGACCATTCTAATGATTAACTTTCTTCTTGGTACTAAAGTGTTGTGCAAAGCGGTCTGGGCCTGGACAGCTTCATTGCAAGAGTGACTTTGGCATTTTCTCTGTAATGCTAGGAATACACCACACGTTTTTCCGCTTGATAGATAATTTCCGTCATGTCCGATATTCCTTGTGATCGTTTTTTGAGTCAATGTCTCCTAGAAGTGAATGGAAAAAGATAAGAAAAATGAGCGGAGGATAAGAATCGAGTGCAGAATCGAGCAGAAAGAGAACGATTGGATGGAAAATAGAGCAGAAAAACATGCTGTGTGTACCCAGCATAAGGTACTCACAATTCCTTAAAGGGAACCAGAGACGAAGCACCCTTGTGTATTTTACCATATATATCAGTAAGAACATTAGAGAAAACACTTACCCTGCTCTCTGTTTCATTCTGCACTGCTAAGTGTCTGTTATCAGCTGTGATAAGAATTCCGGACTGAGCATTCAGTCTGGCTTTGCAGGGAATAATTATAGCTGAGTCATTATAGCAGAGCCACAAGGGGGCAGGCTTGGGCTTGAAAAGACACCAGAGAACACAGACTCAGCTATAATCATTCCATAGCAAAGCTAGACTGAGTGCTCAGTCGGGGATTCTTATCAGAGGTGATAACAGTCAGATTACACAGAGAACAATGAAACAAAGAGCAGATTAGGTGTTTACTGTCATGTTCCCACTGATTTATAAGGTAAAATACAAGAGGGTGCTTAGTCTCTGGTTCTCTTTAATGTAGACCATTGTGGAATTGCTCCTTCTAAAGGTGGCCACACACGATACAATAAAATTATCCGATTTTATGGCAATTTGATAAAAACGATCGTATCGCCCGAAAAAATTGATAGCCTTTTTTTTTCATTCAACTGAAAAATCCGATCGAATTTCTGGTTTTCTTTGATTTTTTTTATCGATCCGGAATGCCAGATATTTTTATTCAATCTTTCTAAAGATTGTATGGTGTGTGTTTGTCAGTTTATTAATATACACACCCTAGCAATTTTGTCAGTTTCCAATCATTTTTTATCATAATTGGGGAAAAATTGAACATAGGTGTGTGGTACATTGGTCATATTTTTGAAATGTTACAATCTGTCAGAAAAATTGATTGCAATTCTTAAATTGACCAGATATTTGAAAAATGGTATGGTGTGTGGCCACCTTAAGTCTGTGGCACGTCAGGGCAAAAGCCTTTTCCATCATGGCCTCGGCCTTCTCCAGCTGCTGTGTATATTGTTCCAATCCATCCAGGAAGCACGTCTGCCTTTTATTTTATATACAGTTTACAAAGTCTCCATGTTTCCTTCCTGCTCGTTGGCTGTGTTCTCAATGCGCTTCTCAGTGATGATTGCTGGCTGGGAATAGACGGTTCGTTTTTCAGGTGATTAGATGGTTCCATAGATCATTTCCGACACGTCCGATCTCCCTTTCGATTCTATCGCTGCTCGATTTCTGATAGAAGTAAATGGAAAAAGATAAGAAAAACGAGCGGAAGATAAGTCTGCAGAATCGAGCGGTGAAATACAAAGGAGAAACTCACGGCAGAAACGGACCTTGTATTCCCAGCATTAAAGTGGACCTGAACTCTTGCACTGGACAGAAGGAAAACATAGAGACATGCACCCTGTATGTATTTAGAGAGTTTAGCCCAGGCATGGGCAAACTCGGCCCTCCAGCTGTTACGGAACTACAAGTCCCACAATGCATTTGCCTTTGAGTCATGACTGTGGCTGTCAGACACCTGCAATGCATTGTGGGACTTGTAGTTCCTTAACAGCTGTAGGGCCAAGTTTGCCCATGCCTGGGTTAGCCTGTCTAATTCCCTCTCATCTGGGACTAACCACCAATGTAATTTGATCTCTCAGCTGTCAGCTTAGGACTCTCCTCTGTCATGGCACAGCACCTCAATTATAAACACAGGATGTTAACAATATGTCTGCTGCCATAAAAGAGCAGGAAGTAGGCACCCTGCATATTCATTGCAGGTTTTTTATCAGCTGTAACAAAGAAATGTTTTTCTTTAAAGGTTTTTATGCTGTTGCTTATTTTTTAGAGCATAGAGGAAGTTCTGAGTTTAGGTCCGCCTCAAAAGATTGTCAGAGGTGCCTGAACGGGCTGCTTCTGTTTGTGAGCTCCAGATCTGCAGGCGGTCCCCTCCTTACAAGCAGCTTCCATGCTGGGAGGTTGTGTGGAAGTCAAGTCATGCATTATACACACTAGAACAATGGTCCTCAAACTAAGGCCCGCGGGCCGAATGTGGCCCCCTGAGACTTTTTTACCGGCCCCCCACACCCACACAAAATGTATTACTTATAGATGCAGTCAGTTACATCTTTAAATATTGTTGGTCCGCATATAGAAATACAAGTGCTGGCACCACCCATCCACATGGAAGCCAGTAAGCAATAATTTGCTGGTTTCCAATCACATTCCACATCAGGTGACACTGCTGTCCAATTGGACTTCAGGTTGTCACCTGGGTATGCTTCACTGTCTGGCCCACAAAGACAAAATGTTATGTATACTCCGGTCCCACAGCAGTCTGAAGTATGTTGACCCGGCCCTCAACCTAAAATGTTTGGGGATCCCTACACTAGAACAATGTGAATAAATACAGATGTACATGAGGATAACATTGTATTCTGCTGCATGAGCTCTTTAGGCTGCTGTGCTGGAGTTCATCCAAAGTTTGGAGTACTGTGATTGGATACTTTTGTTGCCACGGTTGCATGAACCCCTGCTTACTAACCTGCATATGATTTTATGATTGGTTCCCCTGCTTCTTTGCTGTATAGACATTCATTGCTGGCAATGCATTTTTTATCAGTTACATAGTTACATAGTTATTTTGGTTGAAAAAAGACATACGTCCATCGAGTTCAACCAGTACAAAGTACAACTCCAGCCCGTCCCCCACATACCCCTGTTGATCCAGAGAGAGGCGAAAAAAACCCCACAAGGCATGGTCCAATTAGCCCCAAAAGGGAAAAATTCCTTCCTGACTCCAGATGGCAATCAGATAAAATCCCTGGATCAACATCATTAGGCATAACCTAGTAATTGTAGCCATGGATCAGAGCGTTAATAATTATAGGACTTCCTATTCAAGGGCCCTAGATCACATTAGGTGATCAATTAGGTGTGCATGTGTTGGTGTATGAGTATGTCCAGTATATGGCGGGACGGCCGTTCCGTATGAGGTCTCGTTTTTAAGAAATTGTGTGTTTTTTGAGATTAATAAAGCGATAATTTTGATATTTTTATAAATCAATGTATTGTATGATTTATTGATGCAGACACCTCACAACTCTCTCTCTCCTGACCAATACGTTGCAACTTAGTATTTATAAAGTGTTTGTAACTTGCGTTGTTTGTAAGCAAAAGATATTGGCCTCAATTCACTAAGATCATGCTGGAGATAAGGCAAGAGAAAACTTACCACTGCACAGTGAGGGCTGGAACCCACTAGAGCGATTTTCTGAGCGTTTAGGGAGCGTGAGAAATCGCTATCGATTTCCCTAAACGCTCTGCCAATCTAAATGGATGGTGCAAATGCCACAGAAGCGAATGCGATTAGCAAAATCGCAAACGCAGGACATGCAGCATTTTGTTAGCGTTTGCGTTTCAGTGTAAAGTATATAATCGCTGGCGTAATCGCTCATCAATACCTGCACGAAGCGATTTTGCTAGCGTTTTAAAGTTACTGTACACAGTAACAAAATTAAAAATAATTGAAAGGACCAATCAGACTTTAAACCGCTAATCGTTAATCACTACACAACCGCTGGCAAATTGATTACACTTTCTAAAATCGCTCCCTAAAACGCTCATGAAATCGCTTACAAACTGCTCATACAAAACACTAGCGATTGCGATTAACGATAGCGTTTTGTAGTGGGTTCCAGGCCTGAGAGAGTTATCTTATCTCTTCATTCCTTAAAGGGGAACTGAAGTAAGAGGTATACGGAGGCTGCCATATTTATTTCCTTTTAATCAATACCAGTTGCCTGGCAGCCCTGCTGGTCTATTTCTCTGCAGTAGTATCTGAATAACACCAGAAACAAGCATGCAGCTAGTCTTGTCAGATCTGACTTTAAAGTCTGAAACACCTGATATGCTGCATGCTTGTTCAGGGGCTATGGCTAATAGTATTAGAGGAAGAGGATCAGCAGGGCTGCCAGGCAACTGGTATTGCTTAAAAGGAAATAAACATGGCAGCCTCCATATAGCTCTCTCTTCAGCTCCCCTTTAAGTTACCTCCTCTGTAGTTATTTTCACACGCTCTTAATTAACAGCCTGTCTAGAATTCTGGAGTTATTTAAGGATGAAAGAGTTAACTTAGACACAAGAGTTGACTTTAGGTTTGCCTGAGGTAAAATGTTTCCTGAATACTACATGCCTCATCACCATGGCGATACCTCCAGAAAAGTTATTAAAGACAGGAGATAAGGTTAGTGAATTGAGGCCTATCTCTAGTTTGAATCTCTGACTCAGATCACAAACCTCACACTAATAATCTGTTTATCTGCTTCTCCTTTCTAGATGGGGGGAATGAAGAGCCACAGGAGCGGAGGCAGCACAGTGTAGACTCTCGCCACGGCCGGGCTTCACAAGGTGAGGGGGAGAGGGGTAAGTTGTCCATATGGTCACATTTTATTCTGTACATTGAATTGTATAGTGACAAACTGCTGCTGACATTCACATCCTTGCACCGTTTAAAGGATACCCGAAGTGACATGTGACATTGATGAGATAGACATATGTATGTACAGTGCCTAGCACACTAATAGCTATGCTGTGTTCCTTTTTTTCTTTCTCTGCCTGAAAGAGTTAAATATCAGGTATATAAGTGGCTGACTCAGTCCTGACTCAGACAGGAAGTGACTACAGTGTGGCCCTCACTGATAAGAAATTCCAACTATAAAGCACTTTCCTAGCAGAAAATGACTTCTGAGAGCAGGAAATAGGATCAATAGTTCATAGATTTTAGCAGGCATACTTCAATGAATGTGTCACTGAGCAAAAACAATAAAACTGTTAAAACTTAAAAAGTAGATTTAAACAAAAAAAAACTGTGGAATATCTTAAAAAAATCATTTTTAGGAGAAGGAGGATAGATGCAATTGTTTATTTCATTCGTTTATTTTGGCTTCGGGTGTCCTTTAAGCACTGGCTCTCTGGAAGATTAGTTGCAGATGTACCACACCTCCCAGGACCTCAATACCGTCTTTCCCCGAAAATAAGACAGTGTCTTATATTAATTTTTGCTCTAAAAGATGTGCTAGGGCTTATTTTCAGGGGATGTCTTATATTGCTATTAGGAAGAGTCTCTCAGCAGAACATTTCCTGTTCCTTTGTACTGTGATGTTCATGGATTTGAAAGTATGCTACTGTACTGATCAGGCACCTGCCCTGTCTTCACTGCACAACTGATAACCTTGCTGTGTGCTGGGATGACAGGATCAGTGCCCGATTGGCACTGCACCACTGTGTCCCCACTTACTGGCTGCCTCTTCCTCCTCTTTAACTTCCGCTAGGGCTTAATTTTGAGGTAGGGCTTATATTTGAAGCATGCACAAAATTCCAGCTAGGGCTTATTTACAGGGTAGGTCTTATTTTCAGGGAAAGAGGGTAGCAGGATAATAATATGGTCATCGCAAGGTTTTTTTCCCTCAAAGCTTTTGGCACTAGAGACTTCTGTCATGCTGCCTTTACTGTTAGGAACACCTTAGTACACACAGTCAAAACATTTTTATTCCTGGAGGGGGTTTCAATCCAGGCAGAAAGCCCACCTGCTCCGTCTGGCATTTACAGACATGTAACTCATTAATCTATGACAATGCCCCACCCTGCCATTGGATATGCTTTGGGCTTTGAGTGGAAAGTGCTTTACAGATCTGGCTGTTAATGCACATTGACAGTAATGAACATTTGCAGTGCTTCTCATTCATCCAGTCATGGTCTGTCTTTTGTTAATAAATACAATTTCGCTATATGCTTAAAATAATCCAAAAAGCAATTGCAACACTTATCCAGATGGCTTTTGCAGACTTTACCCCAACTAAATCCAACACTGAACAGGGCAGACTTTGAAATTACCCTACAGCCTCTGCTGTAAGTCGAGAAATGCGTATGCAAGTCAGACCTAAATTTCTGACTCATGGTTCCATTAGAACATATGAAAAGGGGACACATTAATCTTAAGGGCTGGTTCAGACGGACGTCTGCGTAGCGTCGCGTCTGGGGGCGTTGCGGCGGCTGCGCGGTCAGGCTTTCAGTAGCCTTCGGTCGCGTCGTGATGCGGTTGCGGTTTTTTTTCCCCGTAGGGGAACATTAGCCGTCGCGGTTGGCCGCTCCCTGGAAGCTACATGTTGCTTCCAGGGGCAGCCCGAACGCTCGCGAAAATCGGGACCCGAACGCCGCGTTCGGGTAAAAGCGCGCAAAAGCTTGGTGTAAACGCTCCCATTCACTTGAATGGGAGCGTTTACCGCGACGGTCCGAACGCTTGCGGTAAACGCTCCGCAAGCGTCCGTCTGAACCAGCCCTAAGAGTGCATACACACATCCCATTTTGATTGGCCAATTTTACCAGCTCTGTGTAGAATGAGAGCCTGCCTACACTATCTGTTCATAGCATATCAAATCTTTTGTCTCTCCTACTAGAAATAAGTAATCCAAGTACGGCTAGCACACCAATATAAATATTCCAGGAAGTCTATTCCTTATTGCATGGGCTACATATGACAATTGTCTGCATGTCATGTCTGCACTGTATCTGATGAAGGGGACCCTCCGTGGCCCCGAAACAATTGTCATAAGGAATAGACTTCCTGGAATATTTATATTGGTGTGCTAGCCGTGCTTGGATTACCTATACGGACTGATGTTGCTTTTGCATCGAGGCTAAGCACCCAATCTCTCGCGGTAAGGCGTGCCTCTCCATTACCTAACATCATACTAGAAATAAGTGGTAAAATCGGATGTGTATGCATCGCTAGGCCCGTTTCACACGAATGCATTTTTTTTTGCGTTGTCACCCTTTTTTACCGCAGGGTAACGCTAAAGTAATGAACATCTATAGGATATTTCAGATTGGATATGGTGCAATGCATTGCGCCAAATGCATCCAATCTGACGTGACGGTAACAGCGTGTTATGGGCAAGCATCCGTGTTGATATACGCCGACTGAAGGTCACGTAAGGCAACAGCACTACAGATTTGGGCACTTTAACTGTTTTGCGTTGCAGTGTATTTTGTCATTACACTTCTATTCAATTTTTATTTCCGCCACAGGAAGTGAGCGCTAGTAAGCCTCACTTCAGATTTGAATCCCTGCTAGGAATTAAATGAAGGCTCACTACCGCGCATTGTCACAGGTAATTACATAGCCCTTTTAACCTCCCTGGCATTATTATTATTTTCAGATTTAGGGTCTAAAAGACATGCAATTTGTTCACAAGCTTTTAGACCCTAAAAAACAATAAAAACACATACCACAGAGAGATCTGCAGCAGCTCCTGCATATAACTCGCTCAGGCACGGGATTACCGCTCTAAGCTGTGGATTTCTGACCCCCGATCTTGACTTGGAATACCGCTAGGAAGGTTAACATTGCGATCTCACTGCAACCAAAACACTGGTTACTAGTGTGAATCATCCTAACACACACATGGAACTTACACTGAGAGCGATATGGATCTTTCCTTTTAAACAATACCAATGCCAGTTGCCTGGCAGTCCTGCTGATCTCTTTGGCTGCAGTAGTGGCTGAATCACACACCTGAAACAAGCATGCAGCTAATCCAGTCTGACTTCAGTCAGAGCACCTCATCTGTATGCTTGTTGAGGGGCTGTGGCTAAAAGTATTAGAGACATGGGATCAGCAGGAGAGTCAGGCAACTGGTATTTTAAAAGGAAAAATTCATATCCTTCTCAGGCCAGTCTTATAGATCACATCCAATCGTTTTGACCATGCTATATATTTCAGTTTGTAGACTGAAGTATACCTTGAACATTATGCAGTGCTCACACAAAAATATATATTGCTATAAGTCCAACTGATCTTTCACCAGTCCAAGCACTTATACAATACACTTACAATCCGACAAATCTTCAAGTATATGACTAATAGCAATTCAAATTGTGCTCACCGACGTCTGTGGCTGATCAAGCGACAAATCAGCAAATGGGCTTTAATGTGATAGCAACAGTATCCACTTTCCACTGGCTTGCTTCACGCTGGATGGTAGCTCAGAAATGGGAACTGAGGCAAAAGTAGAAGAAAAACATAGTGTGAACCAGTTTAAACTCCAGCCTTCTGACCACAGCACTACATGAACCTTGTGTCGCACTACATTCAGTCTCTTCACCAACATGCATTAGATTAAATGCAGGCTCACCAGATATATTGGCTGGCCATATTGTGACCAGCTCAAGCGTTTTATATGTGGTTTCTTCCTCCATTCCTTTGCAGGCTCTATGTAGTACTGCTTCTCACTAAACAATGGCTCAGAGACAGAAATAGATGCACAACATTGCATAATCCGACTATCGCCCTGGTTTTTGCATGCAACACCGCAATGACCCTTGTGCTTCACTCCACTCCATCTCCAGGACACACGCACGCGCACACTCACACTCACACGCACACACGCGCACACATTCACACATTGCAGAATTATTAGGCAAGTTGTATTTTTAAGGAATAATTTTATTATTGAACAACAACCATGTTCTCAATGAACCCAAAAAACTCATTAATATCAAAGCTGAATATTTTTGAAAGTAGTTTTTAGTTTGTTTTTAGTTTTAGCTATTTTAGGGGGATATCTGTGTGTGCAGGTGACTATTACTGTGCATAATTATTAGGCAACTTAACAAAAAACAAATATATACCCATTTCAATTTATTTATTTTTACCAGTGAAACCAATATAACATCTCAACATTCACAAATATACATTTCTGACATTTTTGAAAACAAAACAAAAACAAATCAGTGACCAATATAGCCACTATTTCTTTGCAAGGACACTCAAAAGCTTGCCATCCATGGATTCTGTCAGTGTTTTGATCTGTTCACCATCAACATTGCGTGCAGCAGCAACTACAGCCTCACAGACACTGTTCAGAGAGGTGTACTGTTTTCCCTCCTTGCAAATCTCACATTTTATGATGGACCACAGGTTCTCAATGGGGTTCAGATCCGGTGAACAAGGAGGCCATGTCATTAGTTTTTTCTTCTTTTATACCCTTTTTTGCCAGCCACGCTGTGGAGTATTTGGACGCGAGTGATGGAGCATTGTCCTGCATGAAAATCATGTTTTTCTTGAAGGATGCAGACTTCTTCCTGTACCACTGCTTGAAGAAGGTGTCTTCCTGAAACTGTCAGTAGGACTGGGAGTTGAGCTGCATGGTTGTTGTTCAATAATAAAATTATTCCTCAAAAATACAACTTGCCTAATAATTCAGCACTCCATATATATATATATATATATATATATAGATATAGATATAGATAGATAGATAGATAGATAGATAGATAGATAGATAGATAGATAGATAGATCCAGATAGATAGATAGATAGATAGATCCAGATAGATAGATAGATATAGATAGATAGATAGATCCAGATAGATAGATAGATAGATAGAGATAGATAGATACATATATATATGCACGCACATACACGTGTGTTTGTATATATGTGTGTTTTCTCTATGGTGCATGCTATTTTAAAACTATAATGGTTGAAAACTGAGAACTAATGAGTTTTTTTTTTTTCATTTTATTGCTTTTAAAATGCATATAAAATAATTCTTGGCAGAAAGTACCACCCAAAGAAAGTCTACTTTGTGGTGAGAACAACAATAATTAGATTAATTTGCAAAGGATGGGATTTGGGGAAAAATATGTATTCCAGTGAGAATGCTTTTTCCACTACATATACTGTTACTATGGCTACAAAGATATAAGTACAGAGGGGCTGCAGCACACAACAGGAAAACAGTGACAGGGGCTCTTGGTTACGCTTTAACGCGCTTAAGCTCACCAACTGCGCCAAAGTGTCCCCAATCTGGTGAGTCCTACTCTACCATGCAAAATGCCAGTTTTTATAAGCAGTCTAGTGGGAACTGAACCAAAAACCCTAAAATGTCAACTAGATGGGAAAAAAGGAAATTAAAAACACCTCACCCTTCACCTAGCTACCAAACGAACTCTCTTAACATGTGCAAAGCACTCATTTATATACTTAACTGTGCTAGAGGTGGGCGTGGTCATGCAGGCTCACAGGGGAAAATTATAAATAAATTACCAAGGGGTGAGCAGCACAAACCAAATTTTTTTATGCAATTCTATGCAAAGCATGCACGCAGCGCTGGAGGTCCCCAGACTCCATAAGAAATATATAAGTACAGAGGGGCTGCAGCACACAACAGGAAAACAGTGACAGGGGCTCTTGGTTACGCTTTAACGCGCTTAAGCTCACCAACTGCGCCAAAGTGTCCCCAATCTGGTGAGTCCTACTCTACCATGCAAAATGCCAGTTTTTATAAGCAGTCTAGTGGGAACTGAACCAAAAACCCTAAAATGTCAACTAGATGGGAAAAAAGGAAATTAAAAACACCTCACCCTTCACCTAGCTACCAAACGAACTCTCTTAACATGTGCAAAGCACTCATTTATATACTTAACTGTGCTAGAGGTGGGCGTGGTCATGCAGGCTCACAGGGGAAAATTATAAATAAATTACCAAGGGGTGAGCAGCACAAACCAAATTTTTTTATGCAATTCTATGCAAAGCATGCACGCAGCGCTGGAGGTCCCCAGACTCCATAAGAAATATATAAGTACAGAGGGGCTGCAGCACACAACAGGAAAACAGTGACAGGGGCTCTTGGTTACGCTTTAACGCGCTTAAGCTCACCAACTGCGCCAAAGTGTCCCCAATCTGGTGAGTCCTACTCTACCATGCAAAATGCCAGTTTTTATAAGCAGTCTAGTGGGAACTGAACCAAAAACCCTAAAATGTCAACTAGATGGGAAAAAAGGAAATTAAAAACACCTCACCCTTCACCTAGCTACCAAACGAACTCTCTTAACATGTGCAAAGCACTCATTTATATACTTAACTGTGCTAGAGGTGGGCGTGGTCATGCAGGCTCACAGGGGAAAATTATAAATAAATTACCAAGGGGTGAGCAGCACAAACCAAATTTTTTTATGCAATTCTATGCAAAGCATGCACGCAGCGCTGGAGGTCCCCAGACTCCATAAGAAATATATAAGTACAGAGGGGCTGCAGCACACAACAGGAAAACAGTGACAGGGGCTCTTGGTTACGCTTTAACGCGCTTAAGCTCATCATCTGCGCCAAAGTGTCCCCAATCTGGTGAGTCCTACTCTACCATGCAAAATGCCAGTTTTTATAAGCAGTCTAGTGGGAACTGAACCAAAAACCCTAAAATGTCAACTAGATGGGAAAAAAGGAAATTAAAAACACCTCACCCTTCACCTAGCTACCAAACGAACTCTCTTAACATGTGCAAAGCACTCATTTATATACTTAACTGTGCTAGAGGTGGGCGTGGTCATGCAGGTTGTGTGCTGCAGCCCCTCTGTACTTATATATCTCTTATGGAGTCTGGGGACCTCCAGCGCTGCGTGCATGCTTTGCATAGAATTGCATAAAAAAATTTGGTTTGTGCTGCTCACCCCTTGGTAATTTATTTATAATTTTCCCCTGTGAGCCTGCATGACCACGCCCACCTCTAGCACAGTTAAGTATATAAATGAGTGCTTTGCACATGTTAAGAGAGTTCGTTTGGTAGCTAGGTGAAGGGTGAGGTGTTTTTAATTTCCTTTTTTCCCATCTAGTTGACATTTTAGGGTTTTTGGTTCAGTTCCCACTAGACTGCTTATAAAAACTGGCATTTTGCATGGTAGAGTAGGACTCACCAGATTGGGGACACTTTGGCGCAGTTGGTGAGCTTAAGCGCGTTAAAGCGTAACCAAGAGCCCCTGTCACTGTTTTCCTGTTGTGTGCTGCAGCCCCTCTGTACTTATATATTTCTTATGGAGTCTGGGGACCTCCAGCGCTGCGTGCATGCTTTGCATAGAATTGCATAAAAAAATTTGGTTTGTGCTGCTCACCCCTTGGTAATTTATTTATGGCTACAAAGAGGTCACAAATAAACGTTCTGGAAGTTTTAGAGAATCTCACCTGGCTGCATTGAAATAAAGAAAGTAATAATATTGCTGTTAAATGATATATTTTGTGTAGCACCGATACATTATTATGCCGGATTAACGAATGCAGAGGTGCTCTTTAAGCTTGTGACTATTTTCAGTTCACATAGAAGGGAACACTGCCAGGGAATTGATATGGAAAACCTCCTTGTCATGCTGTGGGATGTCCCAGTCTGTTTGCAAGGTTAAAAGAGTCGGGGAGTGAGAGCTCACTGGAATCCTAGACATTACTCCTCGTCTTCATCCATCATCTGGGACTCGCACTAATTGAGATCCTCTTCCTGGAGTTATTTCATGCTGCAATACTGAAATGTTATCTTGGCTGTGTACTTTCCAGGAATGTATTTCAGGCCGCCTGTTTGTAGTGATAATCTGAGTAAACTTTGAATAGCTGAGAAGACTCTTTTTTTTTAGACTAGTGGTATGCAATCTACTACTCTTTCCTCTTGTCTTGTGTAACCTCCTCTCCAGACTAGCACACGTGTCAACAGTTGGTCAAAGCTCTCACATAAACAAGTCGTGACCTACTTATAAAGTGCCGCTAGTTCACAAATGTTATACCTTGCTGCACATCACTACTGGGTTGCAAAAAAGAACCCACGGCCTTCTATAGAAAGCCAATGTCGAGCTGTGATTGGAGAATACTGCTGGGATGTGCTGCAATGTTCTTCTTCCAGCTGTCAGCTCCCCATTGGATCTGTAAAATCACATAGAAAATGTAGTATGACCTAGTGAACTAAGTAGAAATTTCTGACTCTTGATTAAAGATTTAACGGCTGTTAGTTGAATAAGAGGCAGTCCACCGACTGGGAGGGGTTTACGTTCCCTGGTGACTGCAAGCTCCCCTGTGGTTCCACAGAAATTATCATTCAAAAGCTGTCCAGCTTTGTACACCACTACCTTAAAATCCATCCTCTGCTCCTCTGTCACCGTTTGGTACGCAGGTGCAACCACCCGGGACAAGTACAAGCTCGAAAATGTTGCAGAAAAGATCATCAGATTGCCCCTAACACCTCTAGACGTCATCGTCAAGAATAGACAAATGCCTCCAGGATTTCCTCCCACCATGGCAATGGCTTCTTTTTTTGTTTTGAGCTCCTTCCATCAGCCGACGTTACAGCACCATCCCCTCCAGAGCCACCACATTCTTCCCTGAAACAGTCCTCCAACTGAACTCAAGTTCCTCCTGCCAGGCCTGTCCACCTGCAGTACTTTAGCCTCTATTCAGCAGTAGTTTACTTGTTGCTCACTCCGAACTTACGAACACCCTTGTGCAGTACTTCCCCACTCCCTAGTCCTGGGGTGCTCATTGGGTAGATCGCACTGGACTTCATGGTAGATCCAAACCGCACTAATTTTCTATTCTGTATCTACAATTGTGCTCCTAAAATTGTACATAGGTATATCATTTTGACTTGCTAATTTTTAAAGTAGCTCACAAGCTGCAAAAGTGTGGACCCCTCTTCCCGAGTCATTTAGGGCAGGGCTTTTCAACCTTTCCACTAATTGTACCACTTTTATCACCTGAAAATTTTCAAGTACCACCAATGTGCCTGCGCAGTAGATCACTGGTCACGATCGGGCTCCCAGTGCTGGATCCCCTCTACTGAGGAGGAAGGGGGAAGCCTCTTTAGGATCCAAAGGCTTCCCCTCCCCAAGGTAAGTATCCCATAGAGGAGGGGAAAAGTAGGAGGCATTGGTGGGGAAAAAGATCACAATTAGAATGCTAGGCTACAGATTGTCAGTATTGGCAATGTGTAGGTAGATTGCCAATATAGGTAGCCCTGCAAGTTCCTCTCCCCCTCCTCCCTGCGCTTAATTATAGGTAGCTTGGCCCCACCACCGGAGAGCTGGGCAGTGACTCACCACAAAGTTCGGCTCCCCCTCGCTCACTCCTTGCTGTGCTGCCCTGCGGAATAGTTCACACCTTAGATCATCGGTAAGCCAGCCACTGTGAAGGGACAGCCAGGCAAACGGTGCATGGTGACGGTGTGTATGCTTCCCATACAGGAAATGAGCAGTGATGTTACTTCCTGTGTATACACAATCACTGTGCACCGTTTGCTTGGCTGTTTCTTCCCCACTGATCTGAGGTCTGAAGTATGCCGCAGAGCAGCACAGCAAGGAGCGAGGGAGGAGGAGCCAAACTTGGTGGAGGCAGGACAGGACCAGGACCAGTGGCAGGCGGGCTATAAAGTGGCAGGAAAACCTGGTGTGTACCACCTGGCCAACAGAAAAGTACCACAGGTTGAAAATCCCTGATTTAGAGTTCTGAATGGTTGTCCCCCACACCCCAATGTATGCTTCTATGCCTGTCCATGTATATCCCCCATGTTTTGTCAGTGACTTGTCCATCTTGTTACACTGCCAATGATTAGCTTCTGATGTTATTGGGTCCAGTGCCAGGATATGTGTTGATGAGTAGTCTGGCATGCACAGGTTAATCCCTGTTTAATAAGATTTGGACTTAAGTTTGTATGCAAGTCGTCACACTGATCTGCGCCCTTAGCATGTCCAACAGAGCTCTATCAAGCTCCCTGTGACCTCCTTCAGCGTGCAAGTGATGTCATTGTCACTGGCATGTCGTATGTATCGATAGGTTGTTAGCAGCTCGGAGACAACCTGTATACTATAAAAGAAGTACCCAGCCAGCTTCTGCTGATTAGTCCTGTAAGCTTAGTGGATCAGATGGCTCATCAGAGCTGCAGAAATCAGCAGGTTTTCATTACAACGGAATGCTGTCATACTTGCTTTACAATGGACCTGAACCCAAAGTAGTAGTGTCTTCCTCAACCCTCGCTGAATACAACTAATAGTTTGTGGAGTAAGTACTACAGGAGGATTTAGCACCAGCAAGTAGGAGGACTGCTCTGTGTCTGAGAGCGCAGGCGGATTTCATCCGTCTCTTCATAACTCATGTTAATTGAGGCTACTCACATGACCTATAACTAGGAATGATCACATATATGCACATTTTTCTGAGTTGATGCAATTGTATGCAATTTTTTTGCAAATATATGCAGCTTGAAAATGGACCAATCACTTTAAACCTGGGTTTAAATTGATTGGTCCGTTTTCAAACTGCATATATTTGCATAAAAATGTCCATAATTTCGGAAAAATTTGCATCTCATTGATCTTCCTTACCTGTAACCAACAACAACAACACAGAACATTTATATCGCTCTTTTCTCCTCTCGGGCTCAAAGCACCAGAGCTGCAGCCACTAGGACGCGCTCTATAGGCAGTAGCAGTGTTAGGGAGTCTTGCACAAGGTCTCCTACTGAATAGGTGCTGGCTTACTGAGCAGGCAGAGCCGAGATTCGAACCCTGGTCTCCTGTGTCAGAGGCAGCGCCCTTAACCATTACACTATCCAGCCATCACAGAGGAACCAAAAATAACTTTATTGGGCTTCATACATTTGTGTGTGAGAATTCTGTCATGATGGCTAAATGTGCAGCCTGAGCTCAGTTCACACCATGTCCGTGGCCCTGTATTGTTGACCGAATGGGTAGTGGATAATAATGGCAATGGATTTCTATGGAAAAACTTACACCAAGCCATTTATTTTGTTTTGGACTGCTTATGGGTTGCCATCCATCTGTAAAATGGCATGCATCTGTTCAAATGCGGACGTATACCTACCCAGCAGCAGACTATGGCATATGTATACAATTTATCCATACAATACCAGTATGGAACGCCCCATTGTAGAGTGAATTGAGGAGCTGTAGTGTCGCAGGTGTTTATTTTCCAAGCTCAGGTTTGCCTTGAGCTGGGCACGCAATGAGCATGGTACAACAGTTTATGAAAAGTTATTTCAACAGCACCAAATCATAAAATAATATCCTATAATCAGGTAGGTACTTATTTAATGTGTTAATCTTAAAGCAGTACTCCAGTTTCATGAGTAAAAGCACCACTAAATAGAATACCGATGAGATTTCCTCTAACCATTCATCCTTAGAAGTGCTCCTGAGAAAAGAGGGGCCAAATCCCCTCCACCAGCGGTGGACACAAATTGTAACAAAGTTCCAGAGGCGCCAGTAGTGTAAAATCAGATAAAAAGTTTAAAAATAGGGTGACAGTTGCTGGACTTACCTCCCCAATGCAGACACAAGATAATGTTGATTTTTCAACAAACAAAAAAGTTTATTTACATACTCCTATTAATTGTAACGCGTTTCGTGGGCTCAACCCACTTCATCAGGCTATAGGCAGGAGTATAACACTTGTAATCAGGATCAGTCAGCTTCGCGCCTCTGTAGACATGGTAGGACATAGATCTTCGCTAAATACCGGTATGCAGAATTCTATATTTTTAGAGATCACTGAATAGGAAATGAGGGACATTCCTAAAATCATTGTATTTCCTCTCGTGTGCCAGGACGGGTTTGATAAATTCCTTTTCTGTAGCAGAATCCCTGTATGCATTTGGCACATGCTCACATGTTACATAAGTCTTGTGGTAACAAAGGTCATCTAAAAACTCACAGGTGGAAAGTTCTATTCATCTGGAACAAGTCTGGAAATTGCATGGATGAGTACAATGCAATGTACAACATTACTTTTGCTTGTGACTCCTATTCCCACTGCATTACCGCAAACTAGATCAGTCTACTCTAGCCTGTAAAACTTATGTTTTTCCACTCCAGTTAATATTGTTAAGAGATGTGATGTCATTAATTTAATGTCTGCAGAGCTCTGTGATTCTGCCGGTCTCACCACCTGCGTTGTACTGAAAGGTTCTACTTTGCTGCCATCTTGTGTATGTTCAGGTGTATAGCATCAAGGATGTGTTCCTGCTACAAACACTGAGGCAGCATATTTATTCATAAGTATGTTTTGGAATAATATTGTAAATGTATTTTGTGCTTGTTATGCATCTTCCTTGTGGTGCTTATGTTGTTGTATAGAAGGTAAAAGAGCAACAAAAATCCAATGATGCCTTAATTTCAGCTCTTTAACAAACACACAGAACGTTTATATCACGCTTTTCTTCTGGCGGACTCAAAGCGCCAGAGCTGCAGCCACTAGGACGCGCTCTATAGGCAGTAGCAGTGTTATGGAGACTTGCCCAAGGTCTCCTACTGAATAGGTGCTGACTTACTAAACAGGCAGAGCCGAGATTCGAACCCAGGTCTCCTGTGTCAGCCCTTAACCAGTACACTATGCAGCCACTTTAATAATAGTACATCTATAAATAAGTGCTTTTAAAAAAGTGACATTGTATTAAAATAGCAAAACAGTTTACACAAGGGCCTAGCTCTTCACCTGTGACTCCCAGATATATCCCATACCCCCCTCCCCCTTACCCTTTAATGCCCTCACCCTTTTCTTCCACTTGCTCTTTCCTCCATTATCTTCCCCCTCTCCCCCCCCCCCCCTTCATCACCACCCTTGCCCTACAACATCTCCCCTCCTTGGCCCACACACGTGAGTTACATTGGTGGCAAGAACGAACTGCAGCTCCCATGATGGCTGCCAAGTCTAAGAATTCTGTAATATCAACATTTTGTATCCAAACATTGGATTCCTTGGTTATATAATGAGATCGTTGGAGACTTCATCTACATTTTGTGTTCTTCACTTGGGCGCTACACTTATTAGGAATTTCTGACATGGGCACGTTTTGATATATTTTTCCACTTGTAGATGATCTTCTGTCCAAGGAAATGATTGCTATCCAATAATTTGGCAATCTTTTAAAAATCTTTTCCCAAACTATTGACCTCTTACTTTTGCTCTAAGCCCCTCACACTTTGGCATGATGAACTTCTTTATAAAGAGTGGGAATCTGAAATTGATATTGCTGCTGTTGTGTTAGTTTTACTAAGCTGATTGCGCACTTGCTTCTAACGTTTTTTTTTTTGTTTGTTTTTTACAGTGGTGATCAGTGCTTTGATCATCTGCTGTAAAAATGTTAAAGTGGAGTTCCGCTGTGGCAGTTCACCGGCTGCAGTGTACAGTAGTCTGTGGGTTCCGGTAGGCAGAGCACGACTACTGAAAAATTGTGTCCGAAGACCTGCACTGGAGACTTTGTGTCTTCAGTACATGGCTTTGGGCGCTATTTTCCCATAGCCTTGCTCTGCCTGTCAGAGTGGGAGGTTTACTGCACAGAAAATGATTGGGGTGCTACGCTGCAGGCCTGGAGAAGAGTCTTCTGCCAGGTGAGTAAATGTTTTCCCCTAACAGATGCACCACCAGCGCCAGGACTATTAGGGGACACGTATGGGGTGGAGGGGACATAAAAAAAATACATTAGGCAGGGTTTTTTTTAAGAGGAAAAATTGTGTTGTATTTTGGTAAAACGCTGCCGCAATCTCTGTATGCTCTATGCATGCTGTATGCACTATGTGTATTTAACGCTGCCACATTATTTTTTTCTGGTAAAACGCTGCCGCATTACGTCTAGTTTCTGGTGAACCGTTGTGCTATTATTTTTCTTTTCTGCTGAAACGCTGCGCCATTATGTGTATTTTCTGAGGAAACCCTGCGCCATTATGTGTATTTTCTGGGGAAACATTGGGGCATTCATTTTTGGGGAAATTCTGAAGCATTATCTGTATTTTATGGTGAAACATGGTGCCATTATGTATATTGTCTGTGGAAATGCTTGGCCATTGTGTATTTTCAGGGGAACCACTGCGTCATGTGTATTTTCAGGGGAAACACTGCGCCATTATATTGTAAGGAGATCAGAGGCGCCAACAGAATAAATATATTTAAAAACTTTAAATTTCTCGGGAGGCGGTGGTGGACTCATTTCCCCGAAGCAGACATGATACTGTTGGTTTTAGTACAGACAAATGTATTTATATACTCCAACATACAGCGCAACACGTTTCATGGGTATATTCCCGCTTCTTCAGGCAATAACGAACAGGAGTACACACAGTGCAGTCTTAAGGTCACGATAAGCGCCTCTGTCAATGGCCATTGTGTATTTTCAGGGGAAACACTGCGCCATTATGTGTATTTTCTGGGGAAACATTGCACCATTATGTGTATTTTCTGGGGAAACACTGCGCCATTTTGTGTATTTTCTGGGGAAACACTGCATCATTGTGTGTATTTTCTGGGGAACAATGCGCCATTTTATTTTTGGTGAAACACTGCTGCATTACTTTAATTTTCTGGTGAAACGCTGTGTTATTACATATATTTTCTAGAGAAATGCAGCCGTATTACGTGTATATTCTGGGGAAATGCTGGGATATTGTGTATTTTCTGTGGAAACGCTACACCATTATGTGTATGTTCTGTGGAAACGCTGTGCAATTATGTTTATGTTCTGGGGAACCGCTGGGCCATTGCATATTTTTTGGGGAAAACACAGGGCCATTCTGTGTAATTTCTGATGAAACTCTTCTGCTTTACGTGCATTTTCTAATGAAACACTGCACCGTTGTGCGTTTTCTGGGAAATCACTGGGCCATTATGTGTATTTTCTGGGGAAACACTGCCACATTATCTGTATTTTCTGGCAAAACACTGTACCATAATGTGTATTTTGTGGTGAAACGCCAAATTGTGTGCATGTGTGTTGTCTGGTGAAACGCTGCAGCACTATCGATTTTCTGGGGAAACACTGCGCCATTATGTGTACTTTCTAGTGAAAGCTACCACATTACGTTCATTTTCTTGTGAAATGCTGCCGCATTACCTGTATATTCTGCGAAAATTATGGGCCATTGAGTATTTTCTGGGGAAACTATGCACCATTAAGTGTATTTTCTGGGTAACCGCAGGGCACATTTGTATTTTCTGGAGAAACGCTGTGGCATTACGTGACATTTTCTCATAAAACGTTGCGATTTCATGGATTTTTTTCTGCTGAAACGCTGCTGCATTACGTTCATTTTCTGGTGAACTGCTGCACCATTATGTGTATTTTCTGGGGAACCGCTGGGCTGTTATGTGTATTTTCTGGTAAATGCTACTACATTACGTTAATTTTCTGGTGAAACGCTGCACCATTATTTGTATTTTCTGGGGAAATGCTGTGCCATTATGTGTATTTTCTGATAAAACGCTACCGCATTAAGTGCATTTTCTGGTAAAACACTATGCTGCACCATTGTGTATTCTGGGGAAACGCTGCACCATTATGTTTATTTTCTTGGGAAACGCTGCGCTATTGTATGTGTTTTCTGGGGAAAACACTGGGTCATTGTGTATTTTTGGGGGAAACGCTAGGCCATTGTGTATTTTCTGGGGAAACGCTAGGCCATTGTGCATTTTCTAGGGAAATTCTGGGCCATTCTGTGTAATTTCTTATGAAATGCTGCTGCAATATCTGTATTTTTTTTTGTGAACCGCTGCCACATTACTTGCATTTTCTGAGGAAACACTGCACCATTATTTATTTTCTGGGGAAACACTACGCCATTATGTGTATTTTCTGGTGAAATGCCGCATTCTCTGTATTTTCTGGGGAAAAGCTGGGTTATAATGTTTATTTTCTGATGAAACCCTGTGCCATCATTTGTACTTTCTAGGGACATGCTGCGCTATTATGTGTATTATCTAGTGAAATGCTGCCGCATTACATTCATTTTCTTGTGAAACGCTGCAGAATTCCGTGCATTTTCTGATAAATCAATGCACCATTATCTGTATTTTCTGGGGAAAAGCTGTGCTATAATGTGTATTTTATGGGGAAACTCTGGACCATTATAGTATATTTGGTGAAACACTGGGCCATTTTGTGTATTTTCTGGTGAAACGCTGTCATGATGTGTATTTTCTGGTGAAACGCTGCCACATTACGTTTATTTTCTGGGGAAATCCTGTGCCATTATCTGTATTTACTGGGGAAAAGCTGCGCCATAATGTGTATTTTCTGGGGAAAAGCTGCACCATAATGTGTATTTTCTGGGGAAAAGCTGCATCATAATGTGTATTTTCTGGGGAAAAGCTGCACCATAATGTGTATTTTCTGGGCACATGCTGGGTCATTATGTGTATTTTCTGGTGAAATGCTGCCACATTATGTATATTTTCTGGTGAAATGTTGCCGCATTACGTTTCTGGCTCTCTGATGGGATCTGCCTGATTTCTCTGTTCCTTTGTTGTTTGGTGTGGAAGAAGTCTGGATGCTGCCATTTGCTGTTTGTGGGTGGGGGGGGGGGGGATGTTTTCAAAATACATTTAGAGTCACCTTGCCTGTGTTTTGGGAGAAAACTTGGGCTCACTGTCTTTGCAGTGCCCTATTACATTAGCTCCACCCACATCTTGTCATGGCCACACCCATATTTTCCCTGGCACACTTTGCTTGCCACACTCCTATTCTGGTCCCCCCCCCCCCCCCCAGCCCCCGGTCAAACGTAAGAATACCATGTGGCCTTTGAGGCAAAAAGTTTTGCCGACCCATGGGCAGGGCTGTAGTTTGCTGAGGCCCAGGAACACCCAAATAAATCATTATAGATGGTCGCTACTTGTATAGATAACTGAGAAATGACATTTTTTCTGCAGAATGAATGCTATTTTTCTGGTGATCAGCTCATTTCTGCCTTTGTAAATATATGCATGTGGTGTGAGCGAGACCCAATTCTCCCAGATCCGTGGTCTATTCATCTGGACCTGGCTGTAGGCAGGTGTAAATGTAGGATTGTGCGGACATGTTTTCATATTTGAAAGTAATTTATGTGTTTGTTTTATTTATGAAACTAAAAGAAGTAAATATGACACGTGGTTTCGTTATAGCATATCTCCTTTATAAATATTTTTGAAGCTCTAATCTCTTTTTAAAGAGACAATGAAGCGAAAAAAATTGATATGATTTGTATGTGTAGTACAGCTAAGAAATAAAGCATTAGAAGCAGAGACATAAGTCTAACATTTGTTTCCAGTACAGGAAGAGTTAAGAAACTCCAGTTGTTATCTATACAAATAGCCATTGAGCTCCATGACTTTGAAAGTGGCAGAGAGCTCTGACTTCTGATTAGGTTATCTCAGCTGTATTGCGTTTTTCTTTTGCAGAGAATAGTTCAGGACAGGTCAAAAGTTCACTGCCTGTTCTATAAAAACATTTAGAATGCTGAGAAATGTGTCAATTGCACATATTAGAAAATGATGCAATGTTATAAAAAAAAAAAGCTGTATAACTGAAAATAAAAATATGAGAATATTTTCTTTGTTACTAATGCTCTAGTAATTATCCGTACTACACAACCAATTCATGACATCATCATTTTTTTATGCTTCAGTGTCTCTTTAAGTTACAAATGTAAAAACATTTGTTGGATTTGCTTTCACATAACTATATTTACTAGATAGTATAGGCCTTTTTTTTAACTTAATCCTCTATAATAAAACCCCTGTGTCCCTGCGTGTGCTGTCTCTGTGTAGCTGGTCCGTGCTTATTGCTACTGCGCACGTGCGCAGCATGGACCCAGGCTCACAGAGGCAGGAGGACGGGGCCAGGGAGCTGAGCGGGCGGCAGAGGCATGCACGCCCAGAAACACAGACCTAGAGCCCGTTTTTAAAGGGGCTTAGGTCCGCTAGTAATGATAATAATAAGATATAATTTGTTTCAAAGCTATAAAGTTAGAACTATTATTCAAATCCAAAAAGTGTCACTAAATGAATTGTGATCATCATAGAAATAATAGTAATCTGTTCTTGTCTTTGAAGCAGCAAATAAAAGTAGCTTGTGGCCATGTCTTCCTTTAAAGCGGACCCAAACCAAACTTTTTTTTTTATTATTTAAAATATTTAGTTGCACCACTCTGACACATACAAAGATAAATAAACACTCCTTCAAGCCTATGAGCATTTCAGTGCATGCTTTTCACCCTTCTCTTTGCATAACTAGAGTTCTACAGGTGGCAGCCATTAGCAATTCCTCCATTGCTGGACACCATCTACTCCACCAGTCTGCCGGATTCTGTCCCGGCAATATGAAAGGAAGGGAGGGGTTTCTCCACTTAATGTAAAATATTTTATATTTGTCATCACGCAGCTGAAAAAGGCTGCTCTTTATCATTATAAGTTAGTAATAGATTTTATTTCTGAAATCTTGTATTTTTAATTTGGGTCCACTTTAAGCACAGTGCTTACAGAGGAATGTTAACCAAGGAATGAACTTCATTATATCAGTAGCTGATACCCCCTTTCCCACGGGAAGTCTATTACCTTTTCTCAAATAGATAATTGGGGGGGGGGGCTGATATTGTGGTGAAACCCCTCCCACATTGTGATGTAACCGGGCCATGGTCCTGACAGTTCGCTGTCTGTGACTATCGTTGCATTGCCGGAAATAACAGCTGTTTCCAAATGCCAAGCAAGCAATATCTCCCTCTGTGGATAGAACGCTCAATAACAAACATTCCGTACAGATCACCTGGCAGAACGAACGATGTCACCACCAGTGATACATATCAGAATGTAAATCTGGGATAGCAAAGATTTTACAGTGTGCACACACTGACTAAATAATTTATAACTGGATATTTAAAAAAAAAAAAATAAGCAGTTTTATTCATTATTTTCACTACAGTTCCTCTTTAACTTCACCAGGACCATACGGCCCCAACTCTTTAAAAATATCTGAGCAGTGTAATAATAAAGATTGTCAAATGAACTTCCCCCTAAGAGAGGTTTGTAAACTGTGGATACTGTGGGGGATAAAACAAACATTTACTTACCGTATACACTTGCGTATAAGCCTAATTTTTCAGCACAAAAATGTGCTGAGAAGTGACCCCCATCGTCTTATATGCGAGTCAGTTGGACAGAATTGATGGTGGAGCAGGCTTTGCTACTGGCAGAGGAGTGTAAGGATCGTGCACTACTGATCATGCCCTTGCCAGCTGGCTCCCCGCTGAATCAGTGCCCCCCACCCCCCATCCCCTGCAACATGGTGTGCAGAGTGCGCTGCTCAAGGCAAAAAATAAGAAAAACCGTATGGCATGTACCCAGCATAAAACGGGAGTTGTGAATACAATCGTAAAATTGCTAGTAAAGTTAAACTGTGGTTATAATGCAAGGGAGTGATAACCCACCACTTGGCAGAGTTCCCAGACTGCTACTATAGCAATGTCTTTTCTTCCACCAAAGAGAGATCAGCCTCAGTATTTACTGCAATCTTCTAGAAGTCTATACACATTTCAATTTGTTTTCTATCAATAAAGTAAAAGCCACAATGTGTTTGTAAAATAGTCAGTTGCTGCCTAATGCTGGGAATACTCGGTGCGTTTGTGCCGTGCGTTTCTCCTCTCGATCGTTTTTGCCGCTCGATTCTGCTGTCTCTTATCTTCCGCTAGTTTTGTTTTACTTTTTCTATTCACTTCTATCAGAAATCGAGCGGCAAAAGAATCAAAAGGGAAATCGGACATGTCGGAAATTATCTATTGAAACATCTAATCACCTAAAAAACGAACCGTGTATTTCCAAGCATTAGGAGGCTTAGATATCTCTCCCCCCCCCCTCAGATATCTCTCCCCCCCCCCCTCAGATATCTCTCCCCCCCCCCTCAGATATCTCTCCCCCCCCCTCAGATATCTCTCCCCCCCCCTCAGATATCTCTCCCCCCCCCCTCAGATATCTCTCCCCCCCCCCTCAGATATCTCTCCCCCCCCCCCCTCAGATATCTCTCCCCCCCCCTCAGATATCTCCCCCCCCCCTCAGATATCTCCCCCCCCCCTCAGATATCTCCCCCCCCCTCAGATATCTCTCCCCCCCCCCCCTCAGATATCTCTCCCCCCCCCTCAGATATCTCTCCCCCCCCCCCTCAGATATCTCCCCCCCCTCTCAGATATCTCTCCCCCCTCTCAGATATCTCTCCCCCCCCCCCCTCAGATATAAAAGAACGTGTCTTGCATAGACCAGAGTATTCCGAATGTACCAGTTACGGTCCCCATACAACTCCAGGTACCCGAAATAACTCAGGCTCCTTAGTCTGATACTTACCCGGGCTGTGGATTTGGTCCTCAGTTTATGAAACCACCGACTCCAGGTACCCAAAATTGCTCCGATCCCTTCGACTCCGCCTCCGCAGCCCTGCATACACTATTAATGTTTTACTTCAGATTTGGTCATATCTAATGATAATCTATTGAAACTGTGGCATTGTACCATTTGTTTGCTGAGTTGATCTGGCAGAAAAATGCTGGGAGTTTGGAGGGGCTGCAGACAGTGCGAAGCTGCCAGCTGCTGCAGCGAGATCAATATCTGACAAGGGAGGAACCGGAATTACAATATGGATTGTAATACATTCTAGATACCTCATTTTACTTTAATTACCCTGGTATTAGTATCAAAAATACATCTGTATCTATATATTGGTAAGTAATCACGCCCTCCCAGTAATGTTTAAGCTGTGTACACACAAAATTACCGATAGGGGCTTACATAGTTACATAGTTATTTGGGTTGAAAAAAGACATACGTCAATCGAGTTAAAGGGAAGGTTCAAGCAAAATAAAAAAATGAGTTTCACTTACCTGGGGCTTCTACCAGCCCCATGCAGCCACCCTGTGCCCTCGTAGTCACTCACTGCTGCTCCAGTCCCCCGCTGGCAGCTTTCTGACCTCGGAGGTCGGCGGGATGCATTGCGTACATTTTTACGCATTTCCGCTAGTGCAGGAACATTAACACATACATTTTTACGCATTACTGGTTCAATGCGTACACTTTTACGCATTGAACCAGTAATGCGTAAAAATGTATTTGTTACTGTTCCTGCACTAGCGGGAATGCGTAAAAATGTACGCAATGCGGCCTGCCGACCTCCGAGGTCGGCAAGCTGCCAGTGGGGGACTGGAGCAGCAGTGAGTGACTACGAGGGCACAGGGTGGCTGCATGGGGCTGGTAGAAGCCCCAGGTAAGTGAAACATTTTTTTATTTTGCTTGAACCTTCCCTTTAAACCAGAGAACAAAGTACAACTCCAGCCTGCTCCCTCACATATCCCTGGTGATCCAGAGGAAGGCGAAAAACCCTTACAAGGCATGGTCCAATTAGCCCCAAAAGGGAAAATATTCCTTCCCGACTCCAGATGGCAATCAGATAAAATCCCTGGATCAACATCATTAGGCATTATCTAGTAATTGTAGCCATGGATGTCTTTCAACGCAAGGAAAGCATCTAAGCCCCCTTTAAATGCAGGTATAGAGTTTGCCATAACGGCTTCCTGTGGCAATGCATTCCACATCTTAATCAATCTTACTGTAAAGAACCCTTTCCTAAAACGTTTTTTCCTCCATGCGCAGATCGTGTCCTCTAGTCCTTTGAGAAGTCCTAGGGACAAAAAGCTCATCCGCCAAGGTATTATATTGCCCTCTGATGTATTTATACATGTTAATTAGATCCCCTCTAAGGCGTCTTTTCTCTAGACTAAATAAACCCAGTTTATCTAACCTTTCTTGGTAAGTGAGACCTTCCATCCCACGTATCAATTTTGTTGCTCGTCTCTGCACCTGCTCTAAAACTGCAATATCTTTTTTTGTAATGTGGTGCCCAGAACTGAATTCCATATTCCTGATGTGGCCTATCTAGAGAGTTAAACGGGCAATATTATGCTGGCATCTCGAGTTTTTATTTCCCTTTTAATGCATCCCAAAATGTTGTTAGCTTTAGCTGCAGCGGCTTGGCATTCAGTGCGATTATTTAACTTGTTGTCGATGAGTACTCCTAAGTCCTTCTCCAAGTTTGATGTCCCCAACTGTATCCCATTTATTTTGTATGGTGCTAGACCATTGGTACGACCAAAATGCATGACTTGTGGGTTATCACATCGGGGCTCCTCTTCAGGCATTAGCACGGCCGTACTGTTATTGTGAGAGGATGGTCGTGCCCTTGCAGGGAACCGGAGCCACTCATGCAGAAGCGGCTCTCTTACTGTGAGTATGGTCGTGCCCTTGCAGGGAACCGGAGCCACTCATGCAGGAGCGGCTCTGTGCTACTGCTCAGGCGGGTGCAGCACGTCCACCCTTGTGCCAGAAGAGAAGTGCAGCCCAAAGGTAGAGGAGGAGGACCAGAGGACGACATGGGAAGCCTCTGGAGGAGGATCCAGAGACTTCCTTCCCCTCAATTAAGTATTTGCTTTTTAGCTATATTTTCAGTTTGGGTTGTCTTTAAAGAGAAACCGTGACCAACAATTGAACTTTATCCCAATCAGTAGCTGATACCCCATTTTTCATGAGAAATCTATTCCTTTTCACAAACGGATCATCAGTGGGCTCTGTATGGCTGATATTGTGGTGAAACCCCTCCCACATGAAACTGTGAAGACCATGGTCCTGGCAGTTTCCTGTCTGTGAACCTTGTTGCATTGTGGGAAAATAGCTGTTTATAGCTGGGTCCAACTGCCAAAAAAGCAAGCAGCAGCTACATCACTTGCCAGCAGTAAAAATGTCACCATGTGATAAATGTCAGAATGTGAATCAGGGAGAAGAAAGATTTTACAATGGGCAAACACTGACTAAATTATTTATTCATAATTATGGTAAAAATGAAACACTTTTTTTTTATTACATTATTTTCACTGAAGTTCCTCTTTAAAGAGTAAGTGTCGGGCATAAAATCAAAAATCAATTCTTTATTTTATTCTGGTAAACGAGTAATAAGGATGCTAACCAGGCAATCCAAACGTTTAAACTTAAAATCACTATTACTTTTCTTGTTGATAAATGATCATTCTCCAGTTTACCTGACTCTTATTTGGTACACACAAAATTTGGTACGCAAAAAGGAAGTTGCAGGGCATGCTGGGCTGTCCTTTTTTGCTTCTCTACTTCCCCTCAGACTTAACTAATGCAGCCTGATTGGCTACAGCCTCTTTCCCTCTTTTTTTCCCCCTCCCCTCCCACACCTTGGTTTCTCTCTGATTGGCCAATATTTCTCATGCTGAGACAATGCACTTTGTATAGTGAAGGGCGGGAAATGCATACACAATCTGGCAGAGGACAGTAAAGTCTCATACACACGTCTGATGAAAGGCAACGACGGGTCCGTCGTCACCTCCCGCTGGGCGGGTTTTCAGCAGACAGTACAGCGTGTGTACAGTCTGTCGGTGGACTGATAAGACTGTTTCTAAGCGATCCGCCCGGCGCATCGCTCAGAAACAGCCTTATCAGTCCACCGACAGACTGTACACACGCTGTACTGTCTGCTGAAAACCCGCCCAGCGGGAGGTGACGACGGACCCGTCGTTGCACCCACCAAGGCTGTCTGTGATTGCTAAGTGGCTACACGTGTTCCATAACCCAATCAAAAGTGCCTGGGAATGAATAATTATGGCTTTGCTGGAAGCAATGTTCATTCATTAAGAGTACCTACAGTTTGATTTAAACTTAAGTTGCCAAGATACATAAAATCACACATAATAAAGTGTGATTTTCTCACCCCCAGGGTCCGTATTCCACATATGGTCTTGAAATCCCCGCCCCCAGTGTGAAATTGGGCCAAGATATTTTTTTTTTCCTTTCCAAAAGGTGCAAAGGATGCTGGGGAATTGATGTCATAACTCCACCCACATGTCCATGTGATCTAACCCAGGCAGACAGACATCTGAAATAAAGGTACCCATACACTGCTATGATTTTCAGTCGAGATACAGCAGATTCGAATCTGCTGTGAAAACGTTAACACAAATGTTGACCGATCAACCGATTTCCACCCGAAATGGATCGATTCTGTCGATCTGTCCAGGTGAAAAATTTTGATCGATCGCTGGTCAGGAGCATGTCGTTAGCGGCGTACGTTGACCAGCGCAGCAATACATGACTTGTCCGCCAGCTCAGGTCCCCGCAGTCTCTCACTTCTCCTGACGTCTTCTCCGTCTTCACTTAGTTTCCCGTCCTGTGAGAAGGCGAAGTTCAAACAGTAGAGGGCGCACTACTGTTTATACTTCTGCTTGTCACAGGGCGGGACAGGAAAAGGAGATGGAGGAGGATGCTGGACGAAGTGACAGCACGGACCCAGGGACTCATGCCGGCGGACAGGTGATGTATTGCAGAGGCAGCAAGGCAGGGCAGCAGCGGCAGTTTCTCAGGTTGTAAATCAATTTCATGCTGAAATCAAATTCAAAATCTGTGTGCAGTGTATGGGCACCTAAGAATTATAGCAAACATACATGATAATAAAGGCTGCAACAGTTCTCCTGTCTCTTAAACACTGTGAAAAGAGATGTAATCAGATCCAGGCAGGCAGAGGGCAGAGGAGGGAACCAGACTGGAGGGGAGGACACAATGCTGAGGTTGTGCTTTAGCTAGGCTTCAGCATTAGGAATAAGAAGGAAGTACTGCTACAGATAAACATGTGAGTCTGTTCCAGCCACTACGATGTACCAGATGTAAACTTCATATGTAAATCTAACTACACAGTGCATAGACTACATATATGTATTTCCATTCAAACTTTTTTTTAGCCAGAGGTGCTCTTTAACTACTAGACGACCGCGTAACGCTCATGGGCGTGGCCGTGGCGGCAGCCCTAGGACCGCCTAAAGCCAATTGGCGTCAAGTCCCGGGGCTGCAGTTTGCAGGAGAAAGCACGCAGGATGCGCGCGCGTCTCCTGCTTGGGGGCGGAGCTCCACCCCACCGCTCGGAAGACTGTTAGATGGCGAAACCGCCGTCTTTTCTGCTAGTACAGCGCTGCGATCAGCAGCAGCGCTGTACTGGAGACAGCCGTGTGACACGGCTGTCCCCCTGTGGGACAAGAGAGCGATCGGCTCTCATAGGCTGAAGCCTATGACAGCCGAGCGCGTCATTGGCTGGCTGGGGGGAGGGAGCAGGGGGACAGCACATACAACCGCAGCACATTTTAATAAAAAAAACCATAAATATTTATATAAAAAACAAACAAACCCAGGGGGGTGATCAGACCCCACCAACAGAGAGCTCTGTTGGTGGGGAGAAAAGGTAGGGGGAATCACTTGTGTGCTGTGTTGTACGGGCTTGCAGCTATGCCTTAAATCTGCAGTGGCCCATTTAGTTAAAGAGAACCCGAGGTGTGTTTAAAGAATGTTATCTGCATACAGAGGCTGGATCTGCCTATACAGCCCAGCCTCTGTTGCTATCCCAAACCCCACTAAGGTCCCTCTGCACTCTGCAATCCCTCATAAATCACAGCCGTGCTGTGAGGCTGTGTTTACATCTGTAGTGTCAGTCTCAGCTGCTCCCCGCCTCCTGCATAGCTCAGGTCTCTCCCCCGTCCCTTCCCTCCAATCAGCAGGGAGGGAAGGGATGCAGGCGGGGACTGGAGTTCTGCAGGAGGCGGGGAGAGCAGCAGACTGACACTATAGAGATAAACACAGCCAGCTCTGACGAGCTGTTTGTCAGCAGCTTGGCTGTGATTTATGAGGGATTGCAGAGTGCAGGGGGACCTTAGGGGGGTTTGGGATAGCAACAGAGGCTGGGCTGTATAGGCAGATCCAGCCTCTGTATGCAGATAACATTCTTCAAACCCACCTCGGGTTCTCTTTAAATTTGCCCTGGTCTTTAGGGGGGTTTACCACTGCAGTCCTCAAGCGGTTATGAAAAGTGGAAAAAAAAAATGAAAGTAAAAAAAAAAAAGTTAAACCATTCACAAGTCTTCCTGTGAATACAGGATAATGTGTAGCACCATCAAGTGGACAAAAAGTAAAATAAAAATGCATTTAAATTAAAAATACATTTTTTACCCCATTCACACCAGTGTGTGCTGCACATGAATGGCGCTGCGTCACCTAGCACAATTAGATGATGCCAGGTTCACTTTTTCAATGCATCGCGTTGGTTTCAAAGGGCATGTTGTTTGTCAAGCTGCATGTCGAGTGCACTGCTGATTGGTATGTGTTGCTTGGAAACATACCAAGTGTAAATGAACTGCTATAACAGCCTTTGCCAGTTAATGTCATAAAAACAAAGGTGTACCACATGTCTAAGCTGCTTTCAAGATCTTGGCTGTCATGGAAACACAAGATTATAATTAGAAAGTTTACCAGCTGAACTCCGAAACACTAAATCCACACATGAGAATTTGGAACATCTCCCCATTCACCCCAATATCCTGCTTGCTTCATGTTCAAGAGTGTGCTGTGAACAATGTGTTTCTGAAATGCATATACAGCAGCAACAAACCTAGAAGGCAAGTGACTAACTTAAAGGGGCACTACAGCAAAAAACTGTACAATGTAAAATATGTGCAAACATATATAAATAAGTACATTTTTTCCACAGTACAATGAGTACAATGAGCCATAAATTACTTTTCTCCTATGTTGCTGTCACTTACAGTAGGTAGTAGAAAGTGACAGGTTTTGGACTAGTCCATCTCTTCATCGGGGATTCTCAGCAAGGCTTTTATTCTTTATAAAGATGTTCCTAAAAAGGATTTAAACAACATTGCTGGCCAGCTTCCCTGCTCCCTACACAGTTTTTTGGCTGTTGGACAGAGCAACTGCCATTCACTAAGTGCCTTTGAAAATAAACATATACCTGAGAATCCCCTATAAAGAGATGGACTAGCCCAAAACCTGTCACTTCTGTCAGATGTATACTACCTACTGTAAGTGACAGCAACATAGGAGAAAAGTAATTTATGACTCCTTTTACTCTGGCAAAAATGTACTTCTTATTTGTATATGTTTCCACATATTTTAAATTTTACAGTTTTTCGCTGTAGTGCCCCTTTAATTTAAAGCGGATCCGAGATGAAAAACTATAACAAGTAACTTGTCTATAAATCTTATCTAAAGTTTAGATAGTTTACACAGCAAATCTAGCTGCAAACAGCTTTAATAGAATATGATTAATAGAATATAATTCCTCCTCCTCCCTCTTCCCCTCTGCCTCTGAAATAAATGGCTGGTAACACCTCCCCCTCCTCCTGCCCAGACTGCGCTTCCATGAGCCCTTGCTACTGCCAAGGCTCTCTGAAAACCTGTGGGTGTGGTTTATTTAGTTTATAGGGAATTAGGGTATTAAAACAAAAACAAAAAAGTATTTGACTTGATAAATGCCCTATAAACAATAGGAAAGGAACACAATTATGCAATGAGTAAAAGTTCATCTCGGATCCACTTTAAGGGCTGGAACCCACAGGAGCGCTTTTAGCAGCGTTTTGGCAGCGCTGCGATACTCTAGCACTTTGCTAAAACGCTGGGCTAATGTTAATAGATGGGGCAACTTCCACAGGAGCGCAGGACGTGCAGCATTTTGAGAGCGTTAGCGCTTCAATGTAACGTATTGAAACGCTCAGCAAAACCTAAACTGAGCGGTTTTGCTAGCGTTTTGCTGTTCAGCACACTGTAACAAAATGAAAAATAATTCACAGGACCAATCAGGATAAAAACGCGAAATGAAAAACGCTACGCAACCACTGAGCAAAAAAATACAATGTTCCAAAAACACACATGAATTCGCTTGCAAACCGCTCAGACAAAACACTAGCGTTTCGCGTTTGCTGATTTCACTAGATTACTGTAGATTAAGAGCCCCTCTGAGGGACAGATGACAAGACTACTTGTACTCTGCACACAACTGCGGAAGATGTTGGTACTTTAGAAATATTAACTGCTTAAGTTTATCTGGACGGATATATCCATCCCGATAGACCGTGCCGCTGCAGCGTGCCGGGCGCGCAATCAAAACACTCAACTCACCGTCTTCTGTTAGCCCTGAGATCAATGATTGAGAACATTGTTCCCATTCATTGATCTAAGTCCCCGGCAGAAAAACAGACGGCCTCTTGTCAGAGACCGCGGTCTTTTTGCAGAAAAAAGTTTCCCGTCCTCTTTGTAGTTCGCTTCCAGGAATTTTTGACTGTAAAACTACACCCACCTACATTTTTTATTAAATATACACATTACATTTAAAATTAACTGTTTACCTCCACACCAAAAATTACACAAATAACATTTTTAATAAAACAAAATAAAAAATATTACAATTAAAAAAATAACAAAACATCATTAATAGTTACCTAAGGGTCTGAACTTTTTAAATATGCATGTCAAGAGAGTAGATTACTATTTTTTTTAATTATGAGCTTGTAAATAGTGATGGACGCAAATTGAAAAAATGCACCTTTATTTCCATATAAAATATTGGCACCATAAATTGTGATAGGGATATAATTTAAACGGAGTAATAAGCGTGACAAATAAAATACCGTATATACTTGAGTATAAACTGAGTTTTTGGGCCCAAAAGTGGGGGTCTCGGTTTATACTCGAGTCATATACTCAAGTAACTAAAATACAACCCCCCCCGCGAGCACCCCCACCCGCCGCAAGAACAGTGGAGCTGGATTGTAAACCGCCATCCCGACCGAGCAGAGCAGCATGTATTGCGAGCAGCGTGTAGTTTGAGATGAGGCTGCAGTGCTCTCACCTGCTGGCTGCTGCCTGGGCATCGGTCGGCATGTACTGTGCTTGTCCCGCCGGATCTCCGCTGCCCTCTCATGCCAATTTCCCCCGCTGTCGCTGGATCGGAGCTCCGGAAACTCGGTACGCGGCAAGGAGTCCCTCTGCTGTTCTCCCTAGTCGCATTGCTATGATTCTTGCAGTGCCACATAGGCGCCACTAGAGGGCACCGTAGTGATGAGGTTAGGAAGGACTCCTTGCCGTGTAGCAAGTTTCCGGAGCTCCGATCCACTGACAGCGGGGGAAATTGGTGTGAGAGGGCAGCGGAGAAACGGCGGGAGAAGCACAATTCATGCCGATCGATGCCCGGGCAGCAGCCAGCAGGTGAAAGTAATACAGCCTCACCTCAACATACCACATGCTCCATTCTTCCTGTGGTGGGTGGGAGTGCTCGAGGGGACTTAAAATTTCTGTGAAAAAAGTGATAGGCTGAGAGTAGCTCAGTGTGTGAGTCATACAGAGTGTGCAGGGGGCCTGGAGAGGGTGTGTATAGCTTCTATCCAATCACAAGCAGCACAGCACATTCCAGCCTGACTGCCTCAGCCCGACAGAGCCGACAGAGGAGAGATTAGATCATATAACAGAGATAATACATCCTCTGTGCAACTAGGAAAGGCTGCAGTAAGCCAGAGCACATTAGAACAGGTATAGGAACTTATAGGATAGAAGAAATAAGGATGAAGTCTCTTTAAAAAGGGATTTTACACAAACCGCATCGTCAAAATGGGTTCACACATAAGGTCACACAAGATGGTTTCCATGTCCTGTATACCATCACGCTGTGTTTATCCTGACAGGTACTCTTAGAAAGTCTAGTAAGGGCCCGTTCAGATCAGAAATGCGGATGGCCATGCGTGCGGAACGCGTGCGGACCGCAACACGTACGAACGCATGGCCATCCGCGTTTGTGTGCGTTGCGTGGCTGATCCCATCACTGAAAAGTGAATGGGACAGCCACGCGTTTTTGCAAAATCTGCGTGCAGCATGCGTTCCCGGACCGCACAGGTCCGGAACGCATGCAGTGTGAACATCAGACATTGCACTCTATGCAATGTCTGATGTCGTGCGTTTTGGCCACCTGCACGCGTTTCCAAAACGCGGCTGGAAACGCGTGCAGTGTGAACGGGCCCTTAGAAAGCAGCAAAAGGTGGCCATCTGCAGGTTAATAGTGCTTGGACATTTCCAGGAGATTTTAATCACTTTAGTTGCATCAACCAGAGATCTATTTACCCTTCACAGGATGACCTATCCACTTCCCATTGATTTCAGATTGTCTATTGATCAAAACTGATTAAGCATGATGGTAATTGTAATCTATATAGTCTATTTAAGGCTTTTTGCAAACATCGGATTTTTGCAAACAACTGGTCGTTTGGCGGATCGTTCAGATCCAGTCTTGTCAGTTGAACGACCGATTGTACACACGCCAGATTTGACGTTCAAACGACCGGACGTTCAAATGTCTAAATGACCGGTGGTTTGCAAAAATCCGACGTGTGTATGTACCTTTAGTCTATAAAGTTCACTGGTGTCTACCTCCCCTCCAACCCCTATGCAGATCCCCACTGTCTAGTGGTCCTCCTCCCTCCATTATACAGTTCCCTGGTGTCTAGTGACCCCCACCCTCCCCATACACGTCTCTAGTATTTAGTACTTTCCCCCTACCTTCCTTACATGACTTCCCTGGTGTTCTCGGGCTTCACCTGCAATATAGCTTCCCTGGTGACCTAGAGTGGGCCCAACATAATGCAAAGAGGGAAAACAACTTGCTTTTAGGGCCAGATTTGGCCCGCGGGCGGGATTTTGACATGCATGCTTTAGATTGTAAGCTCACACGGGCAGAGCTCTTTCACCGTTTTGTGTCTTGGATTTTATTGTTCATTTCATAGCTTGCACTCTGTTATACAGTTTATCCATCATGTTACATCTGTCATGTAATCACCAGTTTTGTATTATTTTCCAGTTTCCATAGTTGATGTACATCATTGTCTGTATCATTATGTACCCCTTGTTGTTTTCCTACTTTGTACAGCGCCATGGACAATGTTGGCGCTTTGTAAATCAATAATAATAAGTTTAAGAAAAGCAAGAGCAGTGGACAAGGTATAGTAGTGTGGATGAGTGAAGAGTCCTGGAGTACTTGGAATCACTGGCAGATAAATGTGAAATGGGTGAGGAACCGAAGGATAAGGATAAGAGACATGGGATTAGTAACTAGGGGCTTAAAAGATCCTAACTGGAAACCCTGTTTATGTGATAATCTTATTGTAGCAGAGACAGAGCGGTATTACAGAAGGTGCTGGAAATCCAATTGATATTAAGACCAGGCAAAAGCAGAGGAAGCCTAGTCTCAGGGCTAGGACCCACAGGAGTGCTTTAAGCCACACTTTACAATTGCCAGAGATTTAAAATAACTGTAGCCTAATGGAATAGATAGAGGTGAACCTCTGGGAATTATTGTACTTACCCCAAATTGCAATCACGAGTCCTGCAGCATTTTTGCAGCGTTTGCGCTCCAAGATGAAGAATAGCAACGCTGCAAAATGGCTTTGCAATAACTGTACAAAAGTGATTTTGCAGCGCCTTTACTAACCGAATCACAAACTGCATTTGTGTGTACAATCGCCAGGCAGGGCCGGCCCGCTCATGAGGCTGGGTGAAACTTTTGCCTCAGGCGGAACTTATTTGGGGGGCGGCAACCGGCCGTCCATGGGTGCGGGGAGGCTGGCCGCCGAGCTGGAGGGGTAGCGGGCAGGAAGGGGGTATTGGGCCTAGCGGTGGGGAGGGGGGTCGGACCCCCCCCCCCTCCCTCGCCTGGGTCCCCCGATCTGCGCTTCCCCTCCAGCTTTAAATTGTTATGCAGCTGCCGATAGTAAGAGGGACAGGCGGGGATCACTCACCTCTTCCACGTTCCAGCGTGCGCTCCACTGACGTCACTTCCTGCAACGCCGCCCACTGTATTGTAAGTGGCCGGCGTTGCAGGAAGTGACGTCAGTGGAGCGCACGCTGAAACCGGAAGAGGTGAGTGATCCCTGCCCGTCCCTCTTACTATAGTATAGGCAGCTGCGTAACAATTTAAAGCTGGAAGGGAAGCGCAGACCGGGGGACCCAGGCGAGGGAGGGGGGGTCCGACCCCCCCCTCCCCACCACTAGCCCCAATACCCCATTCCTGCCCGCTACCTCTCCAGCTCGGCGGCCCCCTCACCCACGGCTTGGGGGGGGGGGGGGGGGGGGCGGCGGCGGCAATTTTTTCTAAGCTTGCCTCAGGCGGCAGGATCACAGGAGCCTATAGGCACAGATGTCCTGGAACTCTAGACTTTGTCCTCAATGAGCCTACAAACCCCCGCCAAACCGCAACACAAGTGTGCTGCCTGACCCAGCTGTCACTTCTCCCTTACTTTCCGTGCCTGTCATGTGCGGCTACAGGTGCCTTTTAGTATTAGTTAGCCAGAGGTACCCTCAGTATTAAGTTGCATATGGAAGGAGGGGGGAAGAAGCTCAAGGAGGAGAGTGAGCTGCCTTTCTATTATCAGCGCCTGTAGGCGTGTGCCTACTGTGCCTTATGGTAAATCCAGCCCTGACAATCGCTAATATTACATTAAAGTGCTTTGAACTCACCTACAATTATGTCAGAATATGCCATAAAAACACTACACAAAGCACAATTGCAAGTGGCACTTGCAGTGGGCCCCGGGCCTTACTGGTCAAAGGAGAGGCACAGATGACTACATTTGAAAGTCAGGAACTTGTGAAGGTTTTGTATGATTAGATGTGAACCCATTCCCTGAAGTGTTTAGGAGATTAAATGATATGCTTGGCGATGCAAGAGAGCGAAGTGTGTTGTCCACGGATGAGTGGGAATGCAGAAAGGTGGAAAGACAGAAAGTTCTTGTGTGTTATCTGATCCCTAACATTCAGAAGGATAGGCAGGATCCCCTGGGCAACCCATAGTGACCACCGGACCAACAGAAAGGCTGAACATACTGCTGGAAGCAAACCTAAATCCTCTCTTTTTTTTTTTTTTTTTTGTGTGCAAATGTGTGCATATTAAGCGTTTCCGTGTTTAGAATGTGCATAATTAATTATCAGAGCACAAAAGTACAAATAAAAACTTGGCTATGAGTTAACTTGGCTTAAATCTAAAGTGTGGTCCAGTGCTATGGAATGATTCTTTATTGTTTCAATATAATCTTTGAAAGCAAAAAAAAATACTGATTTGGCTGTTCAGAACTTTTATACAGTAAAGACTGTTATTCGGGTACAAAGCCAAACATGAATTTGAACACCAGCACTAAGTGCTGCAAATGAGCAGCTGTTCTATGCATTTCACCTTTTATCACTTTAGTTAGGTAATTACGTCCAAGCACAGCATTTTAAAATGTATCTTCTTGAAGAATAACCGAGCCAAACAGGCTAAATGGAGGTCCAGAGATGAGTCTCCAGCATTTCAGAGGCTTGATCCCCTTGACCTTTCCTCTCCTCCTTCTCCCCCCAATCTTTTACACCCATGATGCTTGATTCTCATACCAAAGACCCATTAGTGTCGACGACACTGACCTTAAACTTGGACATACTTGGCTTCGCATGTGCAGTATGTCCGATTTCCCCCCCCCCCCCCCCCCCCGTACTGTGGTCTGGAGCGTGCCAGGAGCTAGAGGGGCAAGGTCACAAGGGGGCAGGATCGGACACACTGTGAATGCTCATATATATCCGAGTTAAACACCTCTGATCATGCTGTAACCCTCTATCCAATTAGATGGTCTGTACCTCTGCTTTTAATGATTTTTTTTATACATTTTGGCATTTTTTTACAGGATGTGCTCAGCTACATTCTCTACTATATTGAACTGTCTGTTCCTATACACTGAGCTAAGAGCACTCCGGTGGGCCATACCAGCGGGTCCTGTGCACCACTCCTCTCTATACTAATATCCGGGTTAAAGGTTGGTGACTCAGCCAAGTCGCTGTCACTAACTGGGCCTTTTGCAGGAGAAGGTAGCATCACAGGAGTGATCAGGAGGAGTGGTAAGCTGTTGCACTGATGGAGACTCTCATCTCCAGAGCCTCCATTTAAACATAACTGTTTGGCTCGGGTATCAATATTCTACTATCATAATTTATCTTCTTTCATGTTAAGAGCAGGAGTTCCGTGTTCTCGAGGTCTGTGCGTCGGGGCAGCTGCCATAAAGGGTGAGTGTGCAACCCATTTTTGGAGAGTATGTTGGGCTCTTTGCACTGGGTGAAGGTGGGTGACCTGATAACAATCACTGGTGGTTTCACTGGGGAGTGGACCCCCTCCGTCACTATTACAACGGTCTGCACTATGAGGAGGATGTTTGTTTCTTTTTTGGGGATAACTGAATTTAAAGAGAAACTCCGACTAAGAATTGAACTTTATCCCAATCAGTAGCTGATACCCCCTTTTACATGATAAATCTATTCCTTTTCACAAACAGACCATCAGGGGGCGCTGTATGGCTGATATTGTGGTGAAACCCCTCCCACAAAGAAATTCTGAGTACGTACTCTTGGCAGTTTCCTGTCTGTGAACCCTGTTGCATTGTGGTAAATAGCGGTTTACAGCTGTTTCCAACTGCCAAAACAGCAAGCAGCAGCTACATCACTTGCCAGCAGTAAAATGTCACCATGTGATAAATGTCAGAATGTAAATCAGGGATTTAAAATATTTTACAATGAGCAAACACTGACTAAAGCATTTATACATAATTATTGTAAAAATGAAGCACTTTTTTTAATACATTTTCGCTGGAGTTCCTCTTTAAAGAAGACAGGAAGAAAATGATCATATATGACCTAAAGAGAACATTCTAAAGAGGACTGGTTTCCTTTTAGGGTGACAAGTGTTGTATGGACATTTGGGCAGTGCAATGAATGAATGAATGATTGTATGGACATACCAGGTCTATTGACGTGAACATATAGAGCACATAACTCCTCCAGACACTGAGATGTGTATGAAGTTATCCTATAGCACCTCACAGATGTCAGCAGTGCTGCTTACCTTCATAGTGACATCCAGGAATCTATCAGCTATCAGGAGACGAGTTCCTCTATACAGACATGATGCTGCTAAGCCCTTCCCCTTTGTACGCCTCCTGTCAGAACTCCCAGTGGGAAAGCATATTGGAGGCTGCAGCCTTTATATGTGTCAGTGGAGAAATAACAGAGACCAGTGATACCCTGAATCTTTAAAGATTCCACCTCACCCGCCCCCTGCTGCCCACTTCTGTGCACCCCACGCATTCTTTTCTCTCATTATACAGGCAGTTGTAATATGCGCACACAGCCCATGCCTGCATATTAAAACTGCCTTTTAGATATAGACAAGGTCCCGGGCCACAAGAGACCCACTCAATTAATGGCTGGTTCCTAACTGAACAGCCCACTAAAATCCGGTGACACCTGTCCACGCAACCACTTGGCTACCCCAAATACACACAGGAAGCACTGATTCTTTTTTGTCTTTCTGTTCTCAGCGGGATTATACAGCTACACCTATGTGGAATTAGTCACCTGATCACACAACACCAGAGGGAGAACCCACCCTCACCAAGGACTGCTTGTAGATATAGAGATCACTCTCGCGGGAGAGCCAGTTCAAACCCGCTTTGAAAGATTCAGTCAATCTAGTCTGTGTATGGTTAGGAAACTATTGGTTACTTACTAAGCTATACTCTTGAATGGGTTTAGTATAGAAACATGCAAAGGTTTTAATAATTGAACCCTTTGATAAAACAAATACACAAAGTCAGACTAACATCTATTAGAAATTTGATTTAGAACTATGAACCATTTCTTGGGAAGGGACATTCTTTTATCAGCAGAGCACAAGGGAGAGTGGGCAATAGACAGCTACATAGCTTTGTACCTCGTATCCAGATGCTCACTACTCTACTGAAGTCTGATCAACATAATGTGGTGCATTGCAGTAAAACCTTTCAATATTCCCTGACTCATTTTCAATCAGTGAATTATTAAAAAAAAAAATGTTATTAATCTAAAGAAACAAGTTACGAGTTACAACAGCTGCCTTAAAGGGAACCTTAACTGAACGGGGGGTAAAGAGTTTCACTTATCTGGGACTATTACCAGCCCCCTGCAGCAGTCCTGTGCCCTCGGAGCCGCTCTAGAATCCTCAGGTCCCCCGCTGTCACTTAGTTTCGTTTTTGACGACTCGCCAGTCGGCCGGCCGCCATGCGTATTATTGGATGCATTCCCTACTGCAATTAGTGCTGTTGCGGACCGCGACCTGTACAAAAATACGCGTTGCCACATTCCGCACACGTAGATATGCGGCAACGCGTATTTTTGTACGCGTTGCGGTCCGCAACAGCGCTAATTGCAGTGGGGAATGCGTCCAATAATACGCATGGCGGCCGGCCGACTGGTGAGTCGTCAAAAACGAAACTAAGTGACAGCGGGGGACCTGAGGATTCTAGAGCGGCTCCGAGGGCACAGGACTGCTGCAGGGGGCTGGTAATAGTCCCAGATAAGTGAAACTCTTTACCCCCCGTTCAGTTAAGGTTCCCTTTAAAGCGGATCTGAGATGAAAAGCTAATTATATCAAGTAACTTGTCTATATATCTTATCTAGCTGCAAAAGTTTCAAAAGTTTATGATTATTTATTCCTGTGATACAATGAGGGCAGCCATGTTCTGTTTGTCACATTGCCACAGGCTGAGGGCTGGAGATGCTATCAGCTTGCCTGTGTGTAAATTAAGTCCCCTCTCCACCTCCCTCCTCCCCTCTGCCTCTGAAATCAATGGCTAGTAACCTCCTCCTCCTGCCCAGACTGAGCTCCCATAAGCCCTTGCTACAGTGCCAAGGCACAAAAGGAGCTGTGGGCGAGGCTTGTTTAGTTTATAGGGAATTAGAGTATTAAAACAAAACAAAAAAAAGTATTTGGCTTGAGGAATGCCCTATACACTATATGAAAGGAACACAATTATGCAATGAGTAAAAGTTTATCTCGGATCCACATTAAAGACAATCAATTCAGTATCGTATTCCAAGAGTAGGTTATAACATGACACACATACAGTCTTCAAGCTTATGATGGCCTAGGCCAGGGTAAGTTTTGCCTCCAACTCTAATATTAGTTCACAGAAATTCCCTTTTGTAATTATACCTATCATAAAATATGAAGTATCTATCCAACAAAATCTCTGCAGAAGAAGGAAAAGAGCAAAGAAAAACAAAGAAAACCGTAGAAAGCGACTAGATGAAAAGAGAGAAAAGTTCAATCCACTCGTAGGCCACAACCAATGCAAATTCACAAAACCAGAAATGGCATATTAAACAGAATTACCTTTCCAGTGCCATGTAATGTACAGCAGTCCCAAGCTTTAAGTTTGGTAGATAGGTGTTAAATCTGTTAAACATCGCATACTGTATGGCTTGGTTTAAGTGAGTTATCGATTGCTGGTGATAGATTTCTACAGTCAGTTTCTATTGCGCCTCCAAGATAATGCTGGCACTGGTAGTATGTGTATGGGGCATGCATACGGTTCATTCATCCTTACTCCAGGGTCATGCTGCTAAGAGTTACTGGCTCATACCGGCTTACTATACCATGCAGTGATAGGATTTGTCTTATTTCTCTAAATGTAATTTTTTTTTCACCTTTTCTGACAGGTGGCTCATCTTCTGAAAACGACAGTGCATTTGAGCCAGATTTCTCGGTCACCTCCCTTCCTGTGACTGAGGGCATGCAGCATATACGAATGATGGAGGGCATGTCCCGCTCACTCCCATCCTCTCCTCTGCTAACCCACCAAGCCATCAGCGTGCGACTCCAGCCCGTCAAGAAGCTGACTGGTAAGATTCGGTCATACTAAGATGGGGAAGGGAGGTTTGCACTGTGTAGATAATTGGGGAAGTTTTATCAAATTATTTTTTAATGGCTCGAAAGTCTCTCCACATTTAGCCTATTAGTATTTTTTTTCAGGATACAATGGTTATTGTGATGTTTTATTAATGTAAAAATATTTTTGTGCTTAAAGGGGGTCCTTGATCAATAATGTAATAGACCTGCATCATTTATTTATTACGCCTGTTTTAAGATAAAGACATGACAACTTCAGTATGTACAGAATAAGCTATAGCCGAGGTCAGTTCTAGTTTCCATTGGGCACCAGAGCAAAATTAACCCGAAGGGGCTGCCTTAACCCCACCCTTAATCAGACCTTTATTTTTGACAAATAACACCTCCCCCATCCCATGCCAGCTGCCAGGCTCTCCCAGGTATCCGTCCACAACTTTATTTTGGTCCCCCTGGACCCCAAGCAGAGATTTCAGCAGTGTCCTTGCTGGCACGTGCCTTCATTAGTCCATACATGCCCATCGGCATCCTCACAGGGGCACCTCTCCTCCATGCACTGACGCATGTTATTACATAACATGCCGCCAGGTCACTAAAAAATGCGGTCTGCAGGAATGAAGGTGTGAACGCACAGACTACTGGAGGTGCTCACCAGCAGGGACATGTGAGTCGCTGCCAAACTCTGCAGGGCCCCTGACTCCAAAGGGGGGGGGGGGCTCAGTACCTGGTGGGCAATTGCCTAGTCTGCCGTTATACAATTGCCGGCCCTGGTTACAACAGTGTGCTTAACAAGTGACAGTCTGGGCTGATCTCTGCTGAGTAATGTGTCTTGAAATTAATGTATACTACTGGACCACTATTGCAAAGAAGGTAGACAGTTAAAATCTGACAGAACTGAACAGAACAGAATCCATCTCTTCATGGGGGATTCTCAGGGCTTTGTTTGTTTTCAACAGCATTTCCTGGACAGCAGTTGCAAAGTCTATCTGATAAAATAGTGTGCAGGAGAGTAGGGAGGCCGGCTGGTACCTTCCTATGTTGGCAGTTAAACTGCTGTTCAGGAAATGCTGTTGAAAACAAAGAAAACCCTGAGCATCCCCCATGAGGAGATGGACTGGCCCGAAACCTGTCGGTTCTGTCAGATTTTAACTGCCTACTTTTTAAGCGATAGTGGTCCTTTAACCACTCGGCTGTACTGCTAATAACTAGGGATGAACGCGCATGCTCTTGTGAAAAGTGAAAGCGTTCTGCAGAAGGCGGGAAATGCGGGGTTAACTCACCTGGTTTTCACCTGCATTTTGGTGCGTTCCAACAATGTACACTTCTGCATTCAGAGCCGGGGTTCCCGGACAATAGACTGGGTAGACCCTCCTCCACATACAGTACATAGACACATACACTCCCCTACTTACAAACAACTAGAGTGACGGTACAGAGATACAAAGTTGTCTTAGGCTTGAATTCATAAAGCATTACTGCACACGGTAATACAGAAAATAGCCGATTTTACAGAACATTTAGTATGTCAGTTCGAGGCTTTTACCGCATGGCAAGCAGAAATGACAGAGTAGTGCGGCAAATTACTGACTTGTGTGGTAATTACCTCAACACATCAGTAAATGTCAATTCATGAAGATAAGAGCATGCAGTAAAGCCCAGAAACATGTTGGGTAGTTACCTCCAGCTCTGATGTGTCGGGAACTAGCTTCAGCCTGCGATAATACATAACTACCGTAACTGAAGCAGAGAGCCAATAGAAAGAGCCTCCTCCTCCTGCTTACTCTGTCTATTGGTGCCCACATGTTCTCAGGAGTGTCCAGTTTCTCTACCCCGCCCCCCAGGCACAAAGGAGATTTCCCCTGCAGTCCTTCAGATGTTAAAGGGGATGTCCAGGCATGATAAAAAAGATCTACTTACCCGGGGCTTCCTCCAGCCCTTTGCAGCCTCTATGTCCCAAGTCGCAACTCTGCTCTCTCAGCCGCCGGCCCACGGTCCCCTCTGGTCCATGTTGTCCAGAGTGTACTGCGCAGGTGCAGAATTACTGCCTGGCGAGGTCGGGTTCTGTATCGGAGATGACCGGGAATCGTCATGGAACCGTTTGCAGTAGCCTCTACTTTATCACAGTGAAGGTGAACTTATGCTCCTTCTCTGCCATATCAACAGCTTTTATTGCTGTTCATGTCCCAGGTGGTAATATTTTCCTCTAACTTCTTGTCATATGAGCCCTAGTCACCTGAACAGGAAGTGATGGGAAATCTAGCAGGGTATAAACACAGCAATAAAAGTATCAGGACTTGTCTCTCGTTCTATCCATAGCTGGGATACAAAGCTGTTCCAGCACTATCTGCAAATACTAGGGAAGGCTGGCTGCGTTACTCTAATTATATAAGTGCAGGAAAGAAATTGACTTGGATGACTTATTTGTTGATGGGGTTAATGGAACCATTTACTGTTTTTGATCAATTATAAATCCATTGCAGGCTAAGCAAAAAAACAAACACAAAAAAACACTTTTATGCAATTCCTATTTAAAGGGACTCCGAGCAGTACAGAAACTATGGAAAGATGCACATCATTTTGAAGCTCTCTTTCTCCTCTTTCCAACGACACATAAACCGCCGCCCTACGCCTTTTAGTTTTCAATATTTTCGTAATAGCTAAAAGGCGTAGGGCGGCGGTTTATATATCGTTGGAAAGAGGAGAAAGAGAGCTTCAAAATGGTATATATCTTTCCATAGTTTCTGCACTGCTCGCAGTCCCTTTAAGCATTACAATGTAAAGCATCAACTAGTATTAAATACAGATGTAAGCATGGAGTGTCAGAAATATTTTCTCATGGGTGATCCTGCTCATACAGTATAACACTCCTGCACAGCAGTTTCTAGTCCTGCCTCACTGGACGGCTGTTGTGTACATGCTGGATCAGAGCACAGGAGCATAACTGGAGCTGTCACCCTCTGTATGTAATCGGGGAAGTTTCATCTTTCAGTCAGTGGGTAAATGAGCCAGCAAATACAAATGAATGTTGTGGGAACCTCCCATTTACTCAGTGGTGTTTGCACCAGTATATACAGTACAGCAGGCTCTTGAGTTGGCAAGCAGTAGTTCAATACTGCAGAAGCATTCATGAAAAAAAGGCGATGGAGAATTAGACTGTAGGATATTGGTTCATTTACCGGAATTCTACTATTTACATGGTTAATCTTCAATCGTAAAATCAGTAATTGTTAAAGTGAGCCTCCAGACTAAAAATGTACTCAGCAGCATTGAAAAGGCTTGGTGTTTCTTTAACAGTTTCACAGCATCAGAACTTTGTTTTTCTTAGCGTCATTTTTAGCTGCACAGAAAAAAACTGCTCGGGCATTTTTCCCCTGATGCTGTGCAAAGCATGATGGTATTTCTGATATTGTTGTTCTGCTGTTTTGGCTTTTTTGTTTTGTTTTTGTTGACATTTGAAGCTTAGCGCACGCAGCTGGGAGGGGTGATCAGGACACAGGACAGTTGGAACTGTGTCTCATGCTCCCTGTCACCTCCTTTCAACCAAAAAGATTGCTGCCCCCATGACAAAGATGGCAGCCCCCATGAAATCACAAACATTTGCCTGTTCTTTTCAAACAGGTTGCATAAGAGATTATATTCCCTATCTATTGTAATTAATTTATTTTATTTTTGCAATATTTTCCCTCCTCCCTCCCCACCAGCCAATCAGCGCGATCGGCTGTGTCCCCTCTGGAGGGGACAGCTGAGTGACACAACTGTCCCCTTAGATCGCAGCGCCGTACGCTGGGAGACTGAAGACGGAACCCCACTGAAGACGGAACTCTGCTCTGCCTACCAAGCAGGGGATGCATGTGCGCAATCTCCTGCAAAAGCCAGCCCCAGGACTTTACGCCGGTCCTGGGGCTGCCACCGTGACCACGCCCATCGGCGTGACGCGGTCCTCTAGCGGTTAAAGTGGAGCTGTCAGCCATGTATAAGTAGTCTTCAGACACTCCCACCCAGGTCTGCATTAGAAAGTGCATCAAGACATATTGGCCAATCAGAGAGGAACAGAGGTGTGGGAGGGGAAAACGGTAGGGAAAGAGGCTTCAGCCACAGATGCGCTGCAAAAAACCTAAATAGTTGCCCCTGTAGGCGCAAATAGAAATAGCTGTTTTTCCATAGTGGGCTGTGTTGCCAACCACTCATAAATTTACGGGCATACCGTAAATTTATAAGCAAAATTAGCTGCCTGTGAATTCCGTAAGGAATTCAGCAGCGTCCGTATAAGGGCGGCCGCCCTGTGAGCAGGAAGGTGGCAGCGGAGTGAAGGGGGAGCAGCGTGCACAGTAGCGGGGAAAGGGGGGCAGTCTCTCCCCTTCTCTTACCTGGGGATCTCCCTTCCTCGTCCCACCTTCCAGAACTAAGCTTTGTGGCAGCAGGTGGGGACTTACCTCTGCCTTGTTCCAAGCGCCGGAGGCCATGTAGAGCTCCCCTTTGCGCCGGAACAAGGAAGAGGTAGGTCGTTCCCCGCCTGCTGCCATTCGCCCACAAATCTTTGTTCTGGAGGGGGGGGGGGCAAGGAAGGCAGGGCCCTAGGTGAGAGAAGGGGGCAGACGGCCCTCCTTTCCTGCCCCTTCACTGTGCTGCCACCCCTCCTTCTGGGGACACCTGGCTACCTATTCTGGGGACAACTATAGACCTGGCTAACTGAACTGAGGATATCTAAAGACCTGGCTACCTATACTGGGGAGACGTATAGACCTGGCTACCTACTCTGGGGACACCTAAAGACCTGGCTACCTATTCTGGGACACCTAAAGACCTGGCTACCTATTCTGGGCACACCTAAAGACCTGTCTACCTATTCTGGAGACACCTAAAGACCTGGCTACCTATTCTGGGCACACCTAAAGACCTGGCTACCTATACTGGGGAGACCTATAGACTTGGCTAGCTATTCTGGAGACATCTAAAGACCTGGCTACCTGTTCTGGGGCACCTATAGACCTGGCTGCCAATACTGGGGGCACCTATAGACCTGGCTACCAATACTGGGGGCACCTTCTTTTGGGAGAACAGCTGCCAGATTATCTGTATTTTTGGGCAATCTCTGCCAGATTATGTGTATGTTGAGAAACTGCTGCTGCCAGATTACATCTATTTTGGGGAAACCACTGCCATATTATCTGTATTTTGGAAGAACCTCTGCCAGATTACACATATTTTGGGTGAAATACTGTCAGATTACATATATTCTGGGGGGAAACATTATGGCAGAGCTCAAACTTCCCCGGCAGACCTTTTACAGCACTGCTAAGGTTATGTATATTTGGCCCCACCCATGACCACGCCTATATTATGTTGGGTGACCACGCCCATTTTTCGATCTGTAGTGCGGCACAGAAGTTTTTGTCAGTAAAAAAAATATCCTTTGTCAGTAAATTTTTATGTCTTTGTCAGTAAAAAATAATGTGAAAGGTTGGCAACACTGATAGTGGGTGGCTCTGGCACCCACTATTTCACCAATATTTCTATGGGTGCCTTTAACAGTGTTCCCAACTTAAGCGGCTCTCCGGTGCCCAAATTTCATGATGCCCCGCAGAAAGGAAGGTACCCGGGAAAGGGCATGCTTCATTTGCTGATGATTCGGCAGGCACATTTGAGTTTAAGATGATGAACATCGGACTCACCGGTAATTTATTATCTTAAACCTCATTAAGGCTATTTTTCATGTATGAATTTTACCGCGTATTTTTATTTTTATCCTCTCTATCATTATCTATGATAGTAGTCTGCTCACAGAGACAGGTGCCTCTAGCTATAATGCATCATGTGTCATCCTCACCTACACCAGAAGAGAGCTGTCCATGTGGATTCTGCACTAACAATCATTAGGATGACACCAGTTGCCATATATGTATTTTATTTATACATCACATTCCACACACACAGAACCATTCATGTTATCAGACCATCCCATAGTGGTGCTTTCATGCTGCTGTCTCTGGCGAGTCATTCAGCACACAGTCTAGGGGCCAGTTCAGGTAGCAGCCAGTAGTGGTGATAAGATAGACATGTATGTACAGTGCCAAACACACAGATAAATATGCTGTGATGGTTGTCTGAAAGCGTTAATATGCAGGTATGCAACTGACAGTTTTTACTGATAAGGGATTACCGCTATAAAATACTTTGCTTTCAAAAGCCCAGTTCTCTGCCAGGAGAGGATAAAACAAAGCTCAATAGTTCATATATTTGAGCTCTCTGAGACACAGGGGGACAGACATAGTATAAAACTGGGATATCTACAAGTCATTTTTGGAGGAAGATAGATACAGTTGTTTATCTCTTCACTTTGTTTACACTTAAGTTTTACTTTAAGTATGATATTGCATGGTGGAAGAAAAATTAGCATTCTAAAGCCCAATCTACACAATACGATGCTTTGTGCGATTCGACTACGATTCTATTTACGATCCAATTACATCCGACATGTCCAATCTGGATTTGAATCAATTCGATTTGCCATTACAAAACACTGGGAAATCAAATTGAATTGAATCGAATCCCGGTCAGACATGTCGGATTTAGTCGGATCGTAAATAGAATCGTAATGGAATGACACAAAGCATCGTATTGTGTAGATGGGGCTTGAGGACCTCCACAGAAAACAGAAATATTGTTTAATTTACAAATATTTCAAAGAGGGATCAGTCACATGATCTCATCTTTGTAAGGCAACATTTCAATTGCATGTCGCACATCAAGCCGCACCATAAGCAGCTTTATTGTAAGCCCCGCCATGGAGTTGCTTATGAGCACTGTGGTTGTGGACCTCAGACACATGTAATGCAGCCAAATGGCGCTTGTGGTTGGGAGAAGAGACCTGACTCCAGGAATGTGAGTCTCAAATTTTTACCAGCGGTATATATCAACCTTTATTTATACAAAATCTATGTTTTAAAGAGGACCTAAACTTTAACCTGGTAGAGAAGGAAAACACTGGGAACCCAACCCTTTTTTGTATTTAGAGGTAACAGTCCGTCTAATTCTTCATTATTGCTAGTAATGAGCCACTGTAATTTGAGCCGTCAGCTCTGTCTGATCTCTGCCGAGGTTTGTGCTGTTCAGACAGGCTATATGTAAACACAGGGGTTAACCCTTTCTGTGCTCCCATGAAACCAGGAAGTAACTACTCTGCAGAATCTCAGCAGGAGTTCTGTAAGCTATAACAAAGTAATGTTTTTTCTGTAAAGGTTATGATGCTGTTGCTTATCTTAGAGCGGAGAAAAAGTCCTAGGTTTAGCTCCACTTTAAATAACTATAAAGAATAATTACTTCCACTATCTCCAAGGTTTTGTAAAAGTAAATCTATCTAGTGAAGCTATGACACATCCACAATCCTTTAGGGGCATAACCAAGAAAGAGCGGTCTCTGCCTGGCGGAAAAACTCCTGCAAGCAGCTCAAACTTTACACTCTGTAGCTGCTCACACTTGAGTTCATGGGCGCAAAATGGTTTTCTGGGTGTAAACTTGGTTTACATTTCTCTGTATCTGAACAGAAAACTTCAGTTTGACGTGATTTTAACATACATTTGAAAGCATGTCCGCTGCAATTCTTGGTGTCCATGTACCTTTCTTTTAACCTTGAGTTCAGCCTCCCAGTTATATTATAACTGTTATGGGAAATGATGCCAAAATGAGCTTAAAGGGGAACTGAAGAGAGAGGTATATGGAGGCTGTCATGTTTATTTCCTTTTAATCAATACCAGTTGCCTGGCAGCCCTGCTGGTCTATTTCTCTGCAGTATTATCTGATTAAAACCAGAAACAAGCATGCAGCTAGTCTTGTCAGATCATACTTATAAGTCTGAACCACTGAAACACCTGATCTGCTGCATGCTTGTTCAGGGGCTATGGCTAATAGTAATAGAGGCAGAGGATCAGCAGGGCTGCCAGGCAACTGGTATTGTCTAAAAGGAAATAAACATGACAGCCTCCATATACCTCTCTCTTCAGTTCCCCTTTAACCTGAAGTCCGCCTCTAAGTGCATGTCATTGTGCAAGCTTCCTTCAGCGCTGCAGTGTAAGTGGATGAGGCTGAACATGAGGATGGAACTTGCTTACAATTGGGATTGGTTTGGAAGTTGTACATTGATTAGGTATTCCCAACTGTTTGGTTGGCAGTTTGGAAATCAGTCCAGCAACCTCCTTTCTTTTATGCATGCGTTACCCGATACAATATTTCACACTGCCACTCTGTTTTTCATATCTTATTCCTCCCACATGACCATGCTTAGGCCTGATTATTGGCCGAGTAGGAGAGGGACCTGCCACACACAGTCACATCTTTAACAGGAATGGGTGACCTTTAATGAAATGTACAGACTAACCAGCAAGCTCATGGTGACCCAGAACTCATTGGAGTGTGTAAGGGACTACAATGGTCCTAAAAGCCCCCTTACTAAGATGTTAAGAAAAACAAAAAATTGCTTTCCTAAAACAGAAAGAATTTGCGATAATTCAGGTTGGAGTGAGCTCGAGATGTCTCCCAGAGCACCACTGCTGAATATATGCAAATTAACCATTGTACCCTTAGAAGCTAAACACACCTCCAGAACCGCTGGAATGCAATGATGTGTCAGCTTGTTAAATTGTACAGAGCCATAATAATCCAACATGCATACAGACTGTTTCGGATTGTTTGATCCTCATCAGTGCATGGCATGGGTCTCCATGAGCTTGCTGGTTAGTCTGTACCTCTCGGTTTACAAGCCCTACTCCATAGAGCCAAATTAATCCATGCCATGCACTGATGAGGATCAAACAATCCGAAACAGTCTGTATGCATGTTGGATTATTATGGCTCTGTACAATTTAACAAGCTGACACATCATTGCATTCCAGCGGTTCTGGAGGTGTGTTTAGCTTCTAAGGGTACAATGGTTAATTTGCATATATTCAGCAGTGGTGCCTGGGAGACATCTCCAGCTCACTCCAACCTGAATTATCGCAAATTCTTTCTGTTCTAAGAAAGCAATTTTTTGTTTTTCTTAATGAAATGTGTGACACAAACGTGTGGATTTTATCTGATTGCCATCTGGAGTCGGGAAGGAATTTTTCCCTTTAGGGGCTAATTGGACCATGCCTTGTGGGGGTTTTTTCGCCTTCCTCTGGATCAACAGGGATATGTGAGGGAGCAGGCTGGTGTTGTACTTTATACTGGTTGAACTCGATGGACGTATGTCTTTTTTCAACCAAAATAACTATGTAACTATGACACAGACCTTTTAGTGCCACCCGGCTTAGACCCCTGGCTGCCTCACATTTTTGTTATAGTGGGTTGGGCTTACTTTCATGATCGTGACTTACTCCCAGGTCACTGATTTTACACACCTGAGGAAATCCTATTGTTTACAAATATTTACCCTTTACATCTGCCCCTTACTGTGTGGACTCTGCACCAGCCATGCTCTGCTTGCTGCTAGTTTTCCCATGCCACCTCTTCCAGAGAGAAGCATGAAGGAACAGACATTAGATGGTGTTTGCTGTAGAGCAGAAGTGATTGTAAATGGGCAGTAAAGGGGATTCAAGTATCTTATCAGAGGTGGGCAGTCAGCAATGTATTATGAGCTATTATGAATATATGCGTGAGCTATGTATGTATTCATGGTCACCTCTATTGTCTGTATTGTGCTCTGTACAGTACTAGGAAAGGTGATGGTGCTTTATAAATAACTATAAGTTCATTAAAGAGACTGTAACAAAAAAAAGTTCCCCTGGGGGGTACTCACCTCGGGAGGGGGAAGCCTCAGGGTGCCAATGAGGCTTCCCCCACCCCTGTAGCTGCAGGCAGTCCAGCGCTGGCTCCCCCGAAGTCTCCTGAAAATCAAGCTCAACAAGCCTGACAAGGCTTGCTATATTTACCTTCCCTGGCTCCAGCGGGGGCGCTGTTGCGGCTCTCAGCACGCAGATAGGCGACAATAGCCGATCTCTGTCGGGACCGCTCTACTACGCAGGTGCAGGAGACTTGCCCCTGCGCAGTAGAGCGGGCCGACAGCGATCGGCTATCTCCGCCTATCTCCAAGCAAAGAGCTGATACTGCGCTGGAGCCAGGAAGGTAAATATTTACATCCCCGCTGTTCGTAAGGCTAGAGCAAGACCGCCGTGGGACACGGGGACGGGGGAAGCCTCGATAGGATTCGGAGGCTTCCCCCTACCGAGGTGAGTACTCCCCAGGAGAACGTCTTGTCGTTACAGGTTTTCTTTAAGGATCAGGAGCCCTGTTGGGGTGCTTATTGAATACCTTTATTAGTTATACTTTTTTCTTATACAATTATCTGCATAGCACAAAAAACGGCTCCCGTTAGAGAACTGACAGGGTATGTTCAAGTACACAAACAGACAGACATGGCTGTCTACCTTATTGCTATGTTTCCACTAGGTTGCCAGGTCCGTTGCCGTAACAGACGCAGCACTCATGCAGATGTGAAATCCCATCCGAATCCAATAGCTGTGCTGGATTTGGGGAATCAAATGCCATGTCCAAAAAAAAAAAGCAACAGGCATTCCACTCCCATGTGCAAATCAGAAGCAGCCTATTGGTCTGCATAAGCTGCGATTCCGAATTTGCATTCAGGGAAAAGCTCTGAATCTGCTACAGTGGAAACGCCACCTAAGCGGAAGGTATTTTTTTTGCTGCCAAGCAGATGGCGTCATAGCAGAGAATGATCTTTTGCTAGGTGGTGCTGTAACACCTAATATTTATCGCTCAGCTGTATTCTGCAAGTTCTTCCTCACCAAAACAAAACAAAACAAAAAAATAACCCATTATTTCTATTGCTGTAAGAAGCTGCGTTTGGCTGTATCTGATTGAATGTGCCCGCCCTGGGCAGTCCAAATAGAGTTAAGCAAGGCTTGGTGTACAGATGCGCCAGAGTAGAATAAAAACGTTTAAAACCCGTCTAAAAGAGGGGGATGTTCAGGTGGACTTACCTCCCTCGAAAATATAAAACTCAATTGAGTCACAATATATCAATACAAATATTTTATTTAACTCCACTTAGTGCAACGCATTTTGCAGGTGTGGTCCCGCTTCATCAGGCAAACAGGAGTATAACTCAATGGGTCTAAATGCAGAAGTGAGCGCCACTGTGCACTTCTGCATTTAGACCCATTGAGTTATACTCCTGTTTGCCTGATGAAGCGGGACCACACCGGCAAAACGCGTTGCACTAAAGGAGTTAAATAAAATATTTGTATTGATATATTGTGACTCAATTGAGTTTTATATTTTCGAGGGAGGTAAGTCCACCTGAACATCCCCCTCTACTCTGGCGCCTATGTACACCAAGCCTTGCTAAAATCTTGATTCCACCCTCGGTGGAGGGGTGCTACCCCGTTTCCTATCTACAGAGAGCGACATCTTAAAAACCTGAGTGGGGTCAGGTTCTAATACCCCCCACCTGCACTTGAAGTGGTTGCCTATGGGTAACCCATGTTTGTGAGTATATCTAAATATTTTGCTTTAAACCACAACCAACTTAACAATACTACACCGTATTGGGCTCTCGATTTCTCTTTGTTCTTTCAAGCAAATAGAGTTAAAGTCTTACTTATTGAGTTAACTTGTATAATCCTCTAATGAGACTTCAGGTCTGACTCACATGGAATCACATATTGTGTATTTCCCAGAGGGACTGCTACACTATACGCTCCGCTCTAGGGATCAATACACATACTGCAAAATGCATGCCTTCAAGAAATGCCTTAGTGTAATGCGAGCACTAAGTTTTTACAGGCCTCTCTGTATCACAGGGATGTGTATATTGAAGGTGGCCCTTGCCTTTTGTTTCTTGAGCAATAAATGAGCTGAGTGCTGCACAATGTTATGTACTGAAAGCTGCTGTGCATCAGAGATGCTCTAGTCTACAAAACTGTGTATATCTAATGCAATTGGTTGTCTGTATATGAGTGTTTGGTGTACAAGCTATATCTGTACGAGTGCTGTGTCTTTGCATTAGCATTCAAATGCTTAGTGTGCACACTGTCTGCGTATTAGGTGGTGGCTGGATGGTGTAATGGTTAAGGGCCCAGCCTCTGACACAGGAGACAGCATCTATTCATTAGGAGACCTTAGGCAAGTCTCCCTAACACTACTACTGCCTATAGAGCGCGTCCTAGTGACTGCAGCTCTGGCGCTTTGAGTCCGCCAGGAGAAAAGCGCAATATAAATGTCATTTGTCTTGTCATTAGTGTTGTACAGAGCACACATCTGTATGTGGTGTGGTCTGTGTTGAGGTGTGTCGGCAGACAATGAGCAGATGGGCACTGACACTGGGAAAATAATGTTTTATTGAACATAAATGCATTGTATACCATTTAAAAACAATCATAAACATCAACATATCAAACACAGCAAAACCCAAACAAGTAAACTATATGTACAAAAGCATGCAGCCAATACTCAAGTCAAAATCAGCAGGCAACAAGTGACAGGACAAAATGCAATGTCAGAATCTAGTGTAAAAAATAAAAATAGGGCAGATAAAGAGAAGGCAAAGATTACAGAGGAATTGCTGGCCCGTTCACACTTCCCATGCGATTAGCACTGCTAATGGCGAATCACCGGCGATCACTAGAACTTTTTAATGCACTAGTGCTATGTAATCTCGTGATCTCACTGCTGCGATTGCCAGCGATCCGCGATTAGCGCGAAACACAACCCTGCTACATGCCGCATTTGTTCGTGATTACAATGTATTTCAATCGCGAAATGCGATCATTTAAAAATGCAAAAAACCCCAGTGAATAATACGCGTTTATTGCGTAAAAATCACTAGTGCTGATTGCTAGGGAGCCTTAAGGTCCGGTTCGCACAGACATCTTAATGGCGTTAAGCGGCCGCAGTGCTTGTTGTTTAAGCACTGACCGTTCAAGTGAATGGATAGCCACTGCCATGATCATTTACCGTCCCCGCAAATGCGGTGCTTTATCCTGTCGTCTCGTTTCATCCTGGGTGCTACATGTAGCATCTAGGATCAGCATAACCACAGCTCTTCTGCTCCCCTCTGCGGGGGTCAAACATAATGCATTTGCTGAACGCCGCCGAAGGTTGCTAAATGCCTTTCTGCTCGCTAGTAGAAAAGCATTTAACTGTGACGCTACTGAGGAATACCTGCTAGTGCAGAGATGCTACTAGAGATGATAAATGAGATTCTAATAATTCTGACTTCATGAAAATGTATTGCTAACCAGGCTTGCTCTCACTTCCGGGTTGAAGGAGGAAGTGTGATGTGGTGAGGCTTGCAACGCGACCAATAGGACGCGTGCAAGCTGTTTAGAACACAGGATGGACGGCGGAATTATGGGTAAATAACCCCTTGTATCCCCGCCACACACCTGCACCAATTAATCCTCATTTGAATCACGGGTAATCACTCGTGATTACTCGTGAGAACAACCCTGTTGCTCACTTATGCAAATCTGTACGGATTGAA